>NC_037357.1:78992834-79307834 GCF_002263795.3 Bos taurus | reverse complement strand
TCATGCGAAATGCCAGGCTGGATGAAGCACAAGCTAGAATCAAGATTGCCTGGAGGAATACCAATAACCTATGATATGCAGATGACAGCACCCTTATGACATAAATCTAAGAACTAAAGAGCCTCTTGATGAAAGTGAAAGACGAGAGTGAAAATGTTGGCTTAAAACTCAACATTCAAGAAACTAAGACCATGGCATCCGGTCCCATCACTTCATGGCAAATAGATGGGGAAACAATGGAAACAGTGACAGACTTTATTTTTGGGGGGCCCCAAAATCACTGCAGATGGTGACTGCAGCCATGAAATTAAAAGACCCTTGCTCCTTGGGAGTAAAACTATGACCAACCTAGACAGTGTATTAAAAAGCAGAGACATTACTTTGCCAACAAAGGTCCGTCCAGTCAAGGCTATGGTTTTTCCAGTAGTCATGAATGGATGTGAGAGTTGGACCATAAAGAGGGCTGAGCACTGAAGAATTGATGCTTTTGAACTGTGGTGTTGGAGAAGACTCTTTAGAGTCCATTAGACTGAAAGGAGATCAAACCAGTCAATCCTAAAGGAAATTAGTCCTGAATATTCATTGGAAGAACTGATGTTGAAGCTGAAACTCCAATACTTTGGCCACCTGATGTGAAGAACTGACTCCTTAGAAAAGACCCTGATGCTGGGGAAGATTGAAGGCAGGAGAAGGTGACGACAGAAAATGAGATGGTTGAATGGCATCACCAACTCGATGGAGATGAGTTTGAGCAAGCTCTGGGAGTTGGTGATGGACAGGGAAGCCTGGCATGCTAAGTCCATAGCATCACAAAGAGTCGGACATGACTGAGCGAATGAACTGAACTGAACTGAAATAACACATGGGAGAAAGAAGAAATCAAAAAAGTAAGAACATATTTTGAACTGATGACATTCTGCTAAAGCAATAGTTAGGGGGTAAATTTCAAGCACTAAACACCTGTATCAGAACAGAAGAAGGTCTCAAAACAATAACTTCAGCTTTCAACTCAGTAAAAAGAAGAGCAAATAAAACTCAAATTAACAAAAATAATGAAGATCAAAGTGTAAATCAGTGAGATAGAAAACAAAAACAATAGAGAAGATCAACAAAACCATATTCTTGTATGCCAATGTTTGTTGTTGTTCAGTTGCTCAGTCGTGTCCAACTCTTTGTGACCCCATGGACTGCACCACACCAGGCTTCCCTGTCCTTCGCCATTTCCCAGAGCTTGCTCAAACTCATGTCCATGGAGTCGGTGATGCCATCCAACCATCTCATCCTAAGTCGCCCCCTTCTCCTCCTGCCTTCCATATTTCCCAGCATCAGGGTCTTTTCCAATGAATTTGCTCCTTGCATCAGGTGGCCAAAGTACCAGAGGTACCAGAGCTTCAGCATCAGTCTTTCCAATGAATATTCAGGGTTGATTTCCTTTAGGATAGACTGGTTTGAACTCCTTGCAGTCCAACGGACTCTCAAGAGTCTTCTCCAACACCACAGTTCAAAAGCATCAATTCTTTGACGCTCAGCCTTGTTTATGGTCCAACTTTCACATCCATACATCACTACTGGAAAAAGCATAGGTTTGACTAGACAGACCTTTGTCAGCAAAGTAATGTCTCTGTTTTTTAATATGCTGTCTAGGTTGGTTATAGCTTTTCTTCCAAGTCTTTTAATTTTATGGCTTTTCTTCCCAATCTTCTAATTTCATGGCTGCAGTCACCATCTGCAGTGATTTTGAAGCCCCCCAAAATAAAGTCTGTCACTGTTTCCATTGTTTCCCCATCTATTTGCCATGAAGTGATGGGACCGGATGCCATGGCCTTAGTTTTTTGAATGTTGAGTTTTAAGCCAACATTTTCACTCTCCTCTTTCACTTTCATCAAGAGGCTATTAGTTCTTCTTAGATTTATGCCACAAGGGTGCTGTCATCTGCATATCAGAGGTTATTGGTATTTCTCCTGGCAATCTTGATTCTAGCTTGTGCTTCATCCAGCCTGGCATTTCGCATGATGTACTCTGCATATAAGGTAAATAAGCAGGGTGACACTATACAGCCTTGATGTACTCCTTTCCCAGTTTGGATCCAGTCCATTGTTCCATGTCCAGTTCTAACTGTTGCTTCTTCATCAGCATAAAGGTTTTGCAGGAGGTAGGTCTGATGATCTGGTATTCACATCTCTTGAAAAATTTTCCACAGTTGGTTGTGATCCACCCAATCAAAGGCTTTAGCATAGACAGTGAAGCAGAGATAGATGTTTTTCTGGAATTCTCTAGCTTTTTAAATGATCCAGTAGATGTTGGCAATTTGATCCCTGGTTTCTCTGCCTTTTCTAAATCCACCATGTATATCTGGAAGTTCTCAGTTCACGTACTGTTGAAGCCTTGCTTGAACGATTTTGAGAATTACTTTGCTAGCAGGTGAAATGAGTGCAATTGTATGGTAGTTTGAACATTCTTTGGTATTGCCCTTCTTTGGAATTGGAATGAAAACTGACCTTTTCCAGTCTTGTGCCATTGCTGAGTTTTCCAAATTTGCTGGCATATTGAGTGCAGCACTTTCACAGCATCATCTTTTAGGATTTGAAATAGCTCAACTGGCATTCCATCACCTCCACTAGCTTTGTTCATAGTGATGTTTTCTAAGGCCCCCTAGTCTCCACACTCCAGGATGTCTGGCTCTAGGTCAGTGATCACACCATCATGGTTATCTGGGTCATTAAGACCTTTTTTGTATTCTTGGCACCTCTTTATATCTTCTGCTTCTGTTAGGTCTATACCGTTTCTGTCCTTTATTGTGAAATATTCCCTTGGTATCTCTAATTTTCTTGATGAGATCTCTAGTCTTTCCCATTCTATTGTTTTCCCCTATTTCTTTGCATTGTTCACTTAGGAAGGCTTTCTTATCTCTCCTTGCTATTCTTTGGAATTCTCATTCAGATGGGTGTATCTTTCCTTTTCTTCTTTGCCTCTTGCTTCTCTTCTTTCCTCAGCTATTTGTAAGGCCTCCTCAGACAATCATTTTTCTTTTTTTTTTTCTTTTTCTTGGGTATGGTTTTGATCACTGCCTCCTGTACAATGTTACGAACCTCCATCCATAGTTCTTCAGGCACTCTGTCTATCAGATCTAATCCTGTGAGTCTATTTGTCACTTCCACTGTATAATTGTAAGGGATTTGATTTAGATCATACTTAAATGGCCTAGTGGTTTTCCCTACTTTATGCAATTTAAGTCTGAATTTAACAATAAGGAGTTCATGATCTGAGCCACAGTCAGCTCCCAGTCTTGTTTTTGCTGACTGTATAGAGCTTCTTTATCTTCAGCTGCAATGAATATAATCAATCTGATTTCAGTATTGATCATCTGGTGACATCCATGTGTATAGTCATCTCTTGTGTTGTTGGAAGAGGGTGTTTACTAGACCAGTGCATTCTCTTGGCAAAACTCATTAGCCTTTGCTGTGCTTCATTTTATACTCCAAGGCCAAACTTGCCTGTTACTCCAGGTAGCTCTTGATGTCCTACTTATTCATTCCAGTCCCCTATGATGAAAAGGACATCTTTTTTGGTGTTAGTTCTAGAAGATCTTGTAGGTCTTAATAGAACTGTTCAGCTTCTTTCAGCATGCCAATGTTTATCACAGCATTATTCACAATAGTCAAATTTGGAAATGACCCAAATGTCCATCAGTAGATAAATAGCAGCCAGAAAAGTTCAATCCATGGAGAGAGAAAGTAGATTATAGGATGACTTACCGGGGCTGTGGGAAGAGGGGAATGAGAAGCTATTGCTTAGTGGGTAAAGAGTTTCTGTTTGGAGTTGTTAGGTAGTTAAAATAGGAAAAAGGAGTCCAGAATGGCGGTGGCTAAAAGATAAGGAAGGGAAAAGCCTGGGTAAATAGAACAAAGCAAGGTCCAAGGACCGGAGTGAGGACCTCAGGTAAAACAAACAGCACTCCTGGCTAGCCCAATTTACATAGGGCAGGCCCAGGGGGAGGAGAAAAAACATATAAAAAGAGGAGCCAAAACTGGGCCAGGGGCCTCTCTTCTCTTGGAGTCTTTTGGGTAGGCATGCCCTCATGCCTTGAGGATGTATTTTTCCTTTACTTTCTAAATAAAACTGAGTTGTAACATGGAACTGTAACACTGGTTACATCTGAGAGCTGTAACACTGGTCCATCTAAGGGCTGGTCTGTCCGTCACTTCAAATTTTTGTTGCAATGAGACAGAATGGAGGAAATTAAAAACTCCCTGACATCGTGACAAAAAAGTTTCAGAAATAGACAATCCTGATGGTTGCACACATTGTGAATGTACCAAATGCCACTGGATTGTACACTTTAAAGTGGCAAATTTTGTGTTATATATATTTACTACAATTTTAAAAAATTAATAATGTAGTATATCAAAAACTATCTAATTGTACAATTTAAATTGAAGGAGGAAACAGACAGAACAGGCTCCATCTTGAAAGCAGGATTCCATCTTGGGCTGGACTGTGGACTTTGAGCTATATGCCCAGTATCTATGGAAACGACATACCAATGGAAAACCAGACCCCCTGGATGAAGGAGCCTCAGGACTTGTACCTAGATGCTCCATCACCTAAAAGAATATACTAATTATCTCTGTAACGGAACAGGAACAAAGTCGTAAGTCCCATTATGCTTATAGGGGTATGACCATAGGCCTATTGATAAATGTCCACTGTTTAACTATCTAGGCTTATGACAGATGAATCATGGGTTAACTTTGATCATATCTCTCTTTTACCTTGTCCAGACTAGTTTCAAGGAATTTGGGGAGGTGGGTTTGAGCACATACACTTAAGGTATATAAGGTTTTCACAAAAACTGGTCCTTGGCTAAGAGGAGACTCTGCCTTGGGCCCCATGGTGTAACAAACTGCACTCCACTATCTGCATTGTCCTTCTGAGTGAGTTTGTTTCCCAGAATGCGTGGCTACAAAAAAATGAGTGAGCTGTATGGTATGTGAATTTATATCTCAATAAAGCTGTTAAAAAAAGAGTCTATAGTTTATGATTTCATTTATATAAAACTCTAGAAAATACAAACTTATATATGGTGACAGCTGCCTTAATTCACTACCACATTTTCTTTTACTGCTTCCATTTTTCCTAACACTTTTTCAATTCCCTGATTGCCTCTTTATGTTAATATTTGTCTTGAGAAAACACAGGTCTGCGGAGGAGAAAGTGGTCTCATTTTGCCACAGGAAATGTGAAACTTGGGGACTTCTGAACCGAGGAACTGGTATTGGGGTCCACATCACACTGATCCTTGATTACCCAAAAGTGTAGTTTAAAAGCCAGTGGCTTGCAGACCATGCAGAGGGCGCTAGAACTCCATTTCCCAGGAGGTCTCAGGGCACAGGGTGGAGACTGCGTCTGACGACAGGGGTGGGACTCGGTCGCTGCCGGAATGATGCCCGGATCCCGCCTTGTTCGCCCAGCCATGAGAAACCTGGGAGGCTCTGTGAGCTGCGGTTGAACGGCGCTGGAAGACGACCGCTTTGCCAGGTAATCCTTATCGAGAACCACCCGCTAGGCGGGCCCCTTGTTCGCTGTTTTCTCATTGAGTCTCCCCATCTCCAGGACGGTTGCCTTAGTGATCCACTTCCTTGGATGGAAGGGATTTGAGAATGAGATGAATTGTATATATTCGGGGGAGATTGAGCCTGCCCTTCCTATTGGGAAGCCGACGTTAGGCACTTATCTGTCCCAGGATCACGAGTCCAACCAGAGTTCCAGAACCAAGTACCCCTGGTGGAAAGGCTGCGAAGGAAATGCCGAGCGGGCTTGTGGTGGCTATGGATGGGTCACTACAATTGCGTCTCTGGTTTAAGTTTCCAGGCACAGGATAGTCTCCCCTGGCTCCAAGTTGGGGAGTGTTCACATGGCTTCCTTCGTCCCCGAGATTCTCGAAGTTGTCTTTGACTGCACTTGAACCAAAAGAATCACTCTTAAACGTGAAAAAGCTTCCTGGACTTAGATAACTAAGTTGCAGAAAGTAATAAATAAAAATGAGGGTCTTCTGAATTGTTTTGTTTCAGAAAGTTGCAGAGTGATTTAAAGTGAATTAGACTTCTAGAAAGGGGGAGACTTGGGGGAGAATGTGCTAGAAATAGTAATACTTTGAACTGCATTTTTGTCCTTACTGTGTCTTTTATGTTGTGTGTCTAACCTAGGAGAAAATTGACTGCTGAGCAGTGTACATCTGAAGAAGGATGCTTTGTCAGATGAGATTGGAAGATTTTAGAAGAAACTATAATTCCAAGGTTAAAAGTGAGTGCCTTCTGAGATGTTGGTCTCTGCAGATTGAGGCCACTTTCAGTTTCCAATCCTAGAGGCATACTTGATCTCTGAACTGAGCTGGTATCTACTTCACAGTGCTACTATGAAGCTTAAATAAGATATGTGAAAGTATTTTACACAATGCCTATAACAGGCTCTCAGTTTTTATTTTCCACTTGCTTCCTCATAGCAACTATTTCCTCTGGGCCATGCATTACTGTGTATTATTGTTTACCTTTTTATAAAAGTCCTGCCTTTACCATAAAACTATAAGCTTCTATCATCATTTGTTGTTTTTAACCCTATTTTGAGTCCCTCCTAGCAGTACATTGTGCATAGTAGTACCAGGGAGAGTGGGTGGATAGTGGTGGTGATGAGAGGAAATCTGTCTGTAGGGAGAAACCATTGTGCTGGATGCTGGAGCTGAAAGAAACAAGCTTTTCTCCTAACAGTGATAAACAGAATATTTGCCTTTCTCTTGTAACTCCTAGCCTTATCTCAGAGATCCCAGCCCTTTAAAAAGCATTGTTTTTATTTTCAGTATTTTTAACCATTTTAAAGTGTACATTAACTATATGCACATTTTTGTGCAACAGATCTTTAAAATTTTTTCATCCTGAAAAATTGAAACTCTATACCCCTTAAACAGCTCCCTATTTCCCCTTCCCCCAGCCCCTGGCAACTACTATTCTACTTTCTATGAGTTTGAGTATTCTAGATACTTCATATAAGTGAAATCATGCAATATTTGGCTTTTTGTGACTTTACTTCACTTAGCATAATGTCCTCAAGGTTCATCCATGTTGTAGTGTATGAAAAGATTTCCTTTCCTTTTGAAGGCTGATCTATGTATGTATGTATGTGTGTGTGTGTGTGTATTTCTTTATATGTTATCCATCGATGTACATTTAGGTTGCTTCCACCTCTTAGCTATTGTGAATAATGATGCAATGAACATGGATGTGAAATTATCTTTTTGAGATCCTATCTTCATTTCTCTTGAATTATATTTTTTAGTATTATTTTTAAACTTGTTGACTATGGAGAAGTTCAAATATACACACAAGTAGAGAAAATCGTATAATGAATATGTGGGCTGGATAAATGAATCAGCTGTACAAAGCACCTCCCTCCTTTTGCTGAACCCCTCCC
Source organism: Bos taurus (assembly GCF_002263795.3). Lineage (NCBI taxonomy): Eukaryota > Metazoa > Chordata > Mammalia > Artiodactyla > Bovidae > Bos > Bos taurus. The sequence goes on along the minus strand of NC_037357.1, from coordinate 79,300,370 downwards.
TTTCATTGAGAGTTTGCACCAGATGATTATGTTTTGTTTTGTTCAGACCTGCGATGTTCTAGGTACATTTCATCATCTAGGCCTGCCGTCAGTGACTTGAGTGCCTATCTGCAGATCATTTTATTATAGATACCAGGAGTACTGGTAGATGTAAACTAGTAGAAAAGAGTGTAGTTGACTTTTCCTAGTTACAGAGATGAGGAGCTAAACTTAGGGTGCAAAGTGGTCTTTGTGCCTCAGAGTTTTTCTCTGGTTCAGTAGCCACCAACCCCCCCCCTCCCCATCAGATGCACTGTTGTCCTTAAAGCAGTCACTCTGAATGGTACCTAGAGGAGGCTGGGAAGATGAGTCATACAGGCAGTAATTGCATTCAGATGCAAAAGAAATTAATCCAAACTGGGAAAGCCAAGGAAGTTTATTTTCAAGGAATGCGGTGGTGACTTTGCCCTATTTCTACTGTTGTTATTCAGTTGCTAAGTGTCCAGCTCTTCACAACCCCATGGACTGTAGCACGCCAGGCTTCCCTGTCCCACTATCTCCTAGAGTTTGCTCAAATTCATGTCCATTGAGTTGGTGATGCTATCCAACCATCTCTTTTTTTTTTTTTTTTTTTCTTTTTTTTCTTTGCAGTCCATAGGAATGATTTTCCCTCCCTTTCCCCAAGGTTGAGCAACAGGGTCAACAAAGGTCCGTCTAGCCACAGATGGCAGCCCACCAGGCTCCCCCGTCCCTGGGATTCTCCAGGCAAGAACACTGCCTATCCAACCATCTCATCTTTTGTTGTCCCCTTCTTTTGCCTTCAGTCTTTCCCAGCATCAGGGCCTTTTCTAATGAGTTTGCTCTTCACATCAGGTGGCCAAATTATTTCCATTGACTTTGTATGTTTGATCCTCATGTCTGTTCCTAGATGGAAAAAGACAGAGCTGATGGTCAGTGAATACTCTGGGATGGTTGCCTACTAGGCTCTGGACTTTTAGCTGTGGGACCTGTGCCAAGGAAAGGAAGACTTCTAGGGGGAATACCTCACTGGTCAGAATTGGCTGTGTGAGCAGAAAGCTATTCCTAGTGGGCCTGTGCAAAGCATACTGAGAGGGCCAACTTTTCTTTAAAGGAAAGTGAATTTGCTCAGTCATGTCCGACTCTTTGCGACCCCATGGACTATAGCCTACCAGGCTCCTCCATCCATGGGATTTTCCAGGCAAGAATACTGGAGTGGGTTGCCATTGCCTTCTCCAGGGGATCTTCCCGACTCAGGGATTGAACCCGGGTCTCCTGCATTGCAGGCAGATGCTTTACCCTCTAAACCATCAGGGAAGCTAAGTTTTCTTTACCTTGACCCAAAATGAAGTGTTTGGTTTGGTTTAGTTTTTGGCTATGATATGGGCCTAATAAGACAACAGGATGGAGGATATATCTATTCCTCTGAATTCCCAAGGTGAGAAACTGATTCTCAATTTTTTTTCCTGTGATCAAATACATATGATAATGTATCCCCTTTCCTCCATGTTCTGATACTTGAAGTTAATGCAATGAGGATCAAGTATGAAATTAGGGCAGTAGTTAAGAAGCTAAAGAAAATGGAGTGCTATGGGGGCACTGACACAGCAGGACATTGACTGGATATGAATATGGGGGTGTAAACATGGATGTGTGCATGCTAAGTCGCTTCAGTCATGTCTGACTCTTTGCGACCCTACAGACTGTTGCCCGCCAGGCTCTTCTGTCCATGAGATTGTCTAGGCAAGAATACTAGAGGGCTTGCCATGCCCTCCTCCAGGGTATATTCCCAACCCAGGGGTCGAACCCACATCTGCTACGTCTCCTGCACTGGCAGGTGGGTTCATTAACACTAGCACCACCTGGGAACATGGGAGCTCATAGTAAACATGTTCCTTGGAGATCATCTGTGTTTCATCATTAACTCGCAAGTACTCGATTCATGAAGAAATGGACAAGAATATAGTGGTGTTATAAACTGTAGTTTTACTCAGATAAGGACAAAAGGGATGAGGCAGAAGGGTTTGTCTAGCATTGTAATCACATTATAGAACTTTTGCCTTCCCAGCAGAATAGTAATTTTTGTGAAGTCATAATAGCTTCTAACACTTTAATGAGTACTTCCTATGTGGCAGGCACTAATGAGTACAGCACATGCATTCTTTCATTTAAGCTTCAGGTTAAAAACTTGCCCAAGTTCACAGAGCTTAGGAAGAGAGGACTGGTTTTCGATTCCAGGTGATCTGACTTCAGAGTCTGCACTCTTAGCCACTTCTCTATATGGCTGAATCTGACTGGCCTACTTTTCTCTCCAGTATTTTGATGCCACTATGGTTTTTGCAGTAGTCATGTACAGTTGTGAGAGTTGGACCATAAAGAAGGCTGAGCACTGAAGAATTAGTGCTTTTGAATTGTGGTGCTGGAGAAGACTCTTGAGAGTCCCTTGGACTGTAAGGAGATCAAACCCATCAATCCTAAAGGAAATCACCCCTGAATTTTCATTGGAAGGACTGATGCTGAAGCTGAAGCTTCAGTACTTCAGCCACCTGATGCGAAGAGCTGACTCATTGGAAAAGACCCTGATGCTGGGAAAGATTGAAGGTGGGAGGAGAAGGAGGTAACAGAGGATGAGATGGTTAGATATCATTGATGGACATGAGTTTGAGCAAACTCCTGGAGATGGTGAAGGATAGGGAAGCCTGTGGAGAAGGCAATGGCACCCCACTCCAGTACTCTTGCCTGGAAAATCCCATGGATGGAGGAGCCTGGAAGGCTGCAGTCCATGGGGTCGCTGAGGGTCGGACACGACTGAGCGACTTCACTTTCACTTTTCACTTTCATGCATTGGAGAAGGAAATGGCAACCCACTCCAGTGTTCTTGCCTGGAGAATCCCATGGACGGGGGAGCCTGGTGGGCTGCCGTCTGTGGGGTCACACAGAGTCGGACATGACTGAAGTGACTTAGCAGTAGCAGCAGCAGCAGGGAAGCCTGGCGTGCTGCAGTCCATGGGGTCGCAAAGAGTCAGACATGACTGAGTGAGTGAACAATAACAAACAACTGTTTTTCAGGAACAGAGTGTATCTTTGCTGAGACTGTAGCCACAGATCTGAAGTGAGAGCTGTCTTTCCTTTTGTTTCAACTTTGGAAAACAAAGGTTTCTTCTTTCTACACCAATTTTTAAAAATTAGTTAACATTTATTTAGTATCTATAATATTTTAGTAGCTTTGATACAGTGTATGTGAGGCCTTATGACAATATTGTAACCTTTGTATATAATAGTTTTTAATCTTGTGGGGCTCACAGTCCTTTTTGTGTCTGATGACAGTTTTGGATCTTCTTTCCAGAAAAATTTACCTATGCACATACACATAATATTGTGCACAACTGCAGAGGTGGCTTCTAGAATCTTCTGAAGCCTATCTTCTAGCAGGCCGTGGACTCCATGGTAAGAACTCTTGCCCCATACAACCTTTCCCAGCTTCTGTGGTGTCAGGAGGCCAGGTAGTGGGTGGGGGGAGGGCCTTACCTCCTTTCTTATCAGAGAGAAATGTTTATATAGCTTAGGCTCCCTAGATTAACCAAACGTCTATGAACATTCTTTCCTTCTCTCTTATACATAGGACTCCAAGGGAAGAATGCAGACGATCAAATGTGTGGTTGTGGGAGATGGGGCTGTAGGTAAGACCTGCCTCCTCATCAGTTACACAACAAATGCCTTTCCTGAGGAGTATATCCCCACTGTCTTTGACAACTATAGTGCCCAGACATCTGTGGATGGCCAGATTGTCATCCTGAACCTGTGGGACACAGCTGGCCAAGAAGAGTATGACCGACTGAGAACACTCTCCTACCCCCAGACCAATATCTTCGTCATTTGCTTTTCCATTGGCAACCCATCTTCTTATGCCAATGTGAGGCATAAGTGGTACCCCGAGGTGTCCCATCATTGCCCCAATGTACCTGTTTTGCTGGTAGGCACCAAGAGGGACCTGCGAAGTGACCTTGAGACAGTGAAGAAGCTAAAGGAACAGAGCCTAGTGCCCACAAGTCCTCAGCAAGGCACTTCCCTGGCTAAGCAGGTGGGGGCTGTGAAATATCTGGAATGTTCAGCCCTGATGCATGATGGGGTCCGTGAGGTATTTTTGGAAGCCATCCGGGCTGTGCTTTACCCTGCCACAAAGAAGAACACCAAAAAGTGTGTCCTCTTATAGCTTTTGGGATGCTGGTTGGGGACTGCACCCACAGAGAAAAAAGGGGAAATTCCCTTGACAGCATTTAGCATTGCCAGTGTGAGCCACTTATCTCTTCTCCTAGAAACCCTAGGCTCCAGGTTATTTGGCTTTTGGAGGAATGAAGAGAGGCTAGTTTGTACTTGACTGCTTTGAAATTCAGTCTGAACCTTTTAGAGAAAGTTTGAGAGTGAGAGAGTGTGTGTCTCTCCTGTCAAAGTGATGAGAGGAGACGTCACCAGGTGTTCTTTTCGGCACTGGCCAGGCCACAACTAAGCAGATCAGCCTAGTACTGTTCTTTGTAGGCTTTTGCTTGACTGTTTGAAATCTAATTTCAGCTTTCCTGGATGTATTTACCATTGAGCTAGTACCTCACAGAAGGACAGGGTTCTCTGTTTTCAAATCATTACCTGAAGCTTTCTGATATACTAATTTTTGGAAACCATTTTAGGTGTGATTCCTGGGTGTTCCCAGTGTTGACATATTCTTTCCATTCTTGAGATGAGACATTTTTGCAATAATGGTTAAGCAGCATTTCTAGAGTTCTGTGAGATCGTAACAGATGTTTCTTAAAAGCGTTCTATGGGCCTCTGGCCTTTTGAGATGGCTCACACTCACTCCATCTGTGGAGTGTGTTTCTCTCTTAATAAGTCTGCTTGTTACCTAAAACAAAAAATGGTTCTGTGGTCAAATAAGGCAAGAATCATTGATTTAAATAATGCCAAATAGTTTCTTTTACTGCAGGAAGTTTTATAACTTTTAATAAGTATGCAATATTTCCCAAACTTATTTCACTGACCTTTTGTTTTTTGGTCCCATGCAGCACCTATTAACATCTCTGGGAACACAGTTTCAGAGATGCTGGGTTACTGGGGACTGGGTATTCCCATGGTGGAGACTTAAAAAAGCGTAACTGGTCCTATTCTTTGCGATGTTTCCTTCTCTGTGCCTTTGAAAGGAATGTTTACCGGCCATGGCCTTGTTACTGATTCCTCTTCCAATCCTCAGGAGGTGGGTTTGGCACTTAGTCATAACAGTACATTGTCTGTGGGATCTGATGTTCAGATTTGCTTTCTGATTCTGCTAGCATTCTGGGCCCTGTGAAGTGAAAAACTGTGTCTCTGAGGCTTCTGTGTGGCCCTTTCTTCTCACATCACCCTTCCACTGTAAGGAAAGACCACTGAAGATTAACCCTCTAAATGAAACCAATGAAACAACCAAACAAGTAAGATGTCCTGCCAGTCACCCTCAAGGGGTTCTGTGATTCCCTCTGAGACTTCTCTTCTGTTGTCATTCCTCTGAGCCATTACAAAGGCTACTCTGCTCTTTTCCTGTTCCTCCTCTGTATGTCTCCCTGTTTGTGTGTGTTCATCCCTGTGTGCCTTTTGAGTTTGCTTCAAGAGTGTTGGAGTATGTTGGGTTTCCAGGCCGAAGGGGCTGTCCTCACCCTTGTGGCAGTTTTGTTGGTTTTCCTCAGTCTGCTCTGGGGCGAGATGAGTTGACTTCTGTCTCCCCGTGGACCTGCTGATCCTTCCCCTAGCTGTATTTTTGACCTTCATTTGATATGGAAGGAAAACTTCTCTACCTGACAGATAGTGATCAGCAACTTCACCATGCACATGTCCTCTCATCCTGCCAGAATAGCATGGGATTTTTGAGAGTTTGGGAAATGGAGCTAAAAGGATCTCATACCTCCCCTTGGGGTGAGTGAAGTGCCTGTGCTTTGCTCTGTGATTGTCTTGCTGTTGCTCTTTGACAGGATAAGATCAGAGTAACCTCAAGCTGACTGAACTTCCTGGATAGGGTTGCCAGATAAAATAATTTTTTTAACCAATTTTTTAGTGTAAGTGTGTACCTTGTAATATCTGGGACATGCTTAACACTAAAAAATTATTTTCTGTTTATCTGAGATTCAAAGTTAATGGAGCATCCTGTATTTTTATTTGCTAAATCTGTTAACTCTACTCTTTGAGAATCTGGAACCTGGAGGTCAAGCAAATATCAAGTATTGATAGAACATAAAAGGTTGTATAAATACTCTGTTCTTCCTCCTTTTCTTCTGGTTTCCCTTTTCCCTCACAGTGCACTAAAGTGCTTTTTCTTTTTCCTTCATCACTGTACTCGCCACTTCACGCAATATTCCATTGGTGTGTATGTCTACAATGTTAATTGTCTGAAGCTGTGGAGGATCCAGGATGAATACTGTTGTCCAGCACTTGCCTTCTCAGTTCCAATGTACTGTGTCTATTTTCCAATGTGCAACTCAGGGTCTCCTGAGGCTGGCAGGGATTCTGTATGAGCAGTGTGTTAACTTGAAGAGGGTGAATGTGGCCCTCCTCAGCTAAGGCTCAATCAGATCAGTTCAGTCGCTCAGTCGTGTCCAACTCTTTGCGACCCCATGAATCGCAGCACGCCAGGCCTCCCTGTCCATCACCAACTCCCGGAGTTCACTGGGACTCACATCCATTGAGTCAGTGATGCCATCCAGCCATCTCATCCTCTGTCGTCCCCTTCTCCTCTTGCCCCCAATCCCTCCCAGCATCAGAGTTTCTTCCAATGAGTCAACTCTTCGCATGAGGTGGCCAAAGTACTGGAGTTTCAGCTTTAGCATCATTCCTTCCAAAGAAATCCCAGGGCTGATCTCCTTCAGAATGGACTGGTTGGATCTCCTTGCAGTCCAAGGGACTCTCAAGAGTCTTCTCCAACACCACAGTTCAAAAGCATCAATTCTTCGGCGCTCAGCCTTCTTCATGGTCCAACTCTCACATCCATACATGACCACAGGAAAAACCATAGCCTTGACTAGACGAACCTTTGTTGGCAAAGTAATGTCTCTGCTTTTGAATATGCTATCTAGGTTGGTCATAACTTTCCTTCCAAGGAGTAAGCGTCTTTTAATTTCATGGCTGCAGTCACCATTTGCAGTGATTTTGGAGCCCAGAAAAATAAAGTCTGACACTGTTTCCACTGTTTCCCCATCTATTTCCCATGAAGTGATGGGACCAGATGCCATGATCTTCGTTTTCTGAATGTTGAGCTTTAAGCCAACTTTTCCACTCTCCTCTTTCACTTTCATCAACAGCCTTTTTAGTTCCTCTTCACTTTCTGCCATAAGGGTGGTGTCATCTTCATAAATGAGGTTATTTATATTTCTCCAGGCAGTCTTGATTCCACCTTGTGCTTCTTCCAGTCCAGCGTTTCTCATGAGGTACTCTGCATACAAGTTACATAAGCAGGGTGACAATATACAGCCTTGATGTACTCCTTTTCCTATTTGGAACCAGTCTGTTGTTCCATGTCCAGTTCTAACTGTTGCTTCCTGACCTGCATACAGATTTCTCAAGAGGCAGGTCAGGTGGTCTGATATTCCCATCTCTTTCAGAATTTCCCACAGTTTATTGTGATCCATACAGTCAAAGGCTTTGGCATAGTCAATAAAGCAGAAATAGATGTTTTTCTGGAACTCTCTTTCTTTTTCGATGATCCAGCGGATGTTGGCAATTTGATCTCTGGTTCCTCTGCCTTTTCTAAAACCAGCTTGAACATCAGGAAGTTCACGGTTCACATATTGCTGAAGCCTGGCTTGGAGAATTTTGAGCATTACTTTACTAGCGTGTGAGATGAGTGCAGTTGTGCGGTAGTTTGAGCATTCTTTGGCATTGCACTTTGGAAAGTGGGGCTATTATCGTAATGTGGCCACTGTGGAAGTCAACTGGCTTCTGGGCACTGGGCCCACTGCCCTTGTGTAAAGTTACTGGGTTTTTCCAAAGACAGTCAAATGGAAGTGTATTCCAGTCTCACGATGTTCTGATTGATGCCACCTTGGGTGCTCACAGGACTTTATGGTTGAAAGGGGCTAGACACATGGCTGTCATCTGGGTCTCTGGGAACTTTCTATTTAGCTACTGAAATCTTTTAAATTAGCTTTTAATTTAATAGTGCCTCCTGCTCCTCTTTTGCCTGTCAAATTCACAAATGTAAGCCTGGGTTTGGTTTGGGCAAACTTGTGTTCTCTAATAAATGGAGGTGTGATCCACAAGTCTGAGTGAATGGTTTTGTTTTGCTCTGATTTAATAGTCTTAAGTATACACTGACATCTTGATTTTTATATGTAATTTGTATGAAGACTAACTGCTAATATCACTTTTAAATTTTTCACAAGGAATGCTAATAAACTTTTCTGATTTTACTGGGTCTGTTGTTTTCTAAAAATCCAAGCAATTCCTCACCACCACCCCTTTGTCTTGTGTGTGTGTTAATTGCTATCTTGTCCAATTCTGCAACCCCATGGACTGTAGCCCACCAGGCTCCTCTGTCCATAGAATTCTCCAGACAAGAATACTGGAATGGGTTGCCATGCCCTTCTCCAGGGGATGTTCCCAGCCCAGGGATTGAACCCGGGTCTCCTGCCTTGGCAGGTGGATTCTTTACCGTCTGAGCCACCAGGGAAAGTGAATGGTTTCTAAATGCTTTTCAGCTTGCAAAAGAAGAAATAACTGTAACTGTCATATTGCACATGGTGCCTATGTGTAACTGTACTTATTTTTCTACATCAAATAATCAGCATAAGGAATTGTCTGTCCTGCTAACACTGATTCTCTAGTTCCTGCCCACCCCTCACCTATTCATCTCCAGGATTTAGCTTCATATCCTGGTTTTCAATAATGACGGACCAGTGAGTTGCCTGTTGGTGATTTTTCTCACTTATTACATGACATTCAGTAAACACTTCTCAAGCTCTTATTGTGTTACAGGCTTGACTGTGCCAGGGGTAGGAAAGATTCTGCATTTAATGTCTTTTGCCTCTTCCACTTAGCTCAGGAAAATCTCCTCCTGTTTGTTTTAAAAATGAACTAAGGAATTCCCCGGTGGTTCAGTGGTTAAGACTGTGCTTTCACTACTGAAGGCACGGGTTTGATCCTCCCTCCTCCCACCAAAATACCTAATCTTGGCTGGCAACTGTAAATAATGCTGGTATACTAGTAAGTGCACAGGAAGAGCAAAACCATGTTTTTTGTTTTTAAAAGCCACTTTATTGAGGTATAATTTACATACTGTACAATTCACCCATTTTAACTGTACAATGTAACAATTTTGAGTAAAGTTACTGAGTCATGCAACCATTACCAAAATTCAAAGAGATCCCTCATGTGGTTAATCCCGTTCCCATCCCCAGCCTTTCATATAAATGGAATCAAATATGTGGCCACTTGAAACTCTTCTTTCATTTAGCAAAATCTTCTCAAGTTTCATCCATTTTGTAGCAAATATGGGTAGTCATTTCTTTTTATTACTGAATAATATTCTACTGTATGGGGTACACCATATTTTATCTACTCATAGTTGAGGGACGTTTGGATTGTTTCTACCCTTTGGCTGTTACAAATAATGCTGCTGTGAACCTTCATATAGGTTTTGTGTGGGTGTGTTTTCCACTGTCTCGGGTGTATACCTGGGAGTGGAATTGCTGGGTCATATAGTTCAGTTCAGTTCAGTCACTCAGTAGTGTCCTACTCTTTGCAACCCCATGAACTGCAGCATGCCAGGCCTCCCTGTCCATCACCAACTCCTGGAGTCCACCCAAACCCATGTCCATTGAGCTGGTGATGCCATCCAACCGTCTCATTCTCTGTCATCCCTTTCTCCTCCTGCCCTCAATCTTTCCCAGCATCAGGGTCTTTTCAAATGAGTCAGCTCTTTGCATCAGGTAGCCAAAGTATTGGAGTTTCAGCTTCAACATCAGTCCTTCCAATGAACACCCAGGACTGATCTCCTTTATGATGGACTGGTTGGATCTCCTTGCAGTCCAACAGACTCTCAAGAGTCTTCTCCAACACCACAGTTCAAAAGCATCAATTTTTCGGCTCTCAGCCTTCTTTATAGTCCAACTCTCACATCCATACATGACCACTGGAAAAACCATAGCCTTGACTAGACGGACCTTTGTTGACAAAGTAATGTCTCTGCTTTTTAATATGCTGTCTAGGTTGGTCATAACTTTCCTTCCAAGGAGCAAGCGTCTTTTAATTTCATGGATGCAATCACCATCTGCAGTGATTTTGGAGCCCAGAAAAATAAAGTCATATAGTAAATTAATGCAAATCACATTTTGAGTCAAGAATGGCATCTTTAATATTTATAGTAACTGAAATCCCCTTCCACATTCTACAAGTCTCTACCTCATTGAACCTGCTTTTCCATAAGCACAAGATTCAAGAGACTATATAAGATACATTAAAAAGCATTCCACTTTGCTTTTTTGTCTTATTAGTTAGGCAATAGTATTCTATTAACTTTTCATTACCAAAATGCATTTCAGCTACATGCAGGTTTTGGCAGACTTGTCATCTGGTCTAGAAATACAACTACTATTAAAATATTCCAGTCTCCTCCTGGGTTTATTTTCTGTTTTCCTCTCTTGTTCTGAACCAGACCAACATTTGTCTCTGAAAAAGAAAAATTCCACGGAATATTCATACAATGAAGTAATACATAGACATAAAAAAACCGAGGAAGAGTGCTATTAAGTGGTACAGTGTGGTTTCCAGACTATATTAGTAAGTGAAAAAAGAAGCAAGGTGAAAAGAATATATATAGTATGCTATCTTTTGTGTTTAACAAAAAAAAAGAATATATACACTCATTTGCATATATTTGCCGAAAGAAACACAGAAAGTATAAATAGTGAATTATGCTGTACACCTGAAACTAATGTGTTAGTGTCAATTATACTTCAACTGAAAAAAAAAAAAAAAACAGGAAGGATAAATAAGAAATTAATGAAAATGGGTACTTACAGGGAGTGGGTGGCAATGGAGCACAGGGCATGGGAGCAAGACTTGTCTGGCAATAGCTTTTTATATAGTTTTGACTTTGATCCACATGAAAGTTTACATATTTTAAAAATAATGTATCATTTTTACTAAAAAGGATGATAAAAGCAAATCCTAAACTTGAATATAAATGGAAAAAACTCCACAGAGGAAAAAAAATGATTCATGTAATTTAAAAAAATTTCTTTCCTATTTCTGGCCAGGATGCAAGGCATGTGGGATCTTACTTCCCTGACCAGGATTGCACCTGTGCCCCCTGCAGTGGAAGCATGGAGTCTTAACCACTGGACTGCCAGGGAAGGCCCTGATTCACGTAATTTTTAAGCATAGTACACTGTATATCCTTAATAGGATATAGTCTAAGGACAGAAGACTGCAAAGAACTTCTGAACTTTACTTAGGCTAATTTTTGGTAGTGGTATTGGTCTTATAATTCTGAAGAGTATGTGTGTGTGTGTGTATGTATATATATATATATATATATATATATATTGGTGTTGGGGACCAGAGTTTTCATTGTAAGAGAAGCAAGATACAAATATGAAATGGGGGAAGACAAGGGAGGACCCTGTGGTGTTAGATTTGAATTGAAGGTATTATTATAAAGTCATTTTTTTTTTTTAGCTCTCTCCACTGAAAGGGCCTAAAAGCGATGATGCCCCAGTTTCTAAACACCATTCCCCACTAAAAGGAACCAGGGCTCCTTGGACAAATAACGTGTACCAGGTCCAGGACAGGGAATGCAGAGTGATCCTGGAACATCTTGTGTCAAAAAGCAAAGAAGTGCTCAAAGACTAATGGAGTCATGTCAAAAGGACACAGGAGCCAGAGTGACAAATTTGGAACAGTTTGAGGATCAAAAAAGGAAAATGATGGTGTTAGACTGTAACACATTAAAATAAAAATGCAAGAAAGGAGGTAAGAAAAGGGAAAGTTCTGCTTTACTGAGTAAGTCCGATTAATAAATGTAGAAGGAATTAAGAATTAGAAAAATCACCCTTTGGCACTCGAACTCTCTGTTGAGTCCTGCCCCAGGCCACAGGTGTGAGGCCACCAAAGCCTCAGCAGAGCCCAGAATCAAGGTCACCTCCAAAGCTGACTGAACCCCTTTGTAACCTTGCCAAGAGCCCCCTGATCATCACTAACAAGCTTTCTGACTCCCAGTTAAGCAAAGATGCCCACTCCAGTAAATACTGTATAGTGTTCCAATCAATCACCTAACGTCAATCTTCTAGCAGGAATTTTGTCTTGAGGCTATCTGTACAAATTGGCTATTAACCTATGAAAAAACCGTCAACTCTCCCTGGTCTGTCAGGAGGTCTGCCTGCTTCACTTGCAGTGCCCACTTTATCTCTGTTCTTTGTTAATAAATTCACTCCCTTCTGAAATTCTTTTCCAACCCGCACTTGGACTGTCTCAACATTTGGTGGCCCGTACAGGGACTGCTCTCCCCGTGAGAGAGCCCCCACTCTCCTTTCCTCTTTCTTTTCTTTTGCCTTGAGCCCTCTGCCAACAGGCAAGTGGCTGTGGAAGCAATTCAAGAACTCTGCCAGAATTACTCTCTGGTGTGTTCCAAACGCTCCACTGCCCACAGTACCCCAGTAGCTACCACCCAAGTGGGCGAGGGCTCTCTTTTCCTTTTTCCTCCTTCTCCCTTGAGCTGAGGACCAGGCCAATAAAACTGTGCAGGCACAGGTCAGGCACTTAAAAGCCACTAGAAAAGACTCCCATGGCAGGATAAGGGGGTCATAGAACAGACCAGGCTACCAGAGCATCTGCCCTCAGCAAGACCATTTCTATGCACCACATTAGGCACGTATTGGTTCAAGCAAAACACAGCCCATTCCCCAGGCCACCGCCTTCCTGGCAGGACTATAAGGTGGATTCCTCAGCCTGTTTTCTCTGTCTCTCACTTTCTTCTCTCTGTCAGGATTAATTTACAGGAACCTAGGAGCAACCTCTGAATCATCCTAGAGAGTGCCTTCCATGTTTCAGGGAATTGCTAAAAGGTGAGTCACTGTTGGTTCCGGGAAAGTCTTTTCTGTCCTTTCTGGCCCTAGTCACCACGTGCATTTTCACACTGTTTGTGCCTAGGCTTGTTCCTAGCCACAGGGTTTTGTGCCACTCTCTGTCACATGTTCAGGGGTCACCTCTAACTATCAGACACAATTGTTAGGACAGTTGGCCATTAGCCACACGGTGCCTTGTTGCATGCAGAGGGTTCATTGGGACATGCAGGACTCTTTCTGTGGCCGGTGAACTCTCAGTACCCCCATTCCAAGAATGGGCTCAGGTATGTCTCAAGAACCACCTTCAGACTCACCTCTGGGTTGTGTTCTCAGGACCTGGAAAAAATTTGACCCTGAAAATCCTAAAAAAGAAAAGGCTCACATTCTTTTGCAACAAAACTTGGAGCCAGTACAAATTGGGGAAGCAAGAAAAATGGCCTCTGAATGGCACGCTTAAATTATAACATAATGCTCCACCTTGACCTCTTTTGCTGTTCCTTATGCTCAAACCTTTATGGTACTCAGTCAGAATCTGGATCTAAGGGATTCATGCCACATGTCTTTCTGTTGCTGCCCTATCCCCACTCCCCCTCTGTCTTTCCCTCTCCATCAGATCTCCTAGCTCAGGACTTTCTCCTAAAATCAAAAGCCAGGAAAAAATTCTCCTAACATTCTAAAGAATCCCTTTCTAACTCCTCCTATCTCTAGGGGTGGGGGTGGGCGGGGGAGAAGAAAGTGGGAAAAGAAACAAGCTTCCCCTAATCCTTCAAGTTCTCTTACTCCTTCAGAATCTTCTGATCAAACTAAGATCCCACCTCCCCAGAGAAAAGAGTCCCTGTGGGGACACCATCTTATCAGTCAGTCTGCCCCTGTCATCAGAGCCAATTTGAGAATTCTAATTTAAATTTAGCTATGAAACTATGACTACAAAAAGGAGAGATGACATTTTTGACACTGGATGGCCATGATATTCTTTAGACCCGGGGAAAAAACTGGTTAAAATGAAATCTTTTTGAAATTATAAAACTGGTTCTTTTTGTATGTGCAATTAATTAGGGAAAAGCTGGCTTATTAAAATACCTTTTTTTTTTTTTTTTAGAGCTTTGACCCTACCTGAGAAAACAGAAACATGCCTAGGAAAAAAAACCTGAGGTTAACGCCTATCATGTCCTTGAGATACAGAGCCCACTCTGCCTGAGACTCCAGCTGTGAGCAAATTAGTAGAACTTCAAGCCAAGGAGAAAAAAGGGCAAAGAGACATTTTAAATCTGAGGCGAAACTGTGAGATCTCAGTCCAGATTTATGTATGTCTCAGTGTGTGTCTTTGTCTTTGAATAATACGGCTGAGGTTATTTTGTCAATGAGCTCTATTTAATTGGCCTAAAGACAAGTAAGTGCTTATAAATAAAATAATTCTAAATTCAAGAAAAATGAAACTAAATGAATTTCAGATTCATGTGAACTGGGAAATATTCACTATTAAATTAATACCTGGTATTAACATTTGTTAATGTGATTAATATAGATGTATCTTAAGAACTCACTGTGAAGAAACTTTTAAGGAAAGAAAATGCAAATAATGTAAGAGCTTTGGGTGATTTATGTTTACCAATCTACAAAATGATGATATAAAGGAGAATTCATGGTTGCTGAAGGAAAGTATGATGTGTATTTTTAAGAAAAAGGTATAATGAATGGAATTTCATTCTATTAAGGGAAAATCAAGCAGGGCAAAGACTAATAGTTTTGCCAAGAGAACGCACTGGTCATAGCAAACACCCTCTTCCAGCAACACAAGAGAATACTCTACACATGGACATCACCAGATGGTCAATACTGAAATCATATTGATTATATTCTTTGTAGCCAAAGATAGAGAAGCTCTATATAGTCAGCAAAAACAAGACTGGGAGCTGACTGTGGCTCAGATCATGAACTCTTTATTGCCAAATTCAGACTTAAATTTAAGAAAGTAGGGAAAACCACTAGACCATTCAGGTATGACCTAAATCAAATCCCTTACAATTATACAGTGGAAGTGACAAATAGATTAAAGGGATTAGATATGATAGAGTGCCTGAAAAACTATGGACAGAGGTTTGTGACATTGTATAGGAGGCAGGGATCAAGACCATCCACAAGAAAAAGAAATGCAAAGGCAAAATGCTTGTCTGAGGAGGCCTTACAAATAGCTGAGAAAAGATAAGCTAAAGACAAAGGATAAAAGGAAATATATACCCATTTGAATGCAGAGTTGCAAAGAATAGCAAGGAGAGATAAAGCCTTCCTCCATGATCAGTGCAAAGAAATAGAGGAAGACAATAGAATGGGAAAGACTAGAGATCTCTTCAAGAAAATTAGAGATACCAAGGGAACATTTCATGCAAAGATGGGCACACTAAAAGACAGAAATGGTATGGACCTAACAGAAGCAGAAGATATTAGGAGGCGGCAAGAATACACAAAAGAGCTATACAAAAAAGATCATCACGACCCAGATAATCAGGATGGTGTGATCAGTTACCTAGAGCCAGACATCCTGGAATGCAAAGTCAAGTGGGCCTTAGGAAGCATCACTACGAACAAAGCTAGTGGAAGTGATGGAATTCCAGTTGAGCTATTTCAAGTCTTAAAAGATGATGCTGTGAAAGTGCTGCACTCAACATGCCAGCAAATTTGGAAAACTCAGCAGTGGCCACAGGACTGGAAAAGGTCAGTTTTCATTCCAATACCAAAGAAGGGCAATGCCAAAGAATGCTCAAACTACCGCACAATTGCACTCATCCCACATGCTACCAAAGTAATGCTCAAAATTCTCCAAGCCAGGCTTCAACAGAACATGAACTGTGAACTTCCAGATGTTCAAGCTGGATTTAGAAAAGGCAGAGGAGGTGGGAGGATGGGGGCACTGTGGGAGGATGGGGGCATTGTGGGAGGATGGGGGCATTGTGGGAGGAGTAAGCCACTGTGGAGGGAGAAAGACAGGACTTGACAAATACTGGGTGGAGGGGCAGAGACCCTTCAAGACAGACCCTGGGGTTCTGGATCCCACCCCCCAGAGCAGGTAGGGTTTCCAGGGTACAGTGCTGCCATTTGACTCCAGAGATGCTTCTTCCCCAACCATGAGAGGCAGGGAGGTGGAAGAAACAGGTTCCCATTGAGGCCAAGAAGCACACACACCTCCTGGGGTGTGTGTCCTCCTGTGGCCAACTCTCCAGCAAGCCTGACCACACCCATAGTCAGGCTGGGGCCAGCAGGAGAAGAGAAAGGTAGACTTACGGTTGGGGTCACAGAGGAGACCCTTCATGGCATGCAGGTATTCGCGGCCCAGCCATGCCTCATAGGTCTGTGTGGCGATGGGCACCAGCTCGGAGGTGGCGTCTTTAAATAGCAGGTTCTTCTGGCCATAGGCCTCAGAGCTGAACATGTGGAAGCTGCTACCCTCATGGCTGAACAGACGCTGTGTGTCAAGGGGCAGGGGTGGGGGCTGATGATGTACTGTGGGGAGAATCCTTTCTTTCTAGTTCAGCTCCCGCTTCCTTCTTCCTGTGCCTGCAGGCCAGGCACCCACTCTGAGGACTGCATGAGCTTTCTCCTTCCCTTGCGCTCCCCAGTGCATTCTGCCTTTTCACACTCAGCTGACTGAACACATGGCTTAAGGCTCAGGTGTGCAAATGTACTGAGCACAAGCAGTGGGGCCGAATTCGGTGGCAGGATGAACAAAACTAACCAAAGCTGGTGCGGCCTGTGGGCAGAAACTTGCTGCTGTTCTACGCAGCGGTATCAGTAAAACATTATACACCACATTTAATTAATGGTGTACTTTGACATTTATTTGTTTAGTCATTTTGTTTACTTGCTTGTATGTTCTGCCTCTGGGTCCTGCCCCTGCTCTGGCTGGTGCAGCCCTGGGATGGCTCTGAGCTCCCACCCTGGTGAAAGATAAGAAGGTCCTGCCACCCCAAGAAGCTGTGTGGGGTGCCCTGAACTCACCTGGCCTTCATTGAGCAGCCGGAAGATGAGGCCTCCATCTGTGTCGGCCCGGACCACCACGGCGTGAGCTGGTACCCGAGCCAAGTGGCATTGCCTCCATTCGGTGACATCAGCCCTGGTGCCATCCTGGCACAGCAGCTCAAAGTCCTGTGACAGCAGTGCCTGGCCCCAGGAGGGCAGGGTTTTCCCTGGGAAGATGGGAATCCTGTCATGAGCCAACTCCTGTCCTGGGTGGGGCTTGGTGAGGACATCGGGGAGGACCCTTGGGAGGGGGCCTGGGGAGAGCCTAGGGTGTCACAGACCACAGACACACAGTGAAAAGCGACCCTTACAGGAAGTGAGAACCAAAACCACACCAAGAAGTGAGAACCCAGAATCATACCAGGAGGTGAGAACCGGAACTCAGAATGAAGAGGAGCTTAGTGGCTGCACTGTACAAAATCAGGTGTCTCTATAGACTGTGTCTATTTACTTACATTTTAAATTTGTCACCAATTTCTAATAAAAAGGATTTGAGATATCTGATAATAAAATAACACATATAAACAGAACTGCTTATTAAAGACAAAAAGAATAAGAAAGTAAGAGAAACCGAGGATGAGAGAGAAATATATCGGAAAAAAAAAAAGAAAAAAAATTAAAAAAAAAAAAAAAAAGAAAAGGCAGAGGAACCAGAGATCAAATTGCCAACATCTGTTGGATCATAGAAAAAGCGAGAGAGTTCCAGACAAATATCTACTTCTGCTTTATTGACTACGCCAAAGCCTTTGACTGTGTGGATCACAACAAAGTATGGAAAATTCTGAAAGAGATGTGAATACCAGACCACCTGACCTGCCTCCTGAGAAATCTGTATGAAGGTCAGGAAGCAAGTTAGAACTGGATATGGAACAACAGACTGGTTCCAAATAGGAAAAGGAGTACATCAAGGCTGTATATTGTCATCCTGCTTATTTAACTTACATGCAGAGTACATCATGAGAAATGCTGGACTGGAAGAAACACAAGCTAGAATCAAGACTGCCGGGAGAAATATCAATAACCTCAGATATGCAGATGACATCACACTTATGGCAGAAAGTGAAGAGGAACTAAAAAGCCTCTTGATGAAAGTGAAAGAGGAGTGAAAAAGCTGGCTTAAAGCTCAACATTCAGAAAACGAAGATCATGGCATCTCGTCCTATCACTTCATGGCAAATAGATGGGGAAACAATGGAAACAGTGACAGACTTTATTTTTGGGGGCTTCAAAATCACTGCAGATGGTGACTGCAGCCATGAAATTAAAAGATGCTTGCTCCCTGGAAGAAAAGTTATGACTAACCTAGACAGCATATTAAAAAGCAGAGACATTACTTTGCCAACAAAGGTCCATCTAGTCAAAGCTATGGTTTATTCAGTAGTCATGTATGGATGTGAGAGTTGGACTATAAAAAAAGCTGAGTGCCGAAGAATTGATGGTTTTGAACTGTGGTGTTGGAGAAGACTCTTGCGAGTCCCTCGGACAGCAAGGAGATCCACCCAGTCCATCCTAAAGGAAATCAGTCCTGAATATTCATTGGAAGGACTGATGCTGAAAACTGACTCATTTGAAAAGACCCTGATGTTGGGAAAGACTGAAGGTGGGAGAAGGGAATGACAGAGGATGAGATGGTTGAATGGCATCACTGACTCAATGGACATGAGTTTGAGTAAACTCTGGGAGTTGGTGATGGACAGGGAAGCCTGGCATGGTGCAGTTCGTGGTGTTGCAAAGAGTCGGACACGACTGAGCGACTGAACTGAACTGACTGAAGGGAAAAAGGAAGTAAGTCTGAACTTACTGGTGGCTGTTCTCTGAATGGGCAAATAAAGTGATAAATACAGAAAGTGAAAGAAAGTTTTGTGAGAAGTGGACCCCGAGAAGAGAGTTTTGTGCATGGTACAAGTTTCTTAAGACATTAAACTGCCTTTGAAATCTTTTATTGTTACTGTGCCTAAGTGAGTAACTATTATTTCACAGTGAATATAAGCTGGTACCAAACTGGAATTTGGTTTCTCTCCTTGTTAAATGAATAAAGTTTTCTTAGAATGCAGCTTTTTGATAACAGACTATGTAAATTCCCTTGCCTTTAAGTGATTTATATTTGTTTTTAAAATCTTTTGTTACTTTGGTAAACTATTATTTCACAATGATCTATGAAGACTATGGCACACATAGACAAAGCTCATTCCACTTCTACAAAAATTAATCCCTCATCGACTGCTAAATTAGGGAATTTAAAATGGATAAACAATGGCCATAAATCAGAGTTATGGGAAATCCGCTTGGCTTTTCCTGGCTCCCTGACATACCTCACTTATATTTGATGGGATAAAGTCTTCCCTAACTTCGGGGTTAATGCTCTCACAAAAGAGGAAAAAATGTTTAAAAATGTGCTTTGCACTTTGGGTATACTTTCTACAATCTCCAGTGATCAAGGCACACACTTCACTGGACAAATCATATCATCATTAACAAAAACTTTTCAAACTTCTGAAAACTATCACTGTCACTATCAACCTCAATCATTAGGCAAGGACAACAGAAGGAAAACTAATTACATGGGATTAAATAAACTGCTAAATATGATTACAATTCATGACTTTTTGTCTGACATATTACTAGCTTCTGATCTTTGTTTCAGATATCAAGAAGCTTTTCTCCTCAAGCTACTTATGGTTTAAAACAATTTGGTAATCTACACCTGTGGGTAAAATTAAAACATTTTTCTTTTGTCTCTGCCTTGGCCCTCTAGAAATTGGAGACACTTGAGTTCTGAATAGATTTATCAGGTAAATAAAAAGATTGTCTCCTGACAAATATAGACATCTCAAAGTATAGTGGGGACCTCTAGAAGAAAAAACTCCACCTCGACAAAAACTGATGACAGGCCTGTGGCATCTGTAGTCAATGGACCAAATTTATTTTAAAAACAAATTAGTTTTGGCTGTGTTTAAAAAAAATGGGAATAATTTTAGAAAAAAAAAATTTCACTGAATATTAAATTCTAGTTTAGTTAAGGTCTGTGTTTACTGAAAATTCACTTCTCATTTAGTCCCTTGCTGTTATGTTATACTGTTACAAGATAAAACTCAGATGCTTCATGATCTACAACCAGCAGATTAACATCAGACTAAGTCAGACCACATGGTATATACTGGACTACACCTAAAAAAAGTTCTTTAATTCTTACTTGTGAACTTACTATTACTGCAAACTATATTATTTTCTATATTGCCAGTTTTATAAGACTATTCTCTTACATTACCAAATGTGTGACTGAGCCTCTAATAAAATAATGATACATAGTTCCATATGAAATCAATGATTGTAATAATGTAACTCTAGATGGGAAGAAGTAACAAGAGGGAGTATTTTCCTGGACTGTAACAGACCATTAGTAACACAGATAAGGTCCAGGACTTTTGCTACTTTCATGGCTTAGTCCAGTAACAGAACATTGAGTGGCCAATCAAAATGTCTTCACTAGACTTGGGAATGTGCCTTCCTAGCAACGTGGGACAAAATGATCATAAAATGCCCCTAAACCAGTGGTCAAATTTAAGGCAATGAAGGGGCCCTGCCAACTGAAAACTGGTACTTGCCATCTGCCTCTACAAAGAGTAAATCAGGAGCCACTCCAGTTGCTGACTTTCAACACCCCCTCAAAGGAGTTCAGGGTAGAAATCATGAATGAGGCATTCTGTGCTCTGGGGAAAACCGGCAGAACAGGCCTCAGATTGTTATATATTTTCAAGAAAAGATTTTCATGAGCCCAAATTCTTGCATCGTCTCATACCTAGAGAAATACCAACATCACAAGCCAACATCTAGCCCTGGTTCTCCTGGCTAGCCTCTCTTCTAGGCCCCTTAGCAGCTTTTCTACTTCTATTCATCTTGGGGCTATGTATCTCTAACTTCCTGTTAAGTTTGTTTCTTCTAAAAAATGGTAAATAAATCTCCAGATGGTACTACAAGGATATAAGCTGGCTGACATATGGATTATGTTGGAACAAGTGGTCTTGTCATTCCATGGACTCTCATCTTCCTCCATATGTGCACCCTGACAGAGAGTGGGCATCAGGACCCAGACCCCATGATGCCCCTGTCCAGCAGGAAGAAGCCAGAACAGTCTCCACCCCTTTTCCCAATGACCTGTGTCCCCATGTCCCGCGGAGATAGGCAGGTAGTTAGACATGAGCAGGGTGTTAAGGGGCCAAAGATCTGGCCCATTAATAAGAAGGGGGGAATGCTGAATCCTGCCCTAGGCCATAGGTATGAGGCCTTGCACCAAGGCCTCAGAAGCAGAGCCCAGAACCAGTCACCTCTGAAGCTGACTGAGCCCCTTTGTAACCTTGCCAAAAGCCCCCTGATCATCAGTAACAAGCTTCCTGACTCCCAATTAAGCAAAGATGCCCACTCCAGTAAATACCCTATAGCATCCCAGCCAATCACCTAACATCAACCTTCCAGCCAGAATTTTGTCTTAAGGCTATATAAATTGGTTATTAACCCATGAACACCGTCAACTCTCCTTGGTCTCTGTCAGGAGGTCGGCCTGCTTCACTCATAGTGCCCACTTTTATCTCTCTTTGTTCTTAATAAACTCACTCCCTTCATAAATGCTTTGTCTGGAAATTCTCTTCCAACTGTGTTCCAACTGCCTGAACACTCTCCTAATATAATTGATTCAGGAAAGGATCATCGACAGATGCTACAACCTTTGGGTGTAAGGACAATGGGGAACAGAACGTTCATACAATTTCAAAGTATCACCCCCATAGATTATTTACTAATTACAAAAGGCAAAATGTCCCATTGCAATGGAGAGATCTGTTGGGCACCACTTTCTTGAAGTGCTCAAGTTTAGCATTATCAACATTGGGACAACCTGACATTGTGCCTTCTGATAGCCAGTAAGATATTTAACCAGAATCACTTGGAAGAAAAGACTACAAGAATTCATAGTATAGCATATTTTCAAGACAATTTCCCTGGATTCTTTCAAATAGGTAGTGTCATGCAATACAAAGAAAAATGCTGGTGGATTCTGAATTCAGAGGCTAAAGATTAATGCAATGCATGAACCTTGAGTTGATCTCGGATTGAAATGTAAAATGCTCCAGTTAAGACAATTGAGGAAATTTAAATGTGGATTTTATGTTAAATGATATTGACTTAACGTTAAGTTTTAAAGATGTGCTAATAGTATTATGGTTAATGACAGAGGATGAGATGGCTGGATGGCATTACCAACTCGAAGGACATGAGTTTGAGTGAACTCCGGGAGTTGGTGATGGACAGGGAGGCCTGGCGTGCTGTGATGGGGTCGCAAAGAGTCGGACACGACTGAGCAACTAAACTGAACTGAACTATGTAGAAAAGTGTTAGTCACTCAGTCAAGTCCGACTCTGCAAGCCCATGGATTGGGACCCACCAGGCTTCTCCATCTATGAGATTTTCCAGGCAAGAATACTGGAGTGGGTTACTGTTCCTTTCTCCAGGGGAACCTTCCCGACCCAGGGATCAAAACCTGGTCTTCCGCATTGTAGGCAGACTCTTTACCGTCTGAGCCACTAGGGAAGACTATTTTTAGGGGTGAAGAATCACAGTATCTGTAACCCACATTCAAATGGTTCAGGAGAAAAAAAAAAACTAGCAAAATATTAAAATCGTGAATCTAGGTGAAGGTTCGGCTGTTCATTTTTCTCATCTCTTACCATCTTTTTTTCCAAAAAAGGAGGGAAGGAAATCTATTTTTATAAGGGAATGTCAATTCAAAACAACTAACTTGCACTAGTGCCTTCGGCACAGTGCGATACACAGCCAGTTTCTCTTTGGGACGGTGCAATAAAGGCGCCAACAGAGCAGACGGGAAGAACGTGAACGTGCGTGCTCAGTCGTGCCCGACTCTGCAAATTCTATGGGCTGTATCCCGCCAGCCTCTTCTGTTCATTCCAGGCAAGTATACTGGAGCGGGTTACCGTTTCCTCCTCCAGGGAATCTTCCCAACCCGGGGATCGAACCCACGTTTCCTGTGTCTCTGCATTGCAGTCAGAACATTCTTTACCACTAGAGCCATCCCAGAAGCCCACAGAACCGAAGAAACGGTTCTAACGCTCATTTTCTTGGCAACGAGGAAGTGGGTCACGTGATCCACGAATCGCCTTCTGATTGGAGGAAGATCCGTCGCTCTTCCCCAAGGTACTGAGACAGCGCCCGCGCAGATTAGCAGAGGGGGGAGGGGCCAAACAGTCTCTTCGACCAACGGTTTTTCACAGATCCAGCCTCCTGATCGCGTATTGTCCAATCAAAAGCCCTTAGTAACGTAGTGTTACCAATTCTCCTTTTCTCATAGGACGGGCGGTCTTTCCGGTTCCTTATTCGGCTTCCGGTGGGAGCTTATCGTAGCCAGGAACTCAGTGAATTACTTCTGGGCGAATGGTTTTTATTTCCGGGCTATGGGACAAGACAGTGCCGTTTAGCCTCCTGTAGCCGCTGAGGCAGCGCTGCCGCCGCCGCCATCATGTCAGACACGGATAGCGATGAAGATTCCGCTGGAGGCGGCCCATTTTCTTTAGCTGGTTTCCTTTTCGGCAACATCAATGGAGCCGGGCAGTTGGAGGGAGAAAGCGTCTTGGACGATGTGAGGGGGTGGGCGTGGGCATAGAGCTAGAGGGTATATCGGCTGAGGAAAAGGTGGCGTGAGCAGAGTTTAGGATGCTTGGAGAGTTGAGAGTGCTTAGGAAACTAGAAGAGAGGAAGATGTGGCCCTCCCTTAGTGAGAGGGCGCACTTAACGTACGCGAAGAGAGAAGCGGTTGCCTTGCTAGTAGGTTGTGTAGTAACAATCTACTAGCAAGAGAGTGAGGGGGCTCAGTTCTGGGCGAGGGTGGGGACAAGAGGTGAACGGTAAGCCAAGTGGCGCTGAGATGGGTGGCTTTGGCGGAAAAATAGCCTAAGCTACTGAGATTACTTTCAAATCGTTGCTATGAGAACCTTGGAGATTCTTGAAACTGTCTGCATTTTTGACATCACTGACTGGAGATGGCTCTAATTAGCTAGAGCGAGAGGGCAGACCGGCACCAAATCCTGTGGTTCGGGCCCCAGTTCTTAAAACAGCCAGTGTTAAGACCATCCATTGCAGGCCTCTTCTGGTCCCAGTGCACACTTGCTTACATAGTTTTTCCACCATTCACTGACATTCATGAAATTGTTTCCTGTGCCCAGTCGACTCTTAAACCTATCTTCATTTAAAGTTCATTTTCTCAAGGAGAAAATACTGACCAGTATTCCTCCTTCGCTGCAACACACAGTAAAGATAACAATAAAGTTCTTGATTTGTTTTCTCTAGTCGGAATTACCTGTTTTCTTAGACTTTATTCACTGATATGCTATTTAATTTAGTCTTGGTGGTGGTTCCTTGAATAATTTTTCCTTACGTTACTTTAAAGGATGGTGATGAAATTGAATATGATGTGTTATATCTGATCAATGTGGACGTCGAAGATGTACTTCACAGTTCTCAAATGTGATGCTTCTTTTAGCATGCTGTGGAGTCATTTATATGGGTTTAAACTTTGTTGTGGATCTGGAAGTAAACCTTGTGGTGTGGGAAACTTAGGTTTAGTTATTGTTTTTGACTCTGGTTTTGACTCCCTTTTTCAGGAGTGTAAGAAGCACTTGGCAGGCTTGGGGGCTTTGGGGCTGGGCAGCCTGATAACTGAACTCACAGCAAATGAAGAACTGACTGGTACTGATGCTGCCCTGGTAAATGATGAAGGTGAAGTCTGGGTCATGGGGAGTATGGTGGGGGAGGAAGCTAGCCACTTACTGTACATGTACTTTTCAGTGGGAATTATCTAAGGGAGTGAGAGTTCCTGGCACTTTATTTAGATCTACCCCCCCACTTTTATTTATAGGATGGGTCAGGAGTACAGAAGATGCTGTTGACTATTCAGACATCAACGAGGTAGCAGAAGATGAAAGCCGAAGATACCAGCAGACAATGGGGAGCTTGCAGCCTCTTTGCCATGCAGGTGATTCGTCAGTGCCATCAATAAGAGCATTCTAGTACTTTTTTTTCTTTTTTTTCAAAAAAGATTTATTTATTTATTATTTTTTGTCTGTGCTGCATCTTCGTTGCTGCATACTTTCTTTGGTTGTGGTCAGCAGTGGCTACTCTTAGTTATGGTGCACCAGCTTCTCATTGTGGTGGCTTCTCCTGTTGGCTACTCTTAGTTATGGTGCACCAGCTTCTCATTGTGGTGGCTTCTCCTGTTGCAGAACACAGGCTCTAGTCACAGGCTTCAGTAGTTGTGGTGCATGGGCTCAATAATTGTGGCTCACGGGCTCTAGAGCAAGGGCTCAGTAGTTGTGGCACACAGGCTTAGTTGCTCTGAGGCATATGGAATCTTCCCAGACCAGGGATTCAACTTGAGTCCCCTGGGTTGGCAGATGGATTCTTAACCACTGGACTACCAGGGAAGCCCCTAGTACATTTTCTTGCTGTGTAGTTCAGTTTGTTTTTATCCAAGCTTTCTGTCATTGTACCTGCTTTTTATGTCTTTGCTTCTCTCCCTTTGTCAGCTCAGTTCCAAGTAGCTGCTATCCTTTTTTGTGTTCTGGGGCAGCATTTTTATACTTAGGCTTTTATTCCTTATACTGGTTAGTCCCAAATTCTTGGTGAATGCCAAATAAGAATGATAATGCTTTCCTCCTTATCATCTGGTATTTGAGTTCCTGTGGGGTTCACAGTACTAATTTAGATGCTATTTGAACTCAGTCTTTGCCCTCAAGGAATTCAAGAAAAATTAAGTATCCAGTTCATATATAAATGAGCACATGTATTTATTGGTTCAGCTTCTGTTGATCACTCACTACCTGTATGTTAACACAGTGCACTTAATGCATGCTCACAACATTGGTTTTCCTTCCTGGTATAAGGTGCTACATTATAGAATCAGAATGTTAGAGCTCGAAGGGGTTTTAGTGATTATTTATTCTTAACCTCATCATAGATAGACTTGAACTTCAGAGAACTTTAATAAAATGTGAAACTTTATTAAAAGTTCTATAATTAGCTAGTGGCAGGCCTTGACTAATTAAACATTTCAGTTTATTAAACATTGAGCACCCATTATATACTATAAACTGAAATAGTATTGTACAAAGATAATAAAATCCATTTTCTGATTTTTGAGGAGCTCCATTCTGGTCATAGTTCATTCTTTCCACTGCCCTATACCATCTTGGGACTTTTGTATGAAGTTGTTCATTGTTTATTCATTATCCATTTCTTTGAATTAGATTTCAGCTTGTGGAGAAATGTAAGTAAAACCTTGGTAAATAGCTGAACTTAAGTTTCTTCAGAGTCAGTTAATGGATTTGAGTGCTTCTTTTTTTAATATATTTATTTTTATTTACTTATTTGACTGCCAGATCTTAGTTGCAGCACTTGAGATCTTCAGTCTTTGTTGAAGCATGCAAGATTTTTAGTTGATATTTAGTTGCAGCACGTAGGATCTAGTTCCCTAACCAGGGATCAAACCTGGGCCCCCTAAATTGGGAGCACAGAGTCTTTGCCACCGGACCACCAGGGAAGTCCCTGGGTGCTTCTTATATAAAGAGATAAACTACACTGTATACACAAGAAGTAACTTAGAAAAACAGAAAATACAAGCTTTACTTTCAGGGATATTATTATCATTTGGAAAAGGCAAAATAAACGAATGCTAAACAAATCTCACAATTTGTATGGAGACATTAAAGACCCTGAATAGCTAAAGGAATCTTGAAAAAGAAAAAGGGAGCTGGAGAAATCAGACTCCCTGACTTCAGACTATATACTACAGAGCTACAGTCATCAATATAGTATGGTACCAGCACAAAAATAAAAATATAGATCAATGGATCAGGACAGAAAATCCAGAAATAAGTCCATGCACCATAGAATCCACCTTTCAATGCAGGGAAGTGGGTTCAAGCCCTGGTCAGGGAACTAAGATCCCACATGCCACAGAGCAACTAAGCCTATGCACCACAACTAAGACCTGATACAGCTAAAAATAAATAAATAAAATAAATACCAAAAAAAAAAAAAAAAGAAAGAAAATCTGCTGGCCAATTACCTTCATACTACTTATTTCTATCTCCAAACCTTTACGAAGCCATGTTACCAAACCAAAATGTCATGCTGCTCCTGCTGCTCCTCTCTGTCAAACCTTATCTTTCAAAATTCACCTCCATGAAGCCTCTAGAATGCCTTATACCTACTTCTAATTATTCCAAAGAAACACCCTTGTAAATCAAGCTGTGTGAAGGGGCCAATGCCAGGGAAGGAGGAAGCTAAGGGCATCGATGAAGGTACCCTCAGAAGACAAGATAACTTGGAAATGAGCTTCCAGAGCACCAACACTATCAAATATAGCATCCTCCTTTTCCAGGAAGTCAATTCATACAATCCAATTTAGAACCCCGTATCTAGCTTCTTCCTTACTATCCCTAGCCATGACAACAAATCCAAATCTGAAAATTATAACATTCCCTGAAAATCAGAGCTGAAGTCAGGCAGGTTGATTCCTCCAGTTCCATTCTTCTTTCTCAAGATTGCTTTGGCTATTCGAGTTTTTTTGTATTTCCATTCAAATTGTGAAATTATTTGATCTAGTTCTGTGAAAAATACCAATGGTAGCTTGATAGGGATTGCATTGAATCTATAGATTGCTTTGGGTAGTATACTCATTTTCACTATATTGAATCTTCTGGTCTAGGAAGGCAGGTTTCTTAACCACCGTACCACCAGGGAAGTCGCCCATGGAGCAGTTAGACAGCACCTTTATGTACACATTACTTGGAGTTTCATGCTGTAATAATCCCTCAATTTTCTTGTCTGCTTATGTGTGTTAATATTTACCTCATTAATAAGACTTTGGTGGGAATTTAAGTTCATTATCACATGGTATGAAATCACCTACATAGAACAGTGTCATGGTAGGAGCTCCTTAAATGTTGCTTGTCTTCCCTTCCTAAATGAAAATGAAAATGGATACTTGTTGCTTTGGGATTTTGATTAGGAAAAGGGTAGAGGGGGACTTCCCTGGTGGTTCAGCAATGAAGAATCCACCTGCCAATTCAGGGAACATGGGTTTGATCCCCAGTCAGGGAACTAAGATCCCACATGCCTTGGGGCAAGTAAGCCCACATGCCACAGCTATTGAAGCCGTCTTTCTCTGGGGCCTGCATGCCTAGAGCCTGCTTCAGGATGAGAAAAGCTACCACAGTGATAAGCCCGTGTGCTGCAACTAGAGAAGGCCCACACAAAGCATCACGCTCAGTGCAGCCGAAAATAATAAAGGAAAAGGTTAAAGAGGCCAACTAACTGAGAGACTGTTTTTGTGAGCTAGATGTAAAGTTACCAAAAGTTACCAAGGTCTGGAGTAGGGTGACAGTTGTGGAAAATGATAGGCAGGGTCAGACTTTAGAGTTCCTGATAAAACATCAGTAGGACTTGGTAAGTGAGAAAGTGTGTTGGAAAGACACTGTTGTTAAACTAGGCTTAAATTCTGACTTTGTCACTTAAAATTATATGACCCTAAGGAAGTCACTTAACTTCTGTAGCTCAGAATAATTTCTGCTTTGTAGCGTTACTGGGAGGATTATAGATAACTAAAAATACCTGGCACATAATACCTGGAGCTCAATGAATAGAAGTTGCCTAATGACTGCTATTAATGATTTATTGGAAAAGATGTGTTGGGTGTAAGAGATTGATGAAGGAGACAGGAGGCTAAAATCATAAGCTGGGAAAATGAGGATGGAGGTGGTATTGATAGTAACAAAAGGGAATTTAAAAGAGTTGAAGGATATTTCAGTGTGATAGTGAAGTATAATTGTTGAATAGCTGAATGGAAAACCTCTTTAGGCAGCAGAACATGCAGTACAATTGTAGAGGGGCTAAGTCAGGGCAAGACATAGAGGTTTGGATTTAGTCTAGATAAAGACGATTCTTGAGAAAGGGAATGAAGAATTCAGTGGTTGAAGGTTAGTGGAAGGAATAACAGGCTACAGAAGTCAGACAGAAAAAGTGTCAAAGACTTGGAAGGTGAGAAGAAAGTCCAGTTTTAAACTGACAGAGAAAGAAGATTGTTAAATTTAATTATGAGGTTGAGCAGGTTGAAAAGAAACAGTGTTTGACCAGGAGAAAGAGCAGAGGTTTTATTAATAAACAGTTCTTGGGGGCTCCCTAAATTCCTGTATGAGATATACATAGTGTTACAGCATTTGGCGATACATTGTCATCTCTTTCTGAAGGCAGAAGCTGTACCTCTTGTGTGTTCTCAAGGAATCTGCATAGTTCTTCATATGATGCTTTAAAATATTGAGTGACAAAGGAGCTCAAGGTTGTTGTGTGTCATTCTGGATATTGAACTCACTTTCTTGGTTTTATTAGATTATGATGAGGATGACTATGATGCTGATTGTGAAGACATTGATTGCAAGTTGATGCCTCCTCCACCTCCACCTCCAGGACCAGTGAAAAAGGATAAGGACCAGGATGCAATTGCTGGTGGTAAGTAGAGACTTACTTACTTTTATCTAAGGAGCAAGTTCTATTTCTGGTCCAGATTTTTGGCATGCTCATAGGGGGCTATTCAGATTAAGCCGCTAGGAAATGATACAACTTCTATAAGCAATTCATACAATTTTAAAATTTCAGTGTTAAAGGTAAAATTTAAAACATTTGACAACAGTATTTTAACATGGGCTCAAGAAAAAGTAGTTTAGGTTGATGTGGTTCTCAAATCTGACTGCCCATCATAGGCACCTCAAGTCTTCAAAAAATTGCAGGTTTCTGGCTCTCACTCCTGGAGAATCTATCTGATCCAGAAGATCTGGGGTAGAGCCCAGGGATTTCACAGAATTTCCTCAAGTAATTTCTGATGCAACTGATCTGTACTGGTATTTGGAAACTACCTGTCTAGATGATTCTCTTTAAAAAAATGATTAAATGAGAAGGTACCTAGAATGGGTATAAATCATTTACAGCCAGCTGTCAGATTCAGAGATTTCAAAGTCAGGGACTTATCTCACCTATTCCTATGTCTGCAACTGTGGTAAGTCATCCTGTTCTAGGCTAGAAGGTTGGGGAAGAGCAGTGTCTTTGATCTCTAGTGTTTTGAGGCTTATGTCAACCTACATGTCTCCTAGTAGAGTTTTAAGCCCTTTCCTTTTTAGTCTGCAGGCTAAATAGCATTTGGTAACTTTGTGTCTTAGATCTTGTTTTATGCTAAATAATTTCATGGTTACCCTGTGGGCTTAAATGTTTCCAGTTTATGGGTTCCTGAATCGGGCATGAAAAGGCCTGATTGGTATAAAAGTGTTATGTAATTTTTCTATTGGTCACATTTCTTTAACCTAATATAGAAAGTAGTAAATGTAGTAATAGTGTTTGTTTTCTCTCATCACAACCCCAGGGTACCAGGTACAAGGTGAGTTGTGGATGGTGGGAGATAATGCATTGGAATGAGTTTTCCGGGTTGCATACCTAGTAATCTGGGTGCTTAGAACTGTATCCCCTGCCACTGAGCCATGCTTAAGCCTAGAGTGGGTGTTGGCTGAATTTGAGGAAATATGCTCACAGTTACATGCCAAAGGGGTTTCTCTTCCTTGTTGCAGTGTCTGAAGATGGAGAAGGCATCATCTTGCCCTCCATCATTGCCCCTTCCTCTTTGGCCTCAGAGAAAGTGGACTTCAGTAGTTCCTCTGACTCAGAATCTGAGATGGGACCTCAGGAAGCAGCACAGACAGAATCTGAGGATGGAAAGCTGACCCTACCATTGGCTGGGATTATGCAGCACGATGCCACCAAGCTGTTGCCGAGTGTCACGGAACTTTTCCCAGAATTTCGTCCTGGGAAGGTACTTTTGGTGGAGAATGCCTGCATTCCAAACCACTGCCCTCTTGTAAATACTGAGTTTTGTTGAGATATTGAATATAGAATGAGCAGAAAGTAAAGGTTTCCTTATTCAGTGATATTGTATTGGGTCTTTTTTTAAGTTTTATGCCTTGATCATATTAATACATGTGATTTATATAGTTCTCATTAGGAATTGTCCTTTCCCTCTTAAAAGAACTAGTCCAAATTATTAAGGAATACTTTACTTTCTTGGTTGGTGTTGTAAATCTGAGTTCGGCATTTCTTGATCCCTCCCTCACAGTTGAGTAGACTTCTCAAAGGAGTTCTAGCTCAGAGCTACTGTCGTCTTATCTGACATTGGGTCTCTTACATAGAAACATGTTTTGTGTTCTAGGTGTTACGCTTCCTACGTCTTTTTGGACCAGGAAAGAATGTCCCATCTGTTTGGCGCAGTGCTCGGAGAAAGAGGAAGAAGAAACACCGTGAACTGATACAGGAAGAGCAGATCCAGGAGACGGAGTGCTCAGTAGAATCAGAAGTCAACCAGAAATCTTTGTGGAACTATGACTATGCCCCACCACCACCTCCAGAGCAGTGTCTCTCTGATGATGAAGTAGGCAAAATAGAGATCTGGAATTAAGACCCAGGAGGGCAACAAATGAGTTCTTCCTAGCTTAGGTCTAAATTGAAAGTAACACCTTAGTGTCCTGTGCCTATTATCATTAAGTAGTCATGATTTCAGTCCCAGTAGCTATCCCTTCCCTGTTGTAATAGAGAAGTATTTTGGGCAGGCAGATGGTGATATACTGGTGAATAGGAAAGTTGAATGATAGGCAGAGTGTGACATGATACACCTCCATTGTTTGCATTTTAACCTCAGTCCTTATGGATTCTCTAAGTTCCCCCTCCTGCCCATTAACTCCCTATAGCCTTAGGGCATCTGGGATCAGGATGTCTACCTCCCCTTCTACTTTGTTCTGTTACAGATCACAATGATGGCACCTGTGGAATCCAAGTTTTCCCAGTCAACTGGAGATACAGATAAAGTGACAGACACCAAACCAAGAGTGGCTGAGTGGCGTTATGGGCCTGCTCGACTGTGGTATGATATGCTGGGTGTCCCTGAAGATGGCAGTGGGTTTGACTATGGCTTCAAACTAAGAAAGATGGAACAGGAACCTGTGATGAAATGTAGAATGGCGGATGTAAGCAACACGGTATGTAAGAAAGGAATCACTGTGCCCAGAGCCCTATCAGTATTACTTTACTTTTCAATTGGGGAGACACTGAGTAGGGTTTCTTTGGTGGGAGATTGAGGTGTCTAAACCTTTTGTTTGGTGTGGTATATCGCCCTGGCAACTTGGCCCTATTGCAAGGATTCTTGTTTGTGAAATGAGTGTTGTGCCAGACTAAGAGTGGGAGGAGGCAGGTATTCCTTCATTATCAGGTGTGTGTCTCTCAAGTCAGGACCACATTTGATGTATCTGATTTATCTGCTGTGGGATTTGAAATGGGAACTCTGACCAGTGACCATTCAGGGATTTGTTGTTCTTCCCCTACTTCTGTAGGAATACAGGATACCTGAGGAAAGCAGTGGCACCGATCTTCTGGCTGATGAAAACTTCCTGATGGTGACACAGCTGCATTGGGAAGATGATATCATCTGGGATGGGGAGGATGTTAAACACAAAGGGACAAAACCACAGCGTGCTAGCCTGGCAGGCTGGCTTCCTTCCAGCATGACTAGGAATGCCATGGCTTACAATGTTCAACAAGGTTTGCATCTGTGCCCACTGTGTCCAGCACCCTGCCCTTCACCTCAGTCATCTTAAATAAGCTTAGCTGTGATCTTTGCTGCCGAGGGACAGTGAAATGTTTTAGATCTGAGCCCTGATTCTAGTCCGTAGTTTTTTTACACTGTTAATGAGCTAGGATGGACTCTGATTTCTCATTAAAAAAATGTGAAAAGTACTTTAAAGTTAAAAATATTTCTGAGATATAATAATGCTTTTATCTTTATAGTCTACTTTTGTTTCCAAAGGCCCCTTTATCATTCTAGAATTTGCTTTTTCCCTCCTTAAATACACATGCACACACAAAAAAAGGTATGCTATGCTTAATGTAGAAAACTTTGAAAATACAATGCAGTATCAAAAATAACTGGTAATTCTAGAGACTATCAGCTCTACCTTTTTGGTGTACTATGCTTTCAGTGTTCTATCCTGTATGTGTATGTAGCTGAGCTTATTCCTAGAGGTACAGTTCTATGTGTTGTGCTTTTTACTTAATGTTATTTTATGTCATTTAAAATTCTTCATAAAAATGTTTAATGACATGGGAAACTCATTTTAAATGGAAAAAAAAAGCCTAGATATGCACACTATATAAACAGAAAATTTCCTGAAAGGGAAAATACCATGAGATTCACAGTGGTTCTTTCTAGTTTGTAAGATCACAGATAGCTGTGCAGTTTTCTTTATATCTTTTCTGTCTTTTCCAAATTTTCTTGTCTTAATCTGGATTTCTTTTGTAATTCAGTGGAAAACCAAAAATGTCTTATTTTTTAAATATAACAAATAATTTTTTTCTTTTTTCCTTCCATTCTATCTAGAAACACTATTGGTTACATAGTAGTCATATATGGATATCTTCATAATTTTTAGTTACTATTGTATTTTAAATATACTTTGTTACATTTATTGTTAGCATATCTTATCGTATTATTACCATAATTTGTTTAATCAGTCCTATGTTAAATATTTGGTTGTTTAAATTTTGACTATTATAAAAAATACTGCAGTGAACATTTGTTGTCTGCAACATTTTTTAACAGTGAGAAATACATTGTTTCCAATAGGTTCTTTTTCAGTAGCTACATGAGTAACTACTAGC
Source organism: Bos taurus (assembly GCF_002263795.3). Classification (NCBI taxonomy): domain Eukaryota; kingdom Metazoa; phylum Chordata; class Mammalia; order Artiodactyla; family Bovidae; genus Bos; species Bos taurus. The sequence goes on along the minus strand of NC_037357.1, from coordinate 79,266,477 downwards.
GTTTACTCCTTTTCCCTTTGCTAGAATTGAAGGGAGCATGAAATGTTTTGTTTATTCTTTCCTCCTGTTTTGACTAGGTTTTGCAGCAACGCTGGATGATGACAAGCCTTGGTACTCCATTTTTCCCATTGACAATGAGGAGCTGGTATATGGACGTTGGGAGGACAATATCATTTGGGATGCTCAGGCCATGCCCCGGTTCTTGGAGCCTCCTATTTTGACACTTGATCCCAATGATGAGAACCTCATTTTGGGTATGGTACTGGCTGGGTCAGTGTTCCTTCCCCATAACTGATAGCTTGCTGTCCTAATGTCAGCGGGCAAGAGGAAATCAGAAGGGTTGGGAAGGTCAAGACTGGAAGCTTCTAGATAGCAGTTTGAGACAGCAAAGTTGTGGCTCTCAGTTTCTAATATTGTGTATTGTTTTAGGGAAAACTCATAATGTAGAAATGTTGGAAAGTAGTACCTTGGAGATGTCAGGAGTATAGTTTGATTGGTTGGACTAGAAGTGGTCTTGGGGGAGATGAAAATCTGGTTAGGAATTGCAAAGGTGTCAGTAGGAAAGTTGAATCTTCAGGGATAACAACTCCAGGGTGACTTGTTTCCTCCTTAGAAATTCCAGATGAGAAGGAAGAGGCTACTTCTAACTCTCCCTCCAAGGAGAGTAAGAAGGAATCATCTCTGAAGAAGAGTCGAATTCTGTTAGGGAAAACAGGAGTCATCAAGGAGGAACCACAGCAGGTCTGTGAAGGGAAAAGGGATTTGGTGTTTAGAAGAACAAAGAAAGGTAATGAAGAAGGGTAGTCTGACTAAGGTTTATTTGATAACCTGTCATTAGAACATGTCTCAACCAGAAGTGAAAGATCCATGGAATCTCTCCAATGATGAATATTACTACCCTAAGCAACAGGGTCTTCGAGGCACCTTTGGAGGAAATATTATTCAGGTAAAAGTAGTGGTTTTTTTTCTGTGGTGAATGTGAACCACTCCTTTGTTTTGGTGTAGACATGAGTAAATCTTTCTTTGACTGGAGTTCAATTTGAACCCTTATATTTCTATCTTAGCATTCAATTCCTGCTGTGGAATTACGGCAGCCCTTCTTTCCTACCCACATGGGGCCCATCAAACTCCGGCAGTTCCATCGCCCACCTCTGAAGAAGTACTCTTTTGGGGCACTATCTCAGCCAGGTCCCCACTCAGTCCAGCCCTTGCTAAAGCACATCAAAAAGAAGGCAAAGGTATGATTGAATCTTGGTTAGGAAAAAAAAAAAAGAGCTATAAAAGACATTGGAATACAAATGGGGGAGATGGACTGGATATTAGATGCTTTTAGGAAATCGTCTATTTTCTTAGAAGTGATAAAATATTATTGTGGTTATTTAGGAGAATGTCCTTATTCTTGGGAGATGCATGGCATGTGAAAATCAAGTAAAATGTCATGATAACTTCAACTTTAAAAAATGGTTCATGGACTACCCTGATGGTCCAGTAGTTAAGAATCCACCTGCCAATGCAGGGGACATGGGTTGAATCCCTGGTCTGGAAAGATACCATATCCCACAGAGTTGCTAAGCCTGTGCACAACTACTGAAGCCTGCATGTTCTAGGGCCAGTGTTCTGCAACAAGAGAAGTCACCCACAATGAGAAGCCCACACACCACAGTGAAGGAGTAGTCCCCACTCACTGTAGCTAGAGAAAGCCTGTGTACAGCAACCAAGACCCAGCTTAGCCAAAAAGAAAAAAAGGAAAAAGGTTTAAGCAAAATCTATTGATAGTTATAGCTAAACAAATATGGTAAAATATAAAGTAATATATAAGTGGTGGGATAATAAGTGTTCATAGTTTTGACTTTATGCATAAACATTTTTGCAATAAAATAGGAAAAAAAAGCAAGTAAAGTTTTTGATGTCTCAGTGAACAATATCACTGTATGTAATTATTGTCCTGTCAGTAGCTGTACTGTATTCTCCTTGTTCTCGGCAGATGAGAGAACAAGAGAGGCAAGCTTCAGGTGGTGGAGAGATGTTTTTCATGCGCACACCTCAGGACCTCACAGGCAAAGATGGAGATCTTATTCTTGCAGAATATAGTGAGGAAAACGGACCATTAATGATGCAAGTTGGCATGGCAACCAAGATAAAAAACTACTATAAGCGGGTGAGTCTTCTCAGAAAAATCTTTGTTGTTAATAAATAATTGTGGTTAAATATTCAGGAACCATATGTGAACATACATATATTTTTAATACTAGAAATTTATTGGGAGAAAGGAATGGTATCTGTTTTGCAGTTAGTAGTATTAGTAGAATGCTATGCTCATGGAATGTTTTATTTAGGCTTATTGATTATGTTCTGGGATAGTAACTGGGTCTGTTGCATTCCTTATAGAAACCCGGAAAAGATCCTGGAGCCCCAGATTGTAAATATGGAGAAACTGTTTACTGCCATACATCTCCTTTTCTAGGCTCACTCCATCCTGGACAATTGCTGCAGGTGAGGAATTATTTCCTGCTATAACTTTTTCCTAAGGAAATTGACAGATGAGCTAGTCAGCCCAGAAAGAACCAATTCTGTGTGATTGAGACACTGTTTAACTAAAGTATGGGAAAGAACAATAAAAGCTAAAAATTATTATAATCCAAAAATCTGTTTTTGCATCTTTTTATTAAAACTGGCTCCTTATTATGTTATTCTATAAGTTAAATTTTAAATAGTCTTTTGGAAATACATAGTGGTAAGAAGTCCAAAAACATCTGGGTAGCATAGGGAAGTCAACTGGATTAATAATTTACTATAGTTAATTTATGAATGTTTAATTTGTATGTGTAAGATTGGTGTGTTTTGAGTATTGAACTACACCCCAGCTATAGTGAAATGGTTTTTCCCCTCTCTGTTCTGATGGGTATAGAAATGCCTTCTGGTAACCTAGCTTTTACATACTTTGTTAAGGGAAGGTATAGAGGTCCATGAATGATGTGAGGAAATCTTTAGCACTCTACTACCTTGTTTCCCCCTCACCCCCTCCCCAGTTTATTTCCCTTGGCAATCTTAACCAATTTAACTGTTCTTATACCTAGTTTATCCCATTGTTTCTATTGCTTATTCTCTTAAAGCATCTACAAAGCACATTTTTTTTAATCCTTTGCATCTATAGTCCATTTCCACCAGATTTTGAGTATCACCTTCATACTGTTGCTAGAGTTCCTGTCCCTATAACTTTCTGTTGAAGTTTTCTACCAGTTCCTACCCTTTTGTGGCTACTTTTGTAGTCTCTCAGATATCCTTTTTCATCTTCCCCTGTGACTCTTTTTCCACATTTAGAATTTTCTTTCCACACCTACGTATTGGATCCTCCCTCTTTCTGTCTACTTTTTGTATTTTTTTGAGAAGTCTTTCTTTAGAATCTTAACGACAGGTTCTTAATGACAGTTTGATCCTCATCCGGCTGCCACTTAAACAAGCTCAAATGTTTCTGTCCTGCATCTTTAGTTTGTCTATTTTAAGCATAGTTTCTAATTCATTAGTTGTTTTTTAAATTAATTTACTTAACAAATGTTTTGATTTCACATATTATGTCAGGGGCTCTGCTGGGATCTAAGATAAGCAGTATGGTACTTTTTAGATTATAAAGTGATTTTCAGATGTAATCTTCATAGTAATCCTGTGAGTATAGGAGTTTTAAGTATCTCCATTTTGTAGATGAGGAAAATTGAGCTCATAGATATTAAGTAACTTATCTGACATCATACAGTGAGCTAGCACAGCCAGTGTCATCTATAGTGTCAAATCCTATAGTTTCCCCACTACTGACTCTTAAAGGTGACCAATGGGTAAAAAATTATCTGTCTAATCCCATTTGATATTCCATATTTTAATTTATGTTACTCAATAGACCTTAGATGGCATAATGGGGATGGAGAGCCACCAAGCTTGATTTTCCATTCTCATGAGTTTACTAAATTTCCAGGGCTTCTCTTATATTACTTTTGTGTTTTTATTTTTGTTAGGCATTTGAGAACAACCTTTTTCGTGCTCCAATTTATCTTCATAAGATGCCAGAAACTGACTTCCTTATTATTCGCACAAGACAAGGTTACTATATTCGGGAATTAGTGGATATTTTTGTGGTTGGCCAGCAGTGCCCTTTGTTTGAAGTTCCTGGGCCCAACTCCAAAAGGGCCAATACTCATATTCGAGACTTTCTCCAGGTAAGAATGAGAGGATACGGAGGGGGTCTGGATGTACATAAAAGGATATTTGGATTTGGGGTCATATCAGGGAAGATAAAACATATTATGGGCTTAGCAGGGGAAGGGACCCTGGTGAGGAATTTTATCCTTATTTTGCCAAATAAAAAAAATTTGGTATGTTGAGCAGGTTTTTATTTATCGCCTGTTCTGGAAGAGTAAAGATCGCCCACGACGGATCCGAATGGAAGATATAAAAAAAGCCTTTCCTTCTCACTCAGAAAGCAGCATTCGGAAGAGGCTAAAGCTCTGCGCTGACTTCAAACGCACAGGTCCTCAGTTGACTGATTATGTTTCTCTGCCTCTTTCCAAGAAAGGATTAAGGCTTCCAGTCAAAGGATAAGCATACAACTAATAAAATAGAAAAAAAATTGAAGTCATCAAAAGGAGGTAGCAAATCTTCTAATTATGGAGGCTCTGATTGGTAATTTAATTTTGCCAGTCAGGAAATTCAGTTTGATTGTTGATGTCTTAGATGTAGGAAACCTAGCAGCAGGGCTTTTCTTGGCCAGACATTCAAACTGGCTAAGCCTGATACCTTCTGGGACATTGCCTGGTTCAGTCTTGGTTTGGTATCCCTGTTAATGGCAATGAAAGGGCCTTTGGAGTTCCGAATGGTCTCATTTTCTCTTATCTGTTCTAGGCATGGATTCAAACTGGTGGGTTCTGAAGTCTGATTTTCGTTTACCAACTGAAGAGGAGATCAGGGCTATGGTGTCTCCAGAGCAATGCTGTGCTTATTACAGCATGATAGCTGCAGAGCAGCGACTGAAGGTGAACACTTTCCTTTTAGGCACCACCTATGCCTGTGGGTGTTTTTCAGAGAGATGAGGGTGAAGAACTTTCCTCACTAGCTTAGGAATGATGCATACTAGATTATTACTAATTATTTCAAAAGTCAAACTGTATAAGGTACTTCATGAATACCAGTTCTGGGGTAAACTACATTGTAGATAAATACCAGTGGGAAGGCTTAGTGAGGGACTTGGGGAATATTGTTTTGCTTTGAAAATGGTTGCTCATTCATTTGGGTGATGGCTTTAATCTCTATTCTTTGTAAGACAGGTGTATAAGCAAGGAAAGTGCTTCTTAGTTGTTTTCCATAGCCTTCCAGGTGGGCAGAGATGCTGATGGTGCTGGACATGTGGTTTGGAGAAGGATAATGTTCTTATTAGGCCAAAATAGGAAAGATCTAGCTGGGGTGGGACAGCACAGTTGTGTCCCACTGAGTTAATGAGCATCTCTATTCAGCTTCCTCATGGGCCCTAACTATCCACATATGTTAGCTTAAGGGTGTAGAGTGGTGATAGGTATACCTAAGACTTTACAGACTCCATTCTCTATGCAAAACTGTGCATTGGTGTTCTGTGCTTGGTATTTGGTGAAACTTGTGCTTTGCATTTTCCAATTTATTGATTGACTTACACACGGATTTGTCCTCTTCCAGGATGCTGGCTATGGTGAGAAGTCCTTTTTTGCTCCAGAAGAGGAAAATGAGGAAGATTTCCAGATGAAGATTGATGATGAGGTGAGATTTTAATCTTTATTAGTACATCCCATTTATCCTTAAAAAAAAACAGGCTTATTGAGATGATTGACATACAGTAAATGGCACGTGTTTAAAGTGTACTATTTGGTGCGTTTTGATGCATGTTTATACCTGTGAAATTGTCATGACAAGATAATGAGTGTATCTGTCACCTCCACAAGTTTGTGCCTCTTTAAAATCCCTTTCTCCCCTCTCCTCCTTTCTCTCTAACTCTCCCTGTCCCCTGACACCCATTGATCTGCTTTCTGTCACAGATTAGTTTGTATTTTTTAGTGTTTTAGATAAATGGAATCATACAGTTATATTATGTATTCTTTTTTTAATTGTGGTAAAATACACGTAACATAAAATTTATCATCAAACCTTTATGTGTGTGGTCAATGGTGTTAAAGTACATTCACACTATTCAGCCAATTTCCAGAACTCTTTTCATCTTGCAAAACTGAAACTTGATTACTCATTAAATAGTAATTCCCCCTTTTTCCCTCCCCCAACCCCCTGCAACCACCATTCTACTTTCTGTCCCTATGAATTTTACTACTCTAGGTACTTCGCCTAAGTGGAATCATACAGTATTTGTTTTTATGTCACTGATTTATTTCATTTGGCATAATATTCTTAATACTCATTCATGTTGTAGCATATATCAGAATTTCTTTCCTCTTTTACGCTGAGTAATATTCTCTGGTATATATGTACACACACACAAACCATGGAATATTGTTTTGGTTATCCATTTGTCCGTTGATGGACATTTGTATTATTTCCACATCTTGGCTGTTGTAAATAGTGCTGCTGTGAACAAGGGCATGCAAATATCTCTTCAAGACCCTGCTTTCAATTCTTTTGCATATCTACCCAGAAATGGAATTACTGGATCATATGGTGGTTCTATTTTCAGTGTTTCGAGGAGCCTCCATAATGTTTTCCAAAGCATCTGCACTGTTTTACATCTTGTCAATGATGTATAAGGGTTCCAGTTTTCTCACACTTTAAGCAGCATTTGTTATTTATTGTTTTTTTTGAAAAGTACTCATCTCAATGGGTGTGAGGTAGTATCTTGGTGGTGTTTCAATTTGCATTTCCCTGATAGAATCTTTTCATGTGCTTGTTGGCAGTTTGTATGTCTTATTTTGAGAAATGTGTATTCAAGTCCTTTGCTCATTTTTGAATTGGGTTGTTTGGTTTTTGTGATTGAGTTAGTTGTAGGAGTTACATATTCTAGATGTTAACATCTTTTCAGGTGTATGTTATACAAATATTTTCTCTCATTGTGTGGGTTGCCTTTCACTTTGTCATGTGCTTTGATGCAGAGAAATTTTACATTTTGATGTAGTCTAGTCCAGTTTACCTAATTTTACTTTTGTCCCTATGCTCTTGGTTCCACATCTAAGAAATCACTGCCAAATCCAGCGTCAGGAAGCTTTTTCTCTGTTTTTTTTTCTTCTTCTAAGAGTTTTACATTTTTAGTTCTTACATTTCAGTCTTTGACTCATTTTGAATTAATTTTTGTATATGGTGTAAAGGTTCATCTTTATTATTTTGTATGTGAGTATTCTGTTTTCCCAGTACCATTTGTTAAAAGTGTACATTCTTTCTTGTCTGTGTTCTTCACTCTAATTATGCTGAGATTCATCCAGGTGGTTGTGTGTATTAAAGCTGGGCTTCCCTGGTGGCTCAGAGGTTAAAGCGTCTGCCTGGAATGCAGGAGGCCCGGGTTCGATCCCTGGATTGGGAAGATCCCCTGGAGAAGGAAATGGCAACCCACTCCAGTACTCTTGCCTGAAGAATCCCATGGAGGGAGGAGCCTAGTAGGCTACAGTCCATGGGGTCGCAAAGAGCCGGACACGACTGAGCGACTTCACTTTCACTTTCACTCTTATTGCTGTATAATATTCCATAGTATGGATGTACCACAGTTTGTTAATCACCTGTTGAAGGACATTTTGGTTGTTCCCAGATTTTGGCTATTGTGAATAAAACTCCTATGAATATCCATGTATAAATCTTTATATGGACATATGTTTCTTTTTTTTTTCCTTGGGTAAATATTTAGAAGTGGAATTGCTGGATTGTATGGTAGCTCTGTTTTACCTTTGGAGGAACTACCAGACTTTTCCACAGTGGCTACACCATTTACATTCCTACTAGCAGTGTATGAGCATTCCAGTTTTTCCACATCCTTGTCGACACTTGTTATTTTCCATTTATTATATTATTGCCCACCTATAGTGGGTGTGTCATTGCAGTTTTAATTTGCATTCCCAAATAGCTAAAGATGTTGAGCATCTTTCTATGTGCTTATCATCCAGTAATCTTCTTTGGTTGAGGATCTATTTATCTCTTGCCCATTCTTATTTTTAATTAGTTACTTGTTTTCTTCTTGAATTTTGAGAGTTCTTTATATATTCTGGGTCCCAGTCCTTTATCAGGTATATGATTTACAAAGATTTTCTCCCAATCTAAGGCTTGTCTTTTAATTATCTTAGCAGTGTCTTATGAAGAGCAGAAGTCTAAGTTGTAAACCTTCTCCTTTGATGCTTACGGATTTTGTGTCAGGTCAAAAATTTTATCTAATTCAAAGTTGCAAAGATTTATTATTTTCTTCTAAAAGTTTTATTGTTTTAGATTTTAGGTTTAGATCCATTTTGAGTTAATTTTTGTTTAGGGTGCAAGATGTTTAGATTAAGGTTCATCTTTTTGCATATGAATGTCCAGTTATTCTAGTACCGTTTGTCAAAAAATTAATTGATCTTTTAAAACAAAAGTTTGATCATATCACTCTTGCTCAAGGACTTCCTATGGGTCCTCATTTGTTTTAGGAAGTAATCCGTAACATGATTCACAAGGCTCTGTGTGATTTTGGTCTTGTAATATAGCTCTCATCTCCTCTCATCTGTCACTGACCATCTTATACTCTTAAGCTCCAAACATACTAAAGTTCATTCAGTTCCCTAAATTTATTTCTGCTGCTTTCTAGGATTTTGCAACTGTTATTCCCTCTGCCTAGAATATTTTCCTCTCCCTCCTCTATCATCTGACCTTCATCTGCAAGTTATATTCTTTTGGAAGCTTTCCCTGACTCTTGCCCTCACTCCCACCCTTCATTCAGATTGGATCACCATCCTTTCCTTCTTTGTATACATATAGCACTTTTTACTTTCCTATCATGGCAGTATTGAATTTGGTTGGTTTATTTGTCTCTCCCTCACTGACATTAGGCCCTTGAGAAAGTAGTGCTTGATGTGTAGATATTCAATAAATATTTGTTAAATGAGTGAATGCTTGTCAGTGAGGTCAGGCAGAGTGAGTAAAGAATCATTGTTGTATGTACTGTACTTTTGAGGTTGGAGTGAACAATGAGTGGATGTCAGAATTTCTGAAATGAAAGATTCTTTTGAACGGCCTTCAAGATTGAATCTCGAATAGAGAATTGGCCACTTTATAGCTAAGCTAATTACATATACCTTTTCTGGTATGTTTAGACAAGCACATTCCCCTTTTCTTAATTGCCTGCTTATTTTATGTGATCAATAAACACCATTTAGGGTTCTAGGAGAGGACAGGTCTTTTTGACCAAACCTGTGGCAGAGGTGGAATACACTTTGGTTTATTGCTACTGAGACTGGGGCCAGTACTTTGTAGAGCATGTTTATCATCTAATTGGGAAAGTATGTATATGGGTCATTCTAAAGAAGGTATTTGAGCAATTAGACAATCAAATGTGGTCATCAGTCTAACTCAACTCTTTGAAAATCATGAGGGTGAGGACAACACTGTCTTTGAGAACTCTCAGTCAAACCCAAGTGATATGGAGCTGAAGAGGGCAGTACCACTTTTCCACATATTCCTACTTAGACTGACTGAGACTTTGGCCTCTTACTTATTATCATGATTTAAGTACCATAGAAAAGAACAGGCTGTGTCCTGGGCAGCTTTATGTAGCTATTGATCTCTGTGAACAGTTTAAGAAAGCATCAGATTGTACATTATTGTTATTATCCCCACCTTCTAAGTGTGGCTAGACATAGAGCAAATGTTTTTCACCACCCCCTGAATCTTTTTCATACTTCAGGTTCGCACTGCTCCTTGGAACACCACACGGGCTTTCATTGCTGCCATGAAGGGCAAGTGTCTCCTGGAGGTGACTGGGGTGGCAGATCCCACAGGGTGTGGTGAAGGATTCTCCTATGTGAAGATTCCAAACAAACCAACACAGCAGAAGGTGAGACTGAATATCTGGAAGGTGAAAAATCAGGGGAGGAAGAAATAGAGGTTAAAGAATGGAGATGAATGGATGGGGATCTGGGAAGCCATGGAAATGTTAACAGTATATCTTAGGTGCCTACTATAAAGAGTTCAGCTTACTAGGATTCTTTCTTGTTTTGTTTCTGAGGTAGGATGATAAGGAGCCTCAGCCAGTGAAGAAGACAGTGACAGGAACAGACGCAGACCTCCGTCGCCTTTCACTGAAAAATGCCAAGCAACTTCTCCGTAAATTTGGTGTGCCTGAGGAAGAGGTGGGCATGGAAGAGAAAAACTTAGAGGCTCCCTGGGGCTCTTTATAGAGAGGGGAAAGCTTAGAGGCAGATATTAAGAACTATCTGGAGGATTTTGTCATTTAGGTTGTGGTAGACTGAATCTTAGAGACTTCTTCAGGAGTTAGCTTTCTCAAAGCTTTCTGTCTAACCTGCTTTGGGTGATTTTTTTTTTTTTTCTGATTTCTCTTCAGTTATATTTTTATTTTTTTTTCTGATATGGTTAGTTTTTTTTTAATTTTATAACTTTACAATATTGTATTGGTTTTGCCATATATCAAAATGAATCCGCCACAGGTATACATGTGTTCCCCATCCTGAACCCTCCCCCCTCCTCCTCCCCATATCATCCCTCTGGGTCGTCCCAGTGCACCAGCCCCAAGCATCCAGTATCATGCATCGAACCTGGACTGGCGACTCGTTTCATATATGATTTCTAACCATGTGCACTGGTTTTTTCCTTTGAAATCTCCAAATGATTTGTGTGTGTGTCTCTCGTAGATTAAGAAGTTGTCCCGCTGGGAAGTGATCGATGTAGTACGCACAATGTCAACAGAACAAGCCCGCTCTGGAGAGGGACCCATGAGTAAATTTGCCCGTGGATCAAGGTTTTCTGTGGCTGAGCATCAAGAGCGTTACAAAGAGGAATGTCAGCGCATCTTTGACCTGCAGAACAAGTGTGTTGTTTTAGTACTGCAGAAGATCTAAGCTGGAAAGGGGAGGGGATCTCAGACATTATTTTGTAGGGGAGAGAAGGTCACCTAAAAATGTGACTACGTGGTCAGGTATCTGAGATTTCAGGTGATATCTATTCATGATAGTGCTGTGGTACCTACTCCCTTCAAAACAATAGGCAAAGTTTTTGTTTTTTTTGGTTTTTTTTGTTCTTTTTTTTTGCTTTTTTAAATTTTGTATTGGGATATAGCTAATTAACAATGTTGTGATAGTTTCAGGTGAACAGCAAAAGGACTCAGCCATACATATACATGTATCCATTCTTCCCCAAACTCCACTCCCATCCAGGCCTGGCAGAGGTTTTCATTGGCGAGAAGTGCTAGGTTCCATGGCAAATCTTGTGGCCTGCTTGAGCCTGGCAGCCATTATAGTGGTAATAGGGGATTGTGGGAGTTTTTTGGAGGCTTAGTGTTTAGAGGATGATAATGCCCTATTAAAAATGACTACTATGCTGATTTGTTGTTTCTCAGGCTTTTTCCAAGAATTCTGAAAGAGTTGCTATACTATTTCATATTTTGAACTTGCCTCGTTGACTAAATTTCTAGGAAAACTTGTAGAGCTTTTCTGTTCAGGGTTCCATGTTTTAGTGGATTTTGAATATTTCTCTTTTAAGGTTGATTTCTCAATTTCCTACTCTTGCCTAAACTAAAATTGTTTTTTCAGCTTTTTTTAAAACTTATGTTTCCCCTCCTTTTTAATTTAACATTCTTTTGTCTTTTTAGGGTTTTATCATCAACTGAAATCTTATCAACTGACACAGACAGCAGCTCAGCTGAAGACAGTGACTTTGAGGAAATGGGAAAAAACATAGAGAACATGTTGCAGAATAAGAAAACCAGCTCTCAGCTGTCACGTGAACGGGAGGAGCAGGAACGGAAGGAACTACAGAGGATGATACTGGGTAAGGGTAGTGACTTTACAGATACACAGACAAAAAAAAGAAAGATCAAAAAATTGTAAATAACTGCTCACTGATAACTAAGATAAAGATGGAGGCAGGAGAAGTAGGACATGAGTATAGAAAAGCCCATAGATGAATTAGAGAGATTTTGCAAACTGGACTCTAGGTGTGTCTGTGGGGCACAAATTGAAGAGATGCTGCCAGTCTGCTACTGCCTTTGTTTGTATCAGGCCTGGCCAAACCAGGGCTATCAGTGCTCTACATCACTTGAGCTTTCTGGGCATTCATCCTAGAGGGTAAGAGTTTTTAATACAAAATCCGTGGATGAATTTGGGGGTTGTTCATGAACCCTCTGAAATTACATGTAGAAGTCTGTACAGGTGTACTTTTTCTGAGGAGAAGATCCATGGCTTTTGGAAGATTCTCAGAGGAGTCTTGGATTCTAAAAAGAGTTTAAACTCACCAACCCTAAATTGCATAAATTGAGGGTGGGGATGATGAAGGCCTGAACTGGTTTGAGATGTGGTCATTGGGAATGAAAAAAGGAGAGAGATCAAAGTTAAGGTTTCACTCTGGCTTGCTGTAAAGATGGTGGTACCATTGATTAGGGTAGTACATTTCAGAAAAAGAAGCAGGTTTAAGAAGGAAAGGTATAATATGTGGATTTTGAGGTCCTTATGACACTCCCCAGTATAGATGTCAAACAGGCAATTGAGAACTTGGATGTAGATACTGAGAGAGGATAAAGGCTGAAGATGAACGCTTTAAATGCCTACACTCACAGTAGTCTTTCCTTTGTTTTCCCTTTGTAAAAGCTTTGTGTGATTCGGTTGTTCTGACTACTTTGTAAAAATATGATAAAGCCTTTCCTTGAATGTGGTCTTGGACCAGCAATGTCTACATCATATGGAAGCTTGTTAGAAATGCAGTATCAGGTTTCACTCCAAACCTACTGAATTAGAATCTGTATTTTAACATGATCCTCAGATGATTCCTGTTCATTCATATTAAAGTTTGAGAAGCATACTCTAGGCCTTAAGACCCTGGAGTTTTTCTGTGGTGTCATTTCTGCCTGCCGCACCCTAGCCCCCACCCCCGTCATCCCCAGTGCTTGGGTGCTTTTCTATAGTGTGATCATCAAGTACTTCCTACTTGGACTTTCCTTTTGTGCATTGGTTCAAAGAAATCAGAATACAGCTATTGCTCTGCTGTCCTCCATATGACAAACGTGTTTCTTTGAGATCCTCTCAGAACTTTCTGTACTTATAAAAATGGGAACATTGACAGTGATAAAATGAAGTCAGGAAAGGACAACTAGTGTATCCTTGGGGCTGGTGGTGACTTTGATGCTTTCTATAGAACAATAGTTCTGTGGCATGTTGAGTTTTGGGGTCTCCACTCAACCCCAAGAAAATAGCCATTTAGGTGGTAGGGGGACTGTGTGGAAATCTTTTTCTCCTTGCAGCAGCAGGCTCAGCAGCATCAGGAAACAATCACAGAGATGATGACACTGCTTCTGTGACAAGCCTTAATTCTTCTGCCACTGGCCGTTGTCTCAAGATTTATCGCACGTTTCGAGATGAGGAGGGGAAAGAATATGTTCGCTGTGAGACGGTCCGAAAGCCAGCTGTCATTGATGCCTATGTACGCATACGGACCACAAAAGACGAGGAATTCATGTGAGTTTGACTCCCCACTTGCCAGTGTGATAAGGAGAATGATAATGATGGGGAAGTGGGTGAGGACGGACACTTGAATTTTAGTGACAAGATTCTGCACAGTTGTCCCTGGAAATCTGTGTTAACTGCGAACCATCTTGCCTTTAGAACTTGGGGTTTGAACAGAGCCAGATCACAGGGAGAATCCCCAGTTTGCTGGGTCCTTTGTGTTTTTGTTGGTTGGTTGGCAAAAATCTTAGGGACTCCTCAGGGCTCCTCATTCTGAGAGAGGTACCCCTCTGCACATGGAAGACTGATGAGCAGGGTAAGTAGGAATACAATGTAGCCCCTTTTGTTTCAGTATTACTTTAGTTCTGAGATGTTTGTTATCAGGACAGTCTTCTTGGTTTTAAGTTCGCTTATGGATCCGTGAATTTTTTTCCCCTTTATATAGTCGAAAATTTGCCCTTTTTGATGAACAACATCGAGAAGAGATGCGAAAAGAACGGCGGAGGATTCAAGAGCAACTGAGACGACTTAAGCGAAACCAGGAAAAGGAGAAGCTTAAGGGTCCTCCTGAGAAGAAGCCCAAAAAAATGAAGGAGCGTCCTGACCTAAAAGTAAGTATAGTGTAATATGATCATAACTAACAAAGCAGAGAAAGAAAGCATACCTTTTCCCTTAGCTTTTGGCATCCTCCCTTACTGGGAATGAAGGCAGTATTATGGAAAGCTAGTTTGAACTGATGTGGCCACTTTGGTGTTATAAATGCTATTGCAACTGGAACTGACAATACCAGATTTAATTTGGTGTCATTGGGTGTCATTTTATGCTTCATCCATTGAAAATATTTTCTGTGAGTTGAGACAGGTGTGGTGGATTTTTTTGACATGTATATTTATGTACATATGTAGACACATCTTGTTTTTAAATTGCATGTGTTAAAAGCAGTGACTGAGAAAACATACAATACAGGTTGCTTTGCATAGTTTAGGTATCACTGTGCAATGTAACGTGCAGCACAAAATGGGGCAACTGTGGTTCAATGGAAAGAGCCGTGGACTTGGAAACAGAAAATCTGGGTTCAGGTTCTTGTTCTGCCATTTAGTAACTGTGACCATAGCCTCTCCAACCTGTTTTTTCTTCTTTAAAATGATACCTATATCACAGTGGTATTGTATTAAGGAATGTAATACATGGGAAGCACTTTATACCTGGTAAAATTCTCAACAAATGTGAACTATTAACATGTACTGAGCTCATTAAGTATTCTAATGTTTCTTGTATGTGATATTATATGATACAGTATTGATTCCATTTTACAGATGACAGTGATGCACAACTAAGATGGAGACTTGTTTTGTTGTTGTTTTGGCTGTTTTGTGTGTGGAGTGTTTTTTTTTTTTTTTTTTGGCTGCACTGCACTCACTGCCTGTGGGATCTTAGTTCCCTGACCAGGGATTGAACCCAGGCCCTCTGCAGTGAGAACACAGAATCCTAACCACTGACTGCCAGGGAATTTCAAGAGACTTAGTATTATTAAGCCTTTTCCTTGAGACTGAGAATATACTCATTCTGGCTACCTGTGCTGCTGAATGCAACCTTGGGCTTTCAATAGCCTTTCTTCTGCATTTTTAATGTTTTCATAGTTTACAACTTAAGTTGGGTTAAAAATCCTCTGCCTTTTCTTCCTCACTTGATTTTTAAAGTAATGTTCAGTCTCTGGATTTCATTTTGTTTTTAACGTGTCATTTCCATACATATACTTTTGTTCGGTGGCTTCTGGTTGAAAGGTGTGTGAGAATAAAAGTTCTGGGCCTGCCTTTGTTTCTCTTCTGCCTTCTGTGTTATTTCTTAAAGCTAACATGAGAAGCCTGCTTACCTCTGACATGTTGATACTTTTCCTTTTACAGCTGAAATGTGGGGCTTGTGGTGCCATTGGGCACATGAGAACAAACAAATTCTGCCCTCTTTATTATCAAACAAATGCTCCCCCTTCCAACCCTGTTGCCATGACAGAGGAGCAGGAGGAGGAGTTGGAAAAGACAGTCATTCATAATGATAATGAGGAACTTATCAAGGTTGAAGGGACCAAGATTGTCCTAGGGAAACAGCTAATTGAGAGGTAAGAGCGGTAGGAGAGATCTGTTGGAGGTTGGTGATATTGGTGGGGGGCAGGGGTGGATGTGATGTATTCTCTGAAGTGGAACTGAGGACATAGGAACTTCAATGGACTTTCCTCAGTAATTGTTGCCAGTAGTGGAAATTACAGTCTTGTAAAGCACTCATTAGGCTCCACCACCTACTTGCCCTTGGGCATGCTGTTCAACTTTTCTGAGTCTTAGTTTCCTTATTTACAAAATAAAATCACCCTTTCAAGGGTAACTATGAAGATAAAATGAAGGAGACTATATAAAGCAAGTAGTACAGTACCTGGTATATAGTAGATGCTCTTCCTGTTCTAATTCCAGGCACTTGTAATATCTGTAAGGTTCCTGATCTCAGATGTTCTGATAATGGACCAGCCAAAAAGATTGAGGAGACAGACTATACTTATACTTACCTAGCCCTTGTCGTCAGAGAATTTGATAATCAAGTAGAAAAGTTTTTATTTTTTTTAATTCATTTTTTACAATGTTGTATTGGTTTCTGCTGTACAATGAGAAAAGTTTTTAAATTAAAAAAAAATCCTCCCAACTTTTTTTTTCCAGGCATTTTATTTTATTTATTTTTTTATGACCCCCAACTTTTTAGTTTGAAAATTGCAAACCTACAGAAAAGCTGAAGTAATAATATAGTATGTTTTTTCTCTAAATTCACCAACCATTAACATTTGTCACATTTGTTTCATCTTTATATATCTAAAACATTTTCTTTTTTGCTGAAACATTTGGAAGTTGTAGGCATCATGACATTGCTCTCAAATTCTTTAGCACACATCTCCAAAGAATAAGGACATAACAAACATGATACTTGGAGAAGGAAATGACAACCCATTCCAATATTCTTGCCTGGAAAATCCCATAGATAGTAGAGCCTGGCAGGCTGTAGTCCATGGGGTCACAAAGAGTCAGACATGACTGAAGTGACCTAGCATGCACAAACATGATACTACACCTAAGAAATTTAACATTAATTCAGTAGTATCTAATATTCAGTCCTTATTCAAATTTCCCCAGTTGTCTCAATATTATTTATTGCCTACACCCTACTTCCATTCAGGATCCAGTTCCAGTTCAAACATTAAGTATTTTGAATCTCTCTTAATGTAAAACTGTCTTCCCCATGTTGTTTTTCATGACATTGAATTTTTTGAAGAGTCCAGGTCAATGGTCTCATAAAATATTCCACATTCTAGATATGTCTGTTTTTGTATTGATTATTTGGCAAGATTACAGCAGAAGTAATATTATGCATTTACTGCACCACATGAAAAGCATATGATGTCAGGTTTCCTCAGTATTTTGATCATTTCATTAAAGTGGTAATACTCAGATTCCTCTATAATAAAGATATTTTTTTCCCATTGTAATTAATTTGTGGGTGAATATCCTGTTCTCTTACAATATTTCTCTCAATAGTTTTAACATCCATTGATGATCATTACCTAACTCAGTTATTACATAGAGGGTTGCTTAATTGTTTTTCTAATTCTATCATTCTTAGAAATTAGTTGTTTTTTTTTTTTTTTTGCTAATTCTATCATTCTTTATACTAACTGACATTCTGTAAAGCGGGACTTCTCCCTCTTTTTTTGAATATTACTATGGATTCTGAAATTCTTCCTTTTGTAAACTATATTAAAATTTGTTAACATCATTATTAATTTGAATGCCCAGATTGTCCCAGATTTGATCCCTTCAAGCCAGAACCTGTGTCCTTTTGAAATGAACCTATAAATTTTGCAAACTTCTTTGCTTTCTGGCACTAGATGTCAGGCTTTCCTTGAAATTTCTCTGTCCCAGACCCAGAATCAGCCCTTTCTCAGAGAGTCCTGGTTCCTTTTATTGGGGAATAGTATTTTGGAACCAATATCTAGGTGTTAGGTATGCTCACTGGCACTGAGATGTCACTGCTTCTAGGTTCTTAGTAGATAGAACTAGGAAATATATAAATATTGTAAGTCACAACCTCATTCAATACTTCCAATACAAATTATATCTATAGATTCTTTGTCTTTTTCTGTTTTTTAGCTATAGTTTGCATTTTATTTTTAGCTTACACTTTTTAGGTTCTTGATTTAACTAAAAAAATGAAAACATTATATCACCTCTATTTGTACATCATTAAGTTTTATTCTTTTTCTGTTTTATATTTATATCCTGTTTGGTTCCCAGCATCAGTGTATTTATACATTTGCCCATCCTGTGATATGTGCAACATAATTTGAGAATTTGGAGAAGGAAATGGCAACCTACTCCAGTATTCTTGCTTGGAAAATCCCATGCACAGAGCAGCCTAGCAGGCTACGGTTTATGGGGTCGCAAATAGTCAGACATGACTGAGCAACTGAGCACACATACTACTACCAACAACAAACATGTAAAGTAGATTCAAGATATTTTCTGTAATTTGTTGTCCTTGGATTATATGCCACTGACGTTGTACAGTCAGGGTATTACATTCAAAATATATTTATTTTTTGAGTATGAATTTTTAATTTAATATGTAATTATACTCATTTATTCTGTTTAGATTTGAGAGTTTTTTCCTAGTTAATTTATCAACATCTATAGTAATGTTTTGAAGCACCTTAGAAAAAGAAAATATAGTATCTTGATATATGATTAAAGGGAAGTAGGTAGTTGGGCTTTTAATAATTGAGGGAAACTCAAACTAGTTTTTTCTCTTCTTTTCGGCCACTCCGTGTGGCATCCGGGATCCTAGTTCCCCAACCAAGGATTGAACCCATGCCTCCTGTAGTGAAAGCATGGAGTCCTAACCACTGGACCATTAAGGAAGTCCCTAGTTTTTCTTTTCAAACAAGCTTTAATTTCTTCCCTTGTTTCTATTCTGAATAAGTTAAATTTCCTAGCCCTTTTATCCTGAGATAGAATGTTCGAGATAGAAAGATTTTTGAAATTCCTTTAGCCTAGTTCCTTTATCTTCTAAGTAGGAAACTGAGGTGAACTTGTGGCTTGCCTAGTTCTTTATTAATTTGGAGATACTATGAGGTCTTGCCCAATCTGAGCCTTAGGATGTGGATGTCTGGCATTTAGTTTGGCTTTTTACCCCCCAGACTCATGCTCGGGTACTTTGGGCTTTTTCTTTGTGGTTGATTTTTTTCTGGGGGCTAGAAATACGGACTGCATGCTATGAAAGTGTTGTGATTATTACAGTGCAGATGAGGTTCGCAGAAAATCTCTGGTTCTCAAATTCCCTAAGCAGCAACTTCCTCCCAAGAAGAAACGGCGAGTTGGAACTACTGTTCACTGTGACTATCTGAATGTGAGTATCTGCATTGCTGCTTTCTGACCAGATGGGATTCTCATTAATTCCCCCAGTCCTCTAAGCCGTGAGATTCTTAAATTCTTAAGCCTTAAATTCTCACTGTGGCGTTGCCCTGAGAATTACATGTACTGCTCATTACAAGGTTTCCAAATGTATTCTTTCTTTAATTTAAAGAAGCATTCTGATATTTTGTTTCTCCTTAGAGACCTCATAAGTCCATTCACCGGCGCCGGACAGACCCCATGGTGACATTGTCATCCATTTTGGAGTCTATCATCAATGACATGAGAGATCTTCCGAATGTGAGTTCACCGCATTCAGGTCTGCAGTATGGATTGCAAGGCCCTTTGTTCTGTCTGATTTCAGATAGAGGGCAGTATAGTCCTCAGTTGAGTTCAGTTCAGTTGCTCAGTCGTGTCTGACTCTTTGCGACCCCATGAATCGCAGCACGCCACGCCTCCCTGTCCATCACCAACTCCTGGAGTTCACTCAGACTCACGTCCATCGAGTCAGTGATGCCATCCAGCCATCTCATCCTCTGCCATCCCCTTCTCCTCCTGCCCCCAATCCCTCTCATCATCAGAGTCTTTTCCAGTGAGTCAACTCTTTGCATGAGGTGGCCAAAGTACTGGAGTTTCAGCTTTAGTGTCATTCCTTCCAAAGAAATCCCAGGGCTGATCTCCTTCAGAATGGACTGGTGGGATCTCCTTGCAGTCCAAGGGACTCTCAAGAGTCTTCTCCAACACCACAGTTCAAAAGCATCAATTCTTCGGCGCTCAGCCTTCTTCACAGTCCAACTCTCACATCCATACATGACCACTGGAAAAACCATAGCCTTGATTAGACGGACCTTTGTTGGCAAAGTAATGTCTCTGGTTTTGAATATGCTATCTAGGTTGGTCATAACGTTCCTTCCAAGGAGTAAGCATCTTTTAATTTCATGGCTGCAGTCACCATCTGCAGTGATTTTGGAGCC
Organism: Bos taurus; assembly: GCF_002263795.3. Taxonomy (NCBI): domain Eukaryota; kingdom Metazoa; phylum Chordata; class Mammalia; order Artiodactyla; family Bovidae; genus Bos; species Bos taurus. The sequence goes on along the minus strand of NC_037357.1, from coordinate 79,246,422 downwards.
CAAAAATATAAAGTCAGCCAATGTTTCCACTGTTTCCCCATCTATTTCCCATGAAGTGATGGGGCCAGATGCCATGATCTTCGTTTTCTGAATGTTGAGCTTTAAGCCAACTTTTTCACTCTCCTCTTTCACTTTCATCAAGAGGCTTTTTAGTTCCTCTTCACTTTCTGCCATAAGGGTGATGTCATCTGCATATCTGAGGTTATTGATATTTCTTCCGGCAATCTTGATTCCAGCTTGTGCTTCTTCCAACCCAGCGTCTCTCATGATGTACTCTGCATATAAGTTAAATAAGCAAGGTGACAATACAACCTTGATGTACTCCTTTTCCTATTTGGAACCAGTCTGTTGTTCCATGTCCAGTTCTAACTGTTGCTTCCTGACCTGCATACAAATTTCTCAAGAGGCAGGTCAGGTGGTCTGGTATTCCCATCTCTTGAAGAATTTTCCACAGTTTATTGTGATCCACACAGTCAAAGGCTTTGGCATAGTCAGTAAAGCAGAAATAGATGGTTTTTTGGAACTCTCTTGCTTTTTCGATGATCCAGCTGATGTTGGCAATTTGGTCTCTGGTTCCTCTGCCTTTCCTAAAATCAGCTTGAACATCAGGAAGTTCATGGTTCACGTATTGCTGAAGCCTGGCTTGGAGAATTTTGAGCATTACTTTACTAGCATGTGAGATGAGTGCAATTGTGTGGTAGTTTGAGCATTCTTTGGCATTGCCTTTCTTTGGGATTGGAATGAAAACTGACCTTTTCCAGTCCTGTGGCCACTGCTGAGTTTTCCAAATTTGCTGGCATACTGAGTGCAGCACTTTGAGGCCCACTTGACTTTGCATTCCAGGATGTCTGGCTCTAGGTGAGTGATCACACCATCGTGATTATCTGGGTCGTGAAGATCTTTTTTGTACAGTTCTTCTGTGTATTCTTGACACCTCTTCTTAATATCTTCTGCTTCTGTTAGGTCCATACCGTTTCTGTCCTTTATCAAGCCCATCTTTGCATGAAATGTTCCCTTGGTGTCTCTAATTTTCTTGAAGAGATCTCTAGTCTTTCCCATTCTGTTGTTTTCCTCTATTTCTTTGCATTGATCGCTGAGGAAGGCTTTCTTACTCTTCTTGCTATTCTTTGGAACTCTGCATTTAAATGCTTATATCTTTCCTTTTCTCCTTTGCTTTTTGCTTCTCTTCTTTTCACAGCTATTTGTAAGGCCTCCTCAGACAGCCATTTTGCTTTTTTGCATTTCTTTTCCATGGGGATGGTCTTGATCCCTGTCTCCTGTACAATGTCATGAACCTCCGTCCATAGTTCATCAGGCACTCTATCTATCAGATCTAGGCCCTTAAATCTATTTCTTACTTCCACTGTATAATCATAAGGGATTTGATTTAGGTCGTATCTGAATGGTCTAGTGGTTTTCCCTACTTTCTTCAATTTCAGTCTGAATTTGGCAATAAGGAGTTCATGATCTGAGCCACAGTCAGGTCCTGGTCTTGTTTTTGCTGACTGTATAGAGCTTCTCCATCTTTGGCTGCAAAGAATATAACCAGTCTGATTTTGGTGTTGACCATCTGGTGATGTCCATGTGTAGAGTCTTCTCTTGTGTTGTTGGAAGAGGGTGTTTGCTATGACCAGTGCATTTTCTTGGCAAAACTCTATTAGCCTTTGCCCTGCTTCATTCCATATTCCAAGGCCAAATTTGCCTGTTACCCCAGGTGTTTCTTGACTTCCTACTTTTGCATTCCAGTCCCCTATAATGAAAAGGACATCTTTTTTGGGTGTTAGTTCTAAAAGGTCTTTTAGGTCTTCATAGAACCGTTCAACTTCAGCTTCTTCAGCACTACTGGTTGGCTCATAGACTTGGATTACTGTGATATTGAGTGGTTTGCCTTGGAAACGAACAGAGATCATAAGAACCTCAAACTCCTTATTCTTTGGGATATAGTTTTTTATTTATTTTTTAACAGTTAGTAGAGGAAACAGTCAGACCTGCTCCATCTAGAGAGATTCCTTTGAGAATTGATGGCCAGATAGAGACAGGTAAGATGTGAGAGAGTCTTGAGGAATTGGTTATGGCAAATGTTCTTTGCTCATGGATGGTGCTGGCTCTTGTTTGCACAGACATACCCTTTCCACACTCCAGTCAATGCAAAGGTCGTAAAGGACTACTACAAGATCATCACCCGGCCAATGGACTTACAGACACTCCGTGAAAATGTGCGTAAACGCCTCTACCCATCTCGGGAAGAGTTCAGGGAGCATTTGGAGCTAATTGTGAAAAATAGTGCAACCTACAATGGTAAGAATCTCCTGTCTTTGACTGCAAAGGTGACCTTTCAGATCCTTACTTAATTCCTTACTAGTCCTAAATTCAAAGTAGATTGGACTGATCAAAAGGACCTACAATGTATTAGTGAATTTGAGGGTTATGAAAATCAGGTAACGTGTGTTTTTAGTCATTTAATAGATATTGCTGCTTTTTATTCCCACTTTTTAATGTATCCTCTGGAGAATTTGGAGTCTATCTGTTGAAATGAAACAATTGGATGGGGAGTATGGGAGGAAGAAGTGAGCCTAGGTAAATAGAAGAGGCATTTGCTGTGGATGGAACCCCCACAGAGTATGTGCTTGTGACTGTATTTGTCTTTGATTTGATCTACAAATACGTTATAGGGGCTGTTATATTTCTACTTTGCTCAAAAACTGAAAATATAAGGAGGAAGAAATCTGTTTTCTGAGTCTTAAAGAGTTCAAGATATAGTACATACAGCTTTTGCCCATGTAAAGGATAAAATTTTCTGATTTCCAGTTGTATCCTTGAGCACAGATTCATCTCGAAGTATAGAGATTAAGGAAGGGTACAGATTAACCATGGCACTTAATAATTGAATTACCTTAGATGACTTATTTAGCATCTTATAACCTTTTCCGTTTTTTCACCTGTACGCATGCGACAATAGTTGTACCTAGATTTTAATACCTTTCACAAGCAGCCCTGACCCGTTTATCTAGTCTCATTTCCAATGACTGGCTCCCATACCTACTATAGATATAGATTCCTGCCACACTCAGCATTGTATTTCACTAAATATCCTATCCCATGTCTTCATTCCTTTGCACAGTCTTTGCCCTTTGTAAGGAATGCCCTTTATTCTCTTTCCATTCATATTTCCAGCCTAGCTCATATCCTCGCTTCATGAAGATGTATTCACATTGCTCACGGTACCCATTTTTCAATCATCTGTGCCCCTTAGCACAATTAAATCAACTTTTATAGCTCTTATTATGTTACATATAATTGATTATATATTTGATTTTCCTACCACTTTGTGACCTCCTAGAGAGACCATTCATCTTTGTATTCCAAGGGCCTAGCAGAGTACCAGACACATACAAAGGAAGAATAAATTTGTTAGGTCCAACTATCATTTAAGTTGGCAAGCATAATTGCATAAAAAAAAATGGGTAGCTAAGAGCTGACATTGAAAATGCAGAGCTTGAGGTACCTGTGGGTCATTTAGGGGCAATGTTAGTAAAAATTTGGAAATGATTTTCTCCTTACATCCCCCTCTAGCTCAATCTTCTTTTTTCCTTATACCCAAATGATGATAATAGTAATGATACCACCATCAGTGGTATTACTATCCTTCCAGTTATACAACCTAGAAATATGAGTCATCGTTGATTCACTCTCCCTCTCCCGCACTCATAGATCACTAAGTTCCATAAATTGTACCTTCTAAATTTTGCTAGAACAAATTCCCTTCCTTTTGGTCTCCATTGCAACTGTCTTAGTTGAAGCCCTTGTCATCTCTTCTTTGACCTCTTGCAATTGCTTCCAGACTTTCTCTCTGCTGCTTGCCTTAGTTCTTCATACTGTTGACAGGGTATTTTTTTCTGATATACAAGTTTGAAAAATTACTCTCTAGCTTAAAATCTTCAGTGCCTTTGTATCTCCTATTAGACCACTGTAATATGTCCCGTCCAGCCTTTCCAAGTTCCATTTCTGGTTTCTCTTCCTCACACGTACCTGTATTCCAGTTGTACAGAACTACTTGTGATTCCTGTTGTGAAATGTGTTGCTTCATGTTTCCATGAATTTGCTTAGTTAAATGTTTTTGCACACTTCTTCTTCCCTCTGGAATGTTTTTCTACAATACTATCTACCTGGTGGACTTCTCTTCATTAATGACATTGCTCAAGTATCAGTCACAACAAGCCTTTCCTGGTACTCAGATTTAATTGTTTTAAAACTGTTGCAAACCCTCCACAGTTCATAGTAATCAGTATATTCCTCTATTTGCACTTACACTCACTTTTTAAAAACTTTTATTATGGAAATTGTTAGGCATATACAGAAGTAGAGAGAAAGTAAATAAACTTCAGTACACCTATTCACCCAGTTCAAGACTTACCAGCATATGGCCAGTCTTGTTCATTATTTATATTTCCAGATATCATATCATTTCACTCATAGATACTTCCAGCACTTATACCTTGTTGTATAGCAATTTATTTTCATGTCATTTTCTTTGACTAAACCAAGAACTCTCTAAGGTAGGACTTGTGTCTTATTTTCCCTTTAATCTCATCATTGAACATATCACAGTCATTAAAAAATTGCTGAATGAACAAATAAATGCCAGCTAATTAATTAATAAGTAGTTGAGAATAGAGCTAAGGTTTAGGCTCTGGGGAGCACTTACTTTGAAAGAATTGACAGGAAGATAAACAAAGGATACTGCAAGGAAATAGAATTACTGTTTAGAAGAAAATGTTTTGACTATCCCTATGATGAGCTTAAACTAGGGTAGCCATAAGCAGGGAATGTAGGTGATAGTTGGAGGATTTTGTGAAACTCTTGTTAGGGACTTCAGGGAAACTAAAGTAGTAGTCTGAGCTAGGATGGAGATTGTTTTCTGACAAAGGCTTTGGATTAGCCATGTGTTGGGCAGACATCACAAACCATGAGTTCTGCAAATGAAAATTGCAGTCACAAATTTTGAATGCTAAAGATGATCTCCTTAGTCATCCTTAAATAAATTGTCATTTCCCTATCCATAGTATTATTTTCAAGGTATTAAAGGCAGCAGTATCAAAGGTAGTCTGCTGTGTGTGGATATACACAATAAGGGAGAGAATTAAAATTAGTGTATTCATCCATATTATTCATCTGGTATGTGTTAGGCACTGAAAAATAGAGGTAAGACTGAACATCTGTCTGACTCAGCAGCTAGGTTGGTGCAAGTCTGGAAAGGTGTTGGTACTCTTGCCTCCTGTGTCCGTGGTCTCATCTCTTCCTGTTTGTTTCTCTGTAATCTAGGGCCAAAGCACTCACTGACCCAGATCTCTCAATCAATGCTGGATCTCTGTGATGAAAAACTTAAAGAGGTAAGACATTTAAAATGAGAGAAAGGCGGTAGAATTTGAAGCTGGCAGGTACCAGAATTGAGGAAGTAGGGAATGTAACAGAAGATTAGAGAAATGAGGGAGAAGCAGGTCTTTTGTACATTAGAGTCTGGAAGGGACCTTAGAAATCATATAGTCTAATTACCTCCCTTTTGTTGATGGAAAAACTGAGGTCCATAGGAGAAACTAACTTGTCTTGGGCATCGTGGCTGTTAAATAGTAGAGCTAGGATTAAAATCTAAAATCCACATAACACTTTAGAAAGGGCTAAGGAAATTGACTTCCTGGAAAGCCAGCTGAAGCTAAGAGACTGTTTTGGCAGGGATAAATTTTAATTTTTAAAAGATAATCTGTATTTTATCTTCTTAACAACAACAAAATATGGCAGCTGTACAGGCCTAAAAAATATAAATGTGATGATGTTAATATTGAAGTAGAAATTTCGTAAAAGAAGATTGCCAAATGGCCAATAAACATGAAAAGATTATAAGTTTGGTTGATCATTGTGGAAATAAAAATTTAAACCAGTTAAACCAGTTAATACTTCATACCCACTTAGAAAGGCTAAAAAAAAAAAACAAAAAACTTAAACAAAAGGCATGGTCTTCCCTGGTGGTCCAGTGGTTAAGAATCCAACTGTCAATGCAGGGGACACAGGTTCGATCCCTAGAGGGGGAAGATTCCACATGCCACAGGGCAACTAAGCCCGTGTACCTCAGCTGCTGAGCCCAAGCTCTAGAGCCCATGCTCCACAACAGGAGAAACCATTGCAATGAGAAGCCCATGCACAGCAACAGAGACCCAGTGCAGCCAAAAATAATTTTTAAGAAGATTTTTAGTGGGTTAAGACATGGAGCAATTGATATACAGACTTTTTCGTAGTGTAGTCTAAAATGAATTTATTGGGTTAGATTCCCTTGTATAAAAGTTACTAATCAACAATAATGTGTTCAGTGTTTTCAGTGATAGTTTTACAGCAAAAACAGTGTGATATTAAAACTTAATTTGGTGAAGATGTTTTTGTTGTGGGAACTAAGCTGTTGTTGCCCAAGGGTGTATATTTTTGATGATCTACAAGACTAGAAGATAGAATACCTATAAGAATGGTTGACACATCTCTTTTGATCCTTTTACTGGAGTATTATTTCTTATCTGAATTTTTGTCTGGAACAGATGAGTTTACAATTCAAAGTTAGACTTTTTAGGACAAGAGAAATATTAATTGTCCTTAATACTCTATGATGATTATACCTCAGGAAAGCCTTTATGTTTCCTTTGCTTTGTTTCATGTCAGAAAGAAGATAAATTGGCTCGTTTAGAGAAAGCAATCAACCCCTTGCTGGATGATGATGACCAAGTGGCATTTTCTTTTATTCTGGACAACATTGTCACCCAGAAAATGATGGCAGTTCCAGATGTAAGTGGTCTGTATGTTGAATATTGTGAAGATAGTACAAAGGAAAGAAAAGGACAAAAGAGTGTCTGCATGTGTGTGTATCACTGGGGAGTCTGGAGTGTGGTGTTTGTCAATTCAAACTGGAATGTAATTTTTTTCTTTTTTTCAAACTGGTATATAATTTTAAAAAGAAACCTTTTTGCTATATGAGTGCATTATCATTGAAATCAAAGAGGCCAGGAATCTGTGATATAGAGAGGGTCTTTATTCCTGTTGTTGACATTCAGTATTTAATGCTTCTGAGTAGCTCAGGAGAGAAATTAGGATGCCAGGTAATATGGGAGGCTTTGGATTTAGAGGTGCTTCTTAACAAAGGAGAGTTTGATAATTACCCAGCATTTGTTGTCTTTTGTTTCAGTTTTTCCCTTTTGCAACTTTATGACAGGGCTACCATGTTGGGTCTCTATATCATTTTGTTATAATGATCTTCCCTAGGGAATTCTGAACTGAGTTTCCTTTTGTGTTATAGGCATATGTTGTGTATGCAATAATGCTGTGAACCCTCTGCAATGGGACTAGGGGATGCGAGATTTTAATTGTGAATATAGAGCAGGGGTCCTTACCCTGTCAGGGCACATGAACTCTTAAAAGAATCCGTGAACCCCTTAAATTATATGCAAAGTTTTGTATGATTATGTGTCTTTCTGGGAAAAGGGTCCATAGCTTTTGTCAGGGTCTTAACATTATGACGCAGTGAAGGTTGAGAAGCTCTGGTATAAAGAATTGTTTCCATTTAATTTCTCATGCTTTCTTTTTACAAGTCTTGGCCGTTTCATCACCCAGTTAATAAGAAGTTTGTTCCAGATTATTACAAAGTAATTGTCAGTCCAATGGATTTAGAGACCATACGTAAAGTGAGTGATTTGGTCTAAAATATCTTTTTGGAAGCAAGTAACTTTATATGTGTATCTGAGTCCCTTGATTTCTTTTAATCACAGAATATCTCCAAGCACAAGTATCAGAGTCGGGAGAGCTTTCTAGACGATGTCAACCTTATTCTGGCCAACAGTGTTAAATACAATGGTGAGTATTTCTCCTTTTTTTCTCTTTCCATCAGTATATCCACCCAACATTAGTTAGCATTATTAAAAGTTAAGTGCATAAAGCAGGCTTGAGCTGTGATAGTCAGCAGAGTCAATCAAATGACTTAACTGCATTTTTTTAAAAAGACATATTTTAGTGTGTTCTGTAAAGTTTGCTAATAATGTTTAATGATGACAAAGCAATGTACATTTATTTTCTAAACTTCAAAAGCACAGACAAATGAAATGAGAATAAAAATCATATGGATGTCACTTTGGGCCATCACTACTTTCCATGAGTTGTGAAAGCTTACCTATTCCCCAGGCCCTTTGATGGAACTTAGGGAAATGTGCTAACATAGACAATCGTGTGCTTCCTCAGAGCATGGAATTCCTGCTCAGTATATGAACTGATTGAATGATATGTGTCAGGTTCTGTGCTAGCTACTCCCGTCTACTGATGGGAAAGACATCACTGTCCTCATGTAATTCACAGTCCAGTCAGTGAAGAGAAACAGTTAAAATGCAGCTTATCAGGGACTATATTAGAAGGATGTACAGAGTGCCCTAGAGGAGATGAAGGAGCACCTTCACCTAAGGGTTAGGAAGGCTTTGTAAACAAGTTAATAAATTTCAGTTTTGAACAACTTACTTGTTAAATAAACATCTATTGAGCACCTAGTATGTGCTGGCACTGATAGATATTACAGGTATAAAATCAAATTAGATATGTTCTCTGCCCCCAAATTGGCTATAGTTTAGTTGGGAAAACAAAAGAAAAATCACAGAACTTGTTGTAATGCTAGATGCATGCACAGAGTGCCAAAGTAAAGCAGAAACAAAATATCTTAATCAGAGTGGGATGAGAGGAAGCTTCCTATAATAGAATTTTCTTAAGCTGAGTTCTAAAGGATCAGTGGAGTTTACTAAGCAAAGGATGTGGAGGAGACAGCATTATAGGCAGAGAGAATAGCATATGTGAAGGCACAGAAGCCTGAAATTACATCTTGGGTTCAAGAAATGAGTTATTGGGGTTGCAGTTAAGTGTAGAGTTAAATGTAGTGAATGACTGGTTATATGTAGAGAAGTAGATGTCAAATCATAAGAAGACCTGCTGCTGCTGCTGCTAAGTTGCTTCAGTCGTGTCCGACTCTGTGCGACCCCGCAGATAGCAGCCCAATAGGCTCCTCTGTCCCTGGGATTCTCCAGGCAAGAATACTGGAGTGGGTTGCCATTTCCTTCTCCAGTGCATGAAAGTGAAAAGTGAAAGTGAAGTCGCTCAGTCGTGCCCGACTCTTAGCGACCCCATGGACTGCAGCCTATCAGGCTCCTCCATCCGTGGGATTTTCCAGGCAAGAGTATAGGAGTGGGTTGCCATTGCCTTCTCCATAAGAGGACCTAGTGTATGCCATATGCCATACTTAAGAGTTTTTCAGGGACTTCTCTGGTGGTCCAGTGGTTAAGACTCCACACTTCTAATGCAGGGGGCAGGGGTTCAATCCCTGGTCAGGGAATTAAGATCCCACATGCCACATGGTACAGCCAAAAAAAAAAAAATGTTTTTCAGTTCAGTCGCTCAGTCATATCTGACTGTTTGCGACCCCATGGACTGCAGCACGCCAGGCTTCCCTGTCCATCACCAACTCGCAGAGCTTCTCAAACTCATGTCCATTGAGTTGGTGATGCCATCCAACCATCTCACCATCTGTTGTCCCCTTTTCCTCCTGCCTTCAGTCTTGCCCAGCATCAGGGTCTTTTCCAGTGAGTCAGCTTCTTGGCATCAGATGGCTAAAGTATTGGAGCTTCAGCTTCAGCATCAGTCTTTCCAATGAATATTCAGAACTGATTTCCTTTACTTTATCCTAAATGGAAGAACACTGAAAGAATTAAGCAGTAAAATGACAATCCCATGTAGCTCGTGAAGCAAAAAAGAAGAGGGAGCTAAGGGAATTTAAGAGCATTGCCTAGCATACTGAGGTCTCAACTGAAAATCTACATGTCTATATGACTTTTCTCCTACAGTATTCAGCAGCCCAAGTAGTGTGGCTGTTAAGTTCATCAGAAGGGACAGAGAATTAGGAGGAGGAGGTGAAGGAGCGGACAACCGGAAAGACAGATGAGAAAATGGATATTCTGGGTATAGAGGATAGAATATCATGGAGGAATGAAAGAACAGGGCAAGTTCAGGGAACTGTACTTGGCTAGAACCTATATATTTCATTAAGAGAAGTGGTAGGAGATGAGATGAGCCTTCTAGTTTATTCCATCTAGGTTGGGTTAAAAGAATCTACTTTGTCCCTTGTATCCTTCTTATTGCTGATTGTAAAGTGGAAATGCAGGTCATTTATCTTTCCATTATTGTTTCCTGAAAATACCTAAAGCTAATCAGCCCAAATTCTGGTAATAGAAGTTAGCAGCCTCACAGGTGTCTTAAAATGAATATAACAAGTAATAAGCTAGCAGGAATGTTACAGAGATGATGCTTGGCCTGGGGATAGCTGCCTTAAGATAGAGGGCAGGTTTATGAGGAGCTTAGGTAAGGCAATAAGGAGAAAAACCCAGAAGATGGTAATTGGAATGAGCAGAGGGCAGTAGACAGATCACAAGACAAAAATCAAATGCAAAGTGAAAATGAATAAATATTCGGTTGTATCTGGTAATCAAAGAAATAAAAATTGAAGCAGATAAACCATCTGTTTTTTGCCTATTAGATGAGCTTGGTTTCCTTTTTAATGGAAGTATTCAAAATGCTAGTGAGGTAGGTACTCTTACATATGCAGTATAAAATTATGAGACATTTCTAGAAAGCTCTTTGATAGCACTGTGACTTAAAAATAGTTAAGTGAACAGATCTTATAGTCAGGTAGACTTGAATTTGAATATTGCCCCCCCCCCAACTTCATAGCAGTATGACTTTGGACAAGCAACTTAGACTCTGCTTTCTCATCTGTAAAATGGGGGAAATAATAATACCCTCCTCAGATGGCTATTGTGAGGATTACAGGAAATAATGAGTGTAAGTGCTTAGCATGTAGTAAGATAATCTGTCCTAATCAGAGATACAGAAAAAGCTATTCACAATAATGTCATTTATATTAATGAGAAATAACTTTGGAACGGTTAATGTAAAGGGAATGACTAGTTAGTGTGCCACCTGCATGATAGATTATTGTATAAAGATTGAAAGCTTATTCTAAAAAAACTAATGACAAGAGTGCTTAGAATGTTAAGTGAGAAAAGTAAAACACATAACTTTAATTTCATCTCAGTTATGCTTTTTATGAAAAGATACATACATTAAAAAAAAGTGATGGTAATAGTGGTTATTTCTGAGATGTAAGGTTAGGATTATCTTCATGTTCATCTTTTATAGTTTTCCAAGTTTTCTACTGGTATGGAAAGCAGGAAACTCTTTCAAGAGGAGGTCGTTTTTGAGCTAAAATTTAAAGGATGATGATTATTGCAGCTAATTCTTTATTGAGCACCTGCTGTGCTGAGCAGATAGTCAAGTGGAGAAAGGTAGGGAAGAAGTTCCAGATAGAGAGTGCAAATGCTAGAAAGATGAGAGCACCTTGGACAGGGAAGTGCAAACAGTTGAGTTTGGCTGTGGTGCAGAGTGGGAACTAGTTTTGGTGTTAATAAAGGAGTTTTTAAAGTTCAGTTCAGTTCAGTCGTCCAGTCGTGTCCGACTCTGTGACCCCATGCATCACAGCACGCCAGGCCTCCCTGTCCATCACCAACTTCCAGAGTCTATTCAAACTCCTGTCCATCGAGTCAGTGATGCCATCCAGCCATCTCATCCTCTGTCGTCCCCTTCTCCTCCTGCCCCCAATCCCTCCCAGCATCAGGGTCTTTTCCAATGAGTCAGCTCTTCGCATCAGGTGGCCAAAGTATTGGGAGTTTCAGCTTTAGCATCAATCCTTCCAATGAAGTTCAGATTAGATCAGTCGCTCAGTCGTGTCCGACTCTTTGCGACCCCATGAATCGCAGCACGCCAGGCCTCCCTGTCCATCACCAACTCCCGGAGTTCACTCAGAGTCACGTCCATCGAGTCAGTGATGCCATCCAGCCATCTCATTCTCTGTCGTCCCCTTCTCCTCCTGCCCCCAATCCCTCCCAGCATCCAATGAAGTTAGGTGGGCCCAAATCATGAAAGGCACCTAGTATGTCTTACTAAGCCTTTAAAAGGACAAATCACCAATAAAGAAACTATTGACAACCATCCAAGTTAAAGCACTGAGAGCTTGAACTAAGTTACGAAGCGATAAAAATGGAAAGATGGGGACAGATGGTAGAGATATTGAGGAAGTAGAATTGATAACCTTCATAAATGGCTAGAAATTGAGGGTATAGGTAAAGGACTACTGCTAAGTCACTTCAGTCGTGTCCGACTCTGTGCGATGCCATAGATGGCAGCCCACCAGGCTCCCCTGTCCCTGGGATTCTCCAGGCAAGAACACTGGAGTGGGTTGCCATTTCCTTCTCCAATGCATGAAAGTGAAAAGTGAAAATGAAGTCGCTCAGTCATGTCCGACTCTTTGCGACCCCATGGACTGCACTCTACCAGGCTCCTCCGTCCATGGGATTTTCCAGGCAAGAGTACTGGAGTGGGGTGCCATCGCCTTCTTCAAGGTAAAGGACAGGGAGAATTAAAAATGATGCCAAGTACTCCTGTTCTCTTGGTGAAAACAGAAATTGGTACAAACTTTTTAGAGGACTATAAATGTGTATTCCCTTTGACTAAGCAAGTTCATCTCAAAGGAATATTTCATACAAGTTTGCAAAGGCATATGTGCAAATGTACATATGTTTGTAATTGCAACTTTGTAATTAAGGAAACAGCATTCTAAAATATCCAACAATAAGAAATTATTAATAGTTAAACTATGGTACATCTATATGATGGAATACTGTTTAGCCATCAGAATGGTAGATTAGCTAACAAATAAAGCTGTATCTTGTATATGCTGATACCCAAATATATCCAAGATATGTATTGATGAAAACTAGATCACTCAACAGTATATACAGAAGGATTTGTACATTTAGATCCTATGGAGGCCAGACAGGTAACATAAATGAGTGAAATGGGCTCAGTAGTAATGATGTACTGAAGAGCCCATCTAAAGGGCTCAGTCACTAGTTCAATTGTTGTCATAAGGAAGAATTACTAAAGGGAGAGGTGGAGGATAATCTTCACTTTATGCTTTTTTGTACTTAGATGTTTGAATTTTTTTAATTGAGCATGAAGTACTTTTGTTAATTTAAAAAATCTGGTTTTTAGAAGGGCGGATAAGTCAGATGACATTCAGAATTCTGACTTGGGCAAACTGGTGGTATCATTGACTAATATAGTTGTCCCTCGATGTCCACAACTCCCAGGAATACCAAATCTGTAGATGCTCAAGTCACTTGTAAAATGGCATAGTATCTGCATCTAACTGTCACACATTCTCCCATATACTTTAAATCATCTCTAGATTACTTACGATACCTATACAATGTAAATGCTATGTAAATAGTTATAAATACAATGTAAATAGTTTCCAGTGTGCAGAAAAATCAAGTTTTGCAATATGGAACTTTCTGAAATTTTTTTCACAAATGTTTTTGCCCAATGATTCCATCATTGTGGAACCCATGGATGGATACAGAGGGCTGACTATAATAGGAAATAAAGGAGGAGTAGTTTTGGAGGAAAAGTGGTAGAGTTCAATTTGGGCTGTGTTGTATTGAGGTAGGATATCCAAGTAAAGACTTTGAGTAGATAATAGAGGTCCAGAGCTCAGAAGAGAAGTCTGTACTGTTTGTATATATGGATATTTTTTCAAATCATCAGCATATAAAAATATAAGTGGATGAGTTCAAATAGGGAGTCAGGTACATTCCTTGAACCCTCTGATGCTATAGCTGAAATACACTTGTATGTTTTTCTGGGTAGAAAGACCATAGCTTTATCAGATTATCAAAGTTATATGTGACCCAAAAAGGTCAAGAACCACTGTTAAGAGAGAATGTAGGATGAGAATGTATTTGACAGATACCAAACCAGCATTTAAGGGATAGGGTGGAGAATACTGGGGAGTGACCAGGATGAAAAAAAGGAAAACCAGAAGAGAGTAATGCTCTAGAAACCAAGAGAATAGGAAAATGGCCAGCAGATCAAGTGCTACAGAGAAGACCAAAGAGAATGGTCATTAGAAGAGCTAGTTTAGTACAGTGGTAGAATCAAAAGCCAGACTACAGAGGATATGAGTGAATGAGAATTTAAAAAGTGGAGGCTGAAATTTGCCTAAGAAGGGAAGAAGGAAGACTCTAATCAGTGTGTTAGAAGGGATGAGTCAGTTGGACAGAGGGTATCTTTGTATAGATGAAAGAGAAGAAAATAAAGAATATGAGATAAGATCCCTGTGAGAATGGGAATATAAACATTGAGAATGTTTCTGCCCAGTAGCCTCTCATTTTCTCTGCAAAATAGCAAACAGGGCCTTTTGCTAAGAATGAGTGAGGTGGTGGGAGAGAGAATTTGAAGAGAAATGTAGATAAAGGTTTGAATTAATACAAATTTTGTATTAGGGAAAATCTGTTTATAGTTTAACATGTTTCAAATTTCTTACCAAGTTATTTTAAATCCCCTCACCCCCACCTCCTGATGAAGAAAGATAAATAACAGCAGTCCTATAGCTTACTTTGGTATACTGCTGTACATTGCCTTAGTTTTTGAACTAAAGTTAGGAGAGGCCTGATAGAGACAGGATTTAATGGGGATGCAAGTTTCCTTTGGATCAGAGAGAGAATGAAGAGACTGGACAGATACAAGGCTGAGATAAGGAAATGTAGGATATTGGAATTGAAACTTTCAGAGGTTAAGCAGTAAAATCTGCTTAACAGTTAGCAGTAAAGACAGCATTCTAGATATAGCCATGGATATGTTTGGCTGGAATGGAGGTGCAAACCATTGGCATGAAGATTTACAAGGATTTTGGATAGGTGGTACATATGAACATTAGAGTAACCCATCATAGTGGAGAGGGATTTGGAGCCAAGAAGATTGTGCCAGGTGTGTAAGTCCTTGGTAATGTGAGTTGGTTAATGATGGTGAGTAAAACTGAAGAGCAGAGATCTCAAACTCAAGTGGCCTATAGGGGCCAGGCTAGTAATGTAAATGAGTTGAGGTGGGCCAAGTGTGGATTGAACTCTGAAAGCCAAATAAAAACATCTATCTGCCGGCCCAATCTAGCTCCAAGGCAGCTCGTTTTCAACCTCTGGCATGGTAGAGAACGAGCCTAAAAGTAGGAGGAATTTTTTTTTCCCCAAGGGGAAGTAAATAATAATTTGGTAGCAGCAGTAGACAGCCTAGAAGGCTGTCTTCCCCTCATCCTTAATCAGTGGGTGAGAGTATAAGAAACCTCTGAATAGGGCAGAAAGGGTTAGTGGTGTCATGAGATAAGAAATGTGATCTTTGTTTTGTGCTAAAAGGATATCCATTATGGAGTTGAAGGCACATATGAGATGTTTCCTACCATCAGGTACTATATACAAAATAATACTTTTATTTGAAACTGTGTTGGTCTGGCCAGATATGAACCTGCCTCTATTTCTAATTAATAGTAATAAAGTCCATGTGGAATCTATTCCCTGCTTTAACATTTTTATTTCAAAAAAATTTTCTAGCAAAGTTAGTAGAATGGTATCTCTGATTAACATTATTTTGACCCTTTCCATTCAAATTCTTCACACATATCATTCTGCATATGGCATATTTCTATAGCATTTTACATACTTTGATTATCATGTATGTAACATATGAGCTAAGTTGTACATAGCTAGAATGCTTAGCACTAAGGTTAGGATCATTGGGCAACAAGTGAAAGATAAGTAATACTTCACCCAGAAGTATGCAGTACACGTTGGAGGACTCAGGTCTTGTACTAGAGGTGGTGATAGACTGCACACTAGTGTTCAAGCCTCTAGGTCTGTTCACCTACCACATAGGTGCTAAATCAATTGCAGAGCCTCTGTTCATGTTCAGATTACATTTGAAGGAATATTAATAATCAGAGAAACCCAAAACTTGGGATTAGAACTATTCGCAATAGTCTTAAAAGTCACATAACATTCCATGTCAGTGAGAATGATATAGATAAAGAAATCCTGTCTGAAAAACACAACCCAAACTTTATACCAGTCTTAGCAAAACCATAAAGTAGTTGGCAGAGGCCTTAATACTTAATGTTTGATTAAATTTAAGATAAACTGCATAGTCTGTGGGCTTCCCAGGTGGCTCAGTGGTAAAGAATCCACCTGCCAATGCAGGAGACAGGAGACACAAGTTTGATCCTTGGGTTGGGAAGATCCCCTGGAGGAGGGCATGGCAACCCACTCCCAATATCCTTGCCTGGAGAATCCCATGAACAGAGGAGCCTGGCGGACTACAGTCAATGGGACTGCAGAGAGTTGGACATGACTGAGCATGCACGCATGCCCGCATAGTCTGTACCAATAGATGATGCCAAACTATTCGTGATGAAACCCCTTTTCCCAAAGAATTTCCTAACAAGTTCCTCCTCCAGTGTTCTTCAAACCAAAAATTAATAAGAAGCCATCTTACCTATGATAAGTAGATCACACATCATAAAATCTCAGTGCCTGAAGTTTTAGAATGCTTAGCAGGACCCTACAATCTAGATTAGATAAAACAATAAATTTACCCAAAAAATCTCCAGGGAAGTTTTTTCTACACTTTTGTTTGAGTAACTCCCAACCCTGTGTGATCTCTAATAGTTCTGTGTATAGGACTCTTTTATGGAGCTCATCATATACACATGTGCAGCTTAGCATTCAGCTGAAGATTTAAGAGAGCTTTTCTGCAGATCTTAGATTGTCTTGTGGAGTTCCCACCTCTCCAGTTCTGTCCTGCCATTTCTAACAGTTCTAGCCTCTTCAGACTCCAGTATCTGTTTCTATGGCTTAGTCAGACTGCTGTGCTTTTGTTGGATTCAGCAGAAAGCCAAGGACAATTGTAGGGCTTACTTCCTTTATTTCCTTTCTCTCAAGAATGACAGTCCTATACTTCCTGGTTGGAAACAGTTGTTTCATTTGTTTTTTTGCAGTTTTCTGGTTACAGTGGGAAGACTAATTCAATAGCAGTTACTCTATTGTGCCCAAGAAGGTCTTTAGGTTTACTGTATTTTCTGACATAGAAATTTCATTTTTATGTAGTTATATTTATCAGTCTTTGCTGTTTAGATTTCTGTATAATTGTTTAAAAGACCTTCCCTACTCTGAGATAGCCAACTATATTTTCTTCTAATATGTATAGTATTTAAACATTTACTGATTTTTAAAAATAGAATCTAAGATATAAGGTAAATATCTAACTTATTTTCTCTTCCAAAGAATTAGCCAAAGTGTCCAAGTTGTACTTATGGAATGGTCTGTCCTTTTGTACATTAGTACAAAATGCTACCTTTATCATGTAGTAGATTCTTATATATTCTTTAACCTAGTTTGGAGCTTTCCGTTTTATTTATTTGTTTATCTAATCTGTACTATTATCACCAGATAGTGTCTCTGATTATCATTCAGACTTTATAATTTTAAATTCCTCTGATGTGACTATCTTTCCTCTATTAGCCTAAATAAACTGTAGGATCATTTCTGTTAAATTCTAACTTGTCAGTGACAGATAATTTTGAAATCTTATTTTAATTTATGGATTAATTTGAAGACAATGTGTATCTTTGTAATATGTTTCTCCATCTAGAAGCTCATGTTTCTTCATTTATTCGCATGTTCTTTTACCTTTGTCAATAAAGACTTTTAGGTTATGTTGTATAATTTCTAGGCATCTTTTGTTTATTTCTATATATTTTATAGTTTTTATTGCTATTGAGCATCTACTTTTTTTGTTGTTGAGTTTATTCCTGGCTAATTTAAAAGTTTTGCTACTGTTGTACATGTGCTCCCCTCCTGCAAAGTGGTTATTAAATCTAAAGGTTTCAATCAGTTTGAAGAATAGTATTGTTAACAGGTTAATATAATGCTTAAAATATTTTTGTATACTAGTTTCTAAGTCTGTAAGTTTGGCCATTAATAAATATTAAGGTTCTTTTTTTCTGTTAATAACTTTCCTTGAATTGGGGCCAAGGTATAAGTATTCCTACATAGAGGTTGAGTCTCACATCATTAAAGAGAATAAAATCTCTTTTGATATCACTTCAGCCCCTTGCTGCCATCCATTCTTTTCATAGCTGACTTTTTGTTTTTATTGTGGTAAAATATACATGAAATAAAAATTTACCTTTTCAACCATTTTTAAGTTTACAGTTCACTGGCATTAAGTACATTCATAATGTTGTGCAGCCATCACCACTATCGGTTCCCAGAACCATTTCTTTATCCCAAACAGAAACTCAGTATCCCCATTCTCCCATTCCCCCAGTTCTTAGTAAACTCTATTCTACTTTCTTTCAATGAATTTGCCTCTTCTAGGTACCTCATATGAGTAGACTCATACAATAAATAGAATATTTGTCCTTTTGTATCTGGCTTTTATTTCACTTTGCATAATGCTTCCAAGGTTCAACCATCCATGTTGTAGCATGGGTCAGAATTTCTTTTTTCTTTTTTAATGAACATGTAATGTGTCTCTCCTATTCTTTACCTGCCATTCATGTCTCACTCAGCTTTAATCTAGTTTCTACCCTGCCAAGCATACCAAATGAACAGGATCACATAATTGCCAGGTATAGTGGGCACTTTTCAGTCCTTATCTTTACCTCACCCCACTCTTTGACATCATTGAGCATTTCTTCCTTGAAATTATAGTATGATTGGCTTCATGACAACTTTCAGCTCTTACTTTCCTCTTACCTCTTAGACCATTACTTTTCAGTCTCCTTTACTGAATGTTATTCTGCCTGTTACTACAAGTTTAACCACCACCTCTTTCTGATGACTCTCAACTCTATTCTGGGCAAAGATCTATATATATCCCAACCACCTGCTGAACATTCCCTCTTGGATGTCCCAGTGGAACTTGAAACATGCTTCAATCTGAATATTCTACTATCCTTCTCTATTCCAACTTTCTCCCTCTGTCCTTTACTTGACTCACTCCTTTACTGTTTCCAGTCTGGATTTAATGGGTTACTAGCATCTTGCCGGGAGAAATATCAATAACCTCAGATATGCAGATGACACCACCCTTACGGCAGAAAGTGAAGAGGAACTAAAAAGCCTCTTGATGAAAGTGAAAGAGGAGAGTGACAAAGTTGGCTTAAAGCTCAACATTCAGAAAACTAAGATCATGGCATCTGGTCCCATCACTTCATGGCAAATGGATGGGGAAACAATGGAAACATTGGCTGACTTTATTTTTCTGGGCTCCAAAATCACTGCAGATGGTGACTGCAGCCATGAAATTAAAAGACCCTTGCTCCTTGGAAGTAAAGTTATGACCAACCTAGACAGCATATTAAAAAGCAGAGCGATTACTTTGCCAACAAAGGTCCATCTAGTCGAGGCTGTGGTTTTTCCAGTGGTCGTGTATGAATGCGAGAGTTGGACTATAAAGAAAGCTGAGCGCCGAAGAATTGATGCTTTTGAACTGTGGTGTTGGAGAAGACTCTTGAGAGTCCCTTGGACTGCAAGGACATCCATCCAGTCCATTCTAAAGGAGATCAGTCCTAGGTGTTCATTGGAAGGACTGATGCTAAAGCTGAAACTCCAATACTTTGGCCACCTCATGCGAAGAGTTGACTCATTGGAAAAGACTCTGATGCTGGGAGAGATTGTGGGCAGGAGGAGAAGAGGATGACAGAGGATGAGATGGCTGGATGGCGTCACCGACCGATGGACATGAGTTTGGGTGAGTTGGTGATCACAGGGAAGCCTGGCGTGCTGCAGTCCATGGGGTTGCAAAGAGTCAGACATGACTGAGCGACTGAACTGAGCATCACTGAGTAGCAGCTGGAAACCTCACAGTTATTTTTGATTCTTCCTGTTGAATAAATCCCTGACTTCCAGCATATCACTAAAACCCTCATTATATTTTGCCTAAATTATTACAATAAATAGTCACCTGGCCAATATCCCAGCCTAGACTTCTCACCTATCATTTGCATTTTTGTCAGATAGACCTCTTTAATTGGAGAGGGAAATGGCAACCCACTCCAGTATTCTTGCCTGGAAAATCCCATGGACAGAGGAGCCTGGTGGATGGTCCATGGGGTCATGAAGAGCTGGAATGACTGAGCGACTAAACAACAGACTTCTTTAATAATTCATACTTCTTATAAAAAAAGTCAAATGATAGAGAAATAGATAGAATTAAATATTAACACTTCCGGAGACACTGCTTTGGGAAAGATCCCTAGTGTTCTTACTTGCTGCAAGTAATAAATCTTTCCTTCTCCTGAAAAAGAAGAGAAAAGCTTCTTTCTACCCGCACACTCCTATTTCTATGGTTTTATTCCCTAGAGGTAACAGTTTGGTGTATATCCTTTTATACTTTTTTCTGTACTTGACTCAAAACATGGTAAATAATTACACATTAGTTTTTAACTTTTTGTCTTTTTTTTTCTTTTGGCAACAATGGACATTTTTATAGATAATTATTCTGTAATTTGCTCTCTTTGTTCATGAATATATCCTGATCCTCTTTTTTAAGCTTCTATTTTGAAATAATTTTAGACTCAAGAAATTACAAAAATAGTCTATAGAGACCTGTATACCCTTTATGTACCTTCCTCCAGTGGCAACATCTTAGATAGCTGTGGTACAATATCAAAATCAGGAAATTGATGCATTATCATTAACTAGATTACAGACCTTATTCAGTTTGCACCTTGAAAAAAATCTATATTCATCTGTGCATGTGTATTTTTTATGCAGTTTTATGCCATCACCTAACCACCACAATCAAGGTTTAGAACTGGTCTGTCATCACAGAAGAACTCCCTGATGATACCTTTTGTATTCCTGTCCCTCCACGTGCACACACCTTTCTCCTTGTTCCCTGGCAACCACCTAGCTGTTCTCCATCTCTGTACTTTTGATACTTGAGCATCTTATACAAAGAATAGTACAATATTTTTGAGATTGACTTTTTTTTCACTAAGCATAATTCTCGAGATCAATTCAATTTATTGTATGTGTCAGTAGTTCATGTTTTAAGTTGTTGAGTAGTGTTCATCGTACCAGAAGTTTGTTCAGCCGTTCAGTCATTGAAAGATACTCAGTTCTCCAATATTTTGCCATTGTGAATAAAGCTGGTATGAACATTCGTGTATAAGATTTTGTATGAATGTAAATTGTCCTTTCTCTGAGATAAATGCCCAAGAATGAGATGGTAGATATATGTGTAGTTCCGTGAGAAACTGCTATACTCTTTTCCAGAATGCCTGTACCATTTTGCATTTTCTCCAGCAATGAACTAATCATACAGTTTCTCTGCAGTATTAGTATTACCACTAT
Source organism: Bos taurus (assembly GCF_002263795.3). Classification (NCBI taxonomy): domain Eukaryota; kingdom Metazoa; phylum Chordata; class Mammalia; order Artiodactyla; family Bovidae; genus Bos; species Bos taurus. The sequence goes on along the minus strand of NC_037357.1, from coordinate 79,225,057 downwards.
TTAAATAAATTGTATCTGTTCATCTTTTTCATTGTGTTTTTACTTTGCATTCCCCTAATGGCTATTGATATTAAATATCTTTTCATGTGCATATTTACCACCCATGTATTTTCTTCAGTGAAGTGTCTGTTTCTTTGCCCCAGGTTTTTTTTTTGGCTGTACTGGGTCTTTGTTGCTGCTCAGGCTTTTCTCCAGTGATGGCGAGTGGGGGCCACTGTCTAGTTGTGGTGTGTAGGCTTCTCATTGTGGTGGCTTCTCTTGTGGAGCACAGGCTCTGGAGTGTGTGGGCTTCTGTAGTTTCAGCACGTGGGCTCAGTAGTTATGGTGTATTGGCTTAGTTGCTCCACTGCATGTGAGATCTTCTGGGACTTGGGATCAAACATGTCTCCTGCATTGGCAGGTGGATTCTTTACCACTGAGCCACAAGAGAAGTCCTGCCCCAGTTTTAATTGCATTGTTTTCTTATGATTAATGAGTTTTAAGGTTTCTTTATGTATTCTAGGTATGCTTCCTTTATTAGATATGTGATTTACAAAGAATTTTTCTAGTCTGTATCTTTTCAGTCTTTGGACAGTATTTTTGGAAGAACAGAAATGCTTAATTTTGGTGAAATCCAATTTATCAGGTCTTTCTTTTTGCATTGTACTCTTGGTACGTCTCTAAGGAGTTGTTGCTTTACCCAGGATCACAAAGGTTTTGTCTTATATTTTCTTTTTTAAAAAAATTTTATTATTTATTTACTTATTTATTTCTGGCTCTGCTAGGTCTTCATTGCTGTGCAAGCTTTTCTCTAGTTGTGGCTAGTGGGGGCAGCTCTCTAGTTGCAGTGTGCAAGCTTCTCATTGCGGTGGCTTCTCTTGTTGCAGAGCAAAAGGCTCTGGGGCTCTTGGGCTTCAGTAGTTGCAGCACATGGGCTCTGTAGTTGGGGTTCCCAGACTCGAGAGCACAGGCTCAGTAGTTGCGGTACATGGGCTTAGCTGCTCTGCAGCATGTGGGATCTTCCCAGATTGGGGATCAAACCCGTGTCTCCTGCATTGGCAGGTGGATTATTTACCTCTGAGCCACCAGGAAAGCCCTTTTATATTTTCTTTTCTAAAAGTTTATAGTTTTAGTGTTGTACATTTAAATCCATGATCCATTTTGAATTTATATACAATATGAGATTTAGCTTGAGGTTTGTTTTCTTTTTGCCAATGGATGTTCTACTGTTCCATTACTGTTTGTTGAGAAGACTATTCTTACTTCAGTAAATTGTTCTGAGCGTCTTTGTGAAAAATCAGCTAAGTGCATGGGTCTGTTTCTGGGTTTATTTTGTTCCACTGACCTATCCCTCTGCACACTGCCGTGATTACTGTAGCTAAGCTACTGTAAGTGTTAACATCAGGTAGAGTGATTCCTCTCACTTTATTCTTTTTATAAATTGTGTTCTTTTGCCTTTCCACATAAATTTTAGAAGTATTTTGTCTATATCTATAAAAAAAAAGTCTTGCTGGAATTTTAATAGGAATTGAGTTAAACCTATAGATCAATTTAGAGAAAATTAACATCTTTACTGATCCTGTCTTATTGTTGGTACATAGAAATCTCTATCATTCTTTTTAATGTATTCCATAGCATGTATATTTGTATCATAATTGATATCCTTGTACATTTGTAGGAAATTTTGATAGATGTTCTAAAATTGTATTCTAAGAGGGTTGTACCTGTTTATAATAAAAATGACAGTGAAGGAGAATGTCTGTTTCCCTACAACCTCTCCAACTCTGGGATTATCAGTGTTTTAAAGTCTTTGCCAAATTATGTCTGTAAAATTCAAGTATATAACTTAAACTGAAATTTTCCATCGTAAAAAGTTACATGCGCATTAAAAAAATCAAACCATATAAAATTGTATAAAGTGAAAAAGAAAAATCTCCCTGTCCTTCCCCTTTACCCATCCTGTTCTCCAGAGTACCATTGGGTTTGGTGTGAAGTATCTGGGCCTTTTTTATACATACCATGTATTTTTTTTTTTTTAACAAATGAAAGCATATATTTGGTTATACAGTTTTCACCTGACATTGTTATGGACAATTTTTCATTCATCTAAGTATGTGATATTGTTTAAGTAAATTCTGTTTCTATATGACTCAAAAAGGCAAAAGAATGAACTGTATAGCATTATGAATGCTTCAGAAAAAAATTGAATTTCTACTTTGTTTTAAAACTGCTGTGGCTACTGATTATGGATAACAGTATGGAGATTCCTTAAAAACTAAAAATAAACCTGTTTGCAAAGCAGAAATAGAAACACAGACTTAGAGAACAAACATGGATACCAGAGAGGAATGGGGGGAAGGGCGAGGTGGGATGAATTGGGAGATTGGGATTGACATATATATAGTATTGATGCTATGTATAAAATAACTAATGAGAACCTGTATAGCACAGGGAATTCTACTCAATGTTCAGTGGTGACCTTAAATGGGAAGGAAATACAAAAAAGAGGACATATATGTATACATATAGCTGATTCATTTTGTTGTACAGCAGAAACTAACACAACATTGTAAAGCAGCTATACTCCAATAAAATTTTTTTTAAAAGAAAAAATAAATAAGAATAGAGTTACCATATGATCCAGCAGTTGTACTCCTAGGCCTTTGTCTGGAAAAGGTGAAAACTCTAATTCAAAAAGATATATGCACCCCAGTGTTTATAGTAGCACTGTTTACAACAGCCAAGATATGGAAGCAACCGAAATGTCCATCAACAGATGAATGAATAAAAAAAGAATGCACACACACATGCACAATGGAATATCACTCAACCATAAAAAAGAATCTTATGATACTACTTTATGTGAAATCTAAAGTGATACAAAAGAACTTATTTACAAAATAGAATAGACTCACAGACATAGAAAACAAACTTACAGGGCTTCCCTGGTAGCCCAATGGTTAAGAATCAGCCTGCCAATGCAGGGCACACGAGTTCAATCCCTGGTCCAGGAAGATCCTACATGCCATGGGGCAACTAGGCCTGTGCACCACAACTACCGAGGCTGCATGCTCTGGACCCTGTGCTCTGCAATAAAGAACCCACCACAACGAGAAGCCCATGCACCATGAATAGAGAAAGCCTCTCGCAGCAGCAAAGACTCAGTGCAGTCAATAAATAAATAAAACATTGAAAAAAGAAAACAAACTTACAATTACCAAAGGGGAAAGGTGGAAGAAGGGTAAATTAGGTGTTTGAAATTGATACACATTGCTATATGTAAAATAGCTAAATATCAGAAACTATTAATATATTCAATATCTTATAAAAACCAATAATGAAAAAGAACCTGAAAAAGAATGTATATAAATAAATGAATCACTTTGCTGTATACCTAAAACTATCACAATGCTGTAAATCAACTATACTTCAATTAAACAAATACTGTGGCTTCTACTATGTATAAAAAAGGTACAAGGATATATTGTATAGCACAGGGAATATTAGCCAGTATTTTATAACTAAAGGGAATATAATGTATAAAAATTTTGAATTACTATGTTGTACACTTGAAACTGATATAAATCAACTATGCCTCAATAAAAAATATGTGAGTGTCTATATGTATATTAAATCTGGCACTGATTTTTTTAAAGCTTTCTACTGCTACTGAGATTTTATTTTTTAATTTTAATGCTATTTTTTCTCTGAAACCTTTTAGATAGCAGTAATACTTGTTTGCTGTCTCACTACTAGAACTACAAAGCTTGTAGCTTTCCTTTCTTCTCCTGACATTACTAAAGAGTGAAATTAACTTAGAAATGAAAAAAGGAATTTTCTTTGATTTTAGTAAAGTATCAACTTTCCAAAGCTGTCACTGAAATTATCACTATTTAGGGATATTTGAATTTGAATTACATATGATTCTGTAGGCCACTGCCAGTCCTTATGAATGAGGCAAAGTATAAATATAAATATATTTTTTTTACATTTGCAGCTGCTTTGCCATGATTTACTAAATAAGGAGAGAAGAAAAACAAAAATTTTCATTTTTGCAAACAAAAACATTTCTTTTTTGCAAATGGGTCACTTGTTCTCTTGTAAGGCACAGTGGTAATTCATAGACAGCCTTATCTTTCATATTCATTTTCATGCCATTCCAGAAATTATTCTAAATTCTGATTTTCTGTATAGTAATTCTTTAGGGACTGGGAAATTGAAACTTAGTTTCTATTTACTCTCTTCTCCCCCACAATAGCTCCAGCTTCTTTATTATTCCCACAGAGGCCTTGTTGTCTGTGTATGTCTTTTCACTGGATGACTCTTTTCTTCCTTAGCTGTGAAACCTAAAGCTGATCATCCTACTTTTAGTAAGCACCTGATTACTGCAGAATATAGAGCACAATTTTTAGTTTTATGGAGGTGGTTATGGACCCCTTTGAGAATCTGATGGAAAAGCGTGGATCTTCTACTCAAAAAAATACATATTACATACAAAATTCTGTTTGCAGTTTCAGGGGGTTCATGGATCTCTCATTACCACCCCATTCAAGAATTTCTGGTATAGGTATAGATATCTGGGTATTTTTATCCTTTTTCAGTGGTGTTAACAGTGGTTTGCCAAGTCCGCCACCATCTTTCATCAAAAATACTTCAGTGCTGTGGAGCTCTGCTCAATGTTACGTGGCAGCTTGGATGGGAGGGAAGTTTGGGGGAGAATGGATACATGTATATGTATGACTGGGTCCCTTCAGTGTTCACCTGAAACTATCACAATATTGCTAATTGGCTATACACCAATACAAAATAAAAGGTTACAATAAAAGGATACCAAAAAAAAACACATAAAAAAAATACTTCAGTGTTACTTTTCATATATGTAGAGTTAAGTAGCTGAAACACTTGTAACTCCTGAGAGCATGGACTGTCAAAAACTGAGAACAGACACAGCTAGTAATCAAAACACATAGAGAATTGTATTTGCTATATAAATAAGTATATTTTTTATATTCTGGAGTATTATTAGTGGATATTTCTTTAGAGTTATGTGTTGCAAAGAAAATGGGGAATGAAGACACATCTTTTTAAAAACTTTTTTTATTATTATTATTTTACTTTACAATATTGTATTGGTAAAATGGTTTAAGGGAGAAAACTTTGCAAATGTATAAAATTAATTTTCCCCTGCATTATAAATGAGAAGATTGAGATATTGAAAGGGTTGGTTTATGTTTCAGTTTCAGAACTGAAGAGCTGAATTCTTAATCTGTAGGCTGGAATTTTAGCGATGAGTCAGGTTCTTGTAGGTGTATGAGCCAGGATACTGCCATAAGCTACTGATGTACTTGCTCAGTAAAGGAAGCCTGTGACTTGTATGCAGCCTATTTTCTCTAGCATCATGCATTTCTAATCAGCATGAAACCTTATATGATAACTTTTGCCGTCTGTCTCCATCAGTACTTTGAGGACCAACCTCCTGGTGGCTTTAGGAGATTAGAACTCAGAAACTTCAGCTGTGGACGCCTATCTCTCAAAACTGTTCCTGACTGTGAGCCAGCTCTGGCTGTCTTTATGTCCTGAATATCTTTTAGTTGACTTAAGTTTTCCTTCTGGTTTGGCCCTGGCAGCTTGTGTGAGGACACAACTTTATTTTACATCTTTTATGAAGAATAGATGGACCTTTGCTTGTGAAAAATTTAATCTGAAATGAACTTATTTGTTTGTATAAAAAGTATAAAGTGTTAGTCGCTCAGTCATGTCCAGCTCTTTGCAACTCTGTGAACTGTAGCCCACCATGCACTTCTGTCCATGGGATTCTCCAGGCAAGAATACTGGAGTGGGTTGCCATTTCATTCTCCAGGGGATCTTCCCAATCCAGGGATCGAACCTGGGTCTTCCTCATTGCAAGCATATTCTTTACCAGCTGAGCCACCAGGGAAGAATAGCTTAATAACAATACTCAGAGTAGTTAGGTAGTTATGGCACGAAAATGTCACATGGGGTATATTTTTTATACTTTACATCCTGATAAATAGTAGGTTTAATTCAAGGATCACCTCCTCTATGAAGCCTTTCCTAATTCTTCTTTCCCTCTTCCATCCCAGCATCGGTCACTTCCTCCTCTATGCCTCTACTAAACCCTCTTATGTATTTTTTCACTGCGTTGTATCACCTCATTTGTTTATAGTCTGTCTCACTGGGCTCCCTGGTAGCTCAGACAGTAAAGAATCTGTCTTCATTTCAGGAGACCTGGGTTTGATCCCTGGCTTGGGAAGATCTCCTGGAGAATTCCATTGATAGAGGAGCCTGGCAGGGTGACAGTCCATGGGGTTGCAAAGAGTTGGACACGACTGAGTGACTAACACATACACTGTGCTAAGACCATAAGCTTCTTGAGGATATCGTCTGTATCTTACTCATGTCTGTGTATTATGCCTGGCACCTAGAGGTACTCAAAAATATTTTACAAATGAGGAGGTGAATAATTAGTATATTAAAGAATATTATAAAGCACTTAACAACTCAGTTAAGTTGGGAATAACAACTCAGATGCTTTCAGGCTCCAGGCATAAACAAGCAGACCTGGTAGGAACTGTGTGAAACACATGCCTTATCTAAAAGGGGCAGCTGCTACTCAGATCCAGCCCATTGGTGCTTCACGAGAATGCTGACCGTGTGTTGCCACCTTTTAATTTTTTGAGAGAAGCCAGACATTTGGGTTTTTATATGAAATCTCTTGATTGTTAAATGTTGCCAACTAATTAAGCTCTTTTTAAGCTTTTAATTGAGGTGTAATTTACATACAGAAGTGTATGAGTACACAGCTCAATCCATTTTCACAGACTGAAGTGATTTTTAAATTGAAGTATAATTGACCTACAACAATATATTATATATATGTATATATATAGACACATATATATTACGCTGTATATAACATATATATAACTGTATGTGTATGTATATATATATATATATATATATATATATATATATATATATATAATATATACATACAGTTCCAGGTATATAATACAATAATTTGGTATTTCTTCACATCACAAACTGATCACCACCTGAACTGATTTTTTGTGAGCCAAATAAAACTGATTGACCTGCAAGCCACCAATTTACAACTTATAACAAAATCTATATGGGGAACTGTGTAGTTTGGTTAAGAATCACCCAATAGGTTAACTATCTTAAAGAGACACATCTGTCAAATGCAGTGTGTGGACCTTATTTGGATTATAATTCCCCCCCCAAAAAAAATCAAATGTAAAAGAGCATTTATAAAACAATTGGGGAAATGTGAATGTTGACTGGCCATTTAATAATATTAAAGAATTATTGTTAGCTACCTTAGGTGTAATATGGTTTTTTTTTAATTAAAAAAAAATTTATTTATTTATTTGGCTGCACTGGGTCTTAGTTGTGGCATGCAGGCTCTTTGTTGCAGCACGTGGGTCTAGTTCCCCGACCAGGGATCAAACCCAGGCCCCATGCTTTGGGAACATGGAGTCTTAGCCGCTGGACCACCAGGGAAATCCTCAGTAGTTGTTTTTTTTAATAGTTGTTACTGTGTTTTATTTTTTAGAGCAGTTAGAGCAAAATTGAACAGAAGGTACAGAGTATTCCCATGAACCCTGTATCCCTACACATGCACAGCCTCCCCTGTTATCCACATCCCCCACTAGAGGGATACATTTGTTGCAACTGATGAATCTACATCATTAGCACCCAAAGTCCATAGTTTGCATTAGAGTTCACTCTGGGTATTGTACATTTTATGGGTTTGACATGTTTAATGACATGTTTAATGACATACCATTATACAGTCGTCCATGTTCATTTCTTTTTAAGAGTCCTTTAAGACACATAGTGAACAATTTATGGATGAAATGCTAGAATTTGCTTCAGAATAATTTGGGAAGAGTGTGAAAGTTGGTGTGTAAATGAAACAGGATTGACCATTTATTGATAATCGTTAAAGATGGGTAAGAGGTACATGGGAGTTCATTATGTTAGTGTCTCTGGTTTTGTATGTGTTTGAAATTTTCCCCCTCCAAAATTAGAGCAAGAGTCCAAGTTAAAGCTGAAGCATGATTTTTTGGACCTAGGACAAGAGGACACCACTGCTGATGACAGAAAGTGCATTTCTGGAGCTGAAGCAATGGCATTCTCTTTTTTCATTTATAGGGCCTGAAAGTCAGTATACTAAGACTGCTCAGGAGATTGTGAACGTCTGTTACCAGACACTGACTGAAGTAAGTGAAAAAGAGGACGTCCCTGTAGGATCTAACTTTTTGGAATCCTTTTGTTCCCTAGGGCTGAGGGAGGCCTTCTCTGCCTATCCTTTTTTAAAATGTAATATCCCACCCCAACCTTCAACCCACAGTCTGTATTCTTCCCTTCTTTATTTTCTTACCCAGCACTAAATGTTTTTAATAAGCTGTATAATTATTTACTTTATTACCATATGTATCCTTGTATCCTGCCACGAGAATACAAGCTTCATGAAGACAGGGATTTTTTTCACAGGCTGACATCACTTTAGTAAGTTCATCAGAAAGTGGTTTTTATAAACTTATTTTTCTGTGCTCATCTTTTAGCTTTTTAAATTATATTTATCTTTAATTGACTGATGATTACTTTATAATATTGGTTTAATTTCTGCCACACATCAACATGAATTAGCCATAGATGTACATGGTCCCCTCCCTCTTGAACCTCCCTCCCACGAAGACAGGGATTTTTGTTTGCTTCTCAATGTCTAAAACACATGTTGAATGAATTCACTGCTTTTCTTCCTCAGTATGATGAGCATTTAACTCAACTTGAGAAGGATATTTGTACAGCTAAAGAAGCAGCTTTGGAGGAAGCAGAATTAGAAAGCTTGGACCCAATGACCCCAGGGCCTTACACACCTCAGGTAAGTCTGAGGACTAGAAACTTCCTCTTACAGTTTTCTTATTGATTTTGGAAATTGGGAGCATGTTAACAGATGTATTTACTGAGATACCCTTCTTCTCTGTCCTTCCTCTTCATATGCCTTTCGTGTGCTTTCTTGTCTTCTCAAAGGCTAAGGTGAGTGAGGGCCATGGGTCTTGGTAGCCTTGTTGGATCCAAAAGAGACAGGCGTGGGATGTATGAATGGGGTGGGGTCTTAGTCGTTTAGGCAGTATTTAGGAGTACCAGACTCCTGACTACCATGGCCAAAGGCATCCTCTTGAATCCCTGGAGTTCCTTTGTCCCCAGCATTGGGGTTCTGTGTATGCTGTGCTAAGTCGCTTTAGTCGTGTCCAACTCTTTGCGAACCTTTGGACTGTAACCCGCCAGGCTCTTCTATCCATGGGATTCTCCAGGCAGGAATACTGGAGTGGGTGGCTATTTCCTCCTCCAGGGGATCTTTCTCACCCAGGTATCGAACCCGCATCTCTACATCTCCTGTGTTGCCAGGCGGTTCTTTACCACTAGCACCACCTGGGAAGCCCCATTAGGGTTCTGTGACATCCCAAGAGTATAGACATGGGCCACATTATTCCCTCTGAATTATCTTAGTGTAGCTCAGACGTCACCCATTTTCCTGGATTGACTTTCTCTCCCTGTAAATGAAGAAGGTAATGTTTATAATGTTCTTAAATTTCCATGTCAAAGACTAGAGAGCAAGATTAATAAGAAATTTTTAGTCTTTCTGATCTGACCCTTGAATATACTGAGAGTATTTCATCTGTACTGTACTCTTAGAGGGCCAGCATATTTGAAGACTAGGACTTAACCAGACTATAACTGTTGGAGGCACTGTGGTAAAGTGGAAAATACATGAAGTTTGGTATAAAACAGTCCTGGCTTTGAGTCTTAGCTCTGCTGCTATCTAGCTTTGTGAACTTGGGAAGTTGACCCCTCTAATCCAGTTTCCATTTCTCTAAAATGTACTTTTCAGGATTGTTGTAAACATTAAATGAGGCCATTTGCCTAGCACACAGTAGACATTCAATAAATGTTTATTTCCTTATGCGTATGAAAGTCATCTACAGGGTTCTCAGAGGTTCTTTCGAATTTAACCAAATATTCTAATACAAGTTTCTCCCAATTCCCACTGGAAAACTTTTTCATTCTGCTCAGGTTTCACTCTAAACTAATAAATGCAGCCTTTGTGATCTTTGTTGGATAATTGCTGTCTGTATCTCATTCATACAGTCTCCCTATCTATCTTTTACTCTCTCTTTTACCCTAAAACCTAGGTCACTGAGGGGCCAAATACAAAGAGCCCTAAGATACTTCCTCCAGGCCCAGAACAAGGAAAAGCTCTAGGAGTATGTGGGCAGATTGGGTCAAGGGGGCTTGGGTGAGTGATGTTCCCCAGGAAGGTCCTATTTGCTAATAGGCCCAACAGCTTCCACAGACCCTTTCTGGTAAGTTAAAGTTTAGCCATCATTCCTCAGGAGAGTCTAACTACTGAGCGGCACATGGTTTGCTCTGGTCTATGACAGCATCAGTCTAGCCCTGTGGTGAGTCCTTCCCCTCCCATGCTGTCTCAAAAATAGCTGAGGAAAACCTGGCAACTGTGCTCCCTCCTGAGCAGTAACTGTTTGGTGCAGTTAGAGGATCTCCTGGTAAGAGTAGGGTGTAGGTATTGCCTCTTCATTATTCCAGTTCACTCTCTTATCATTGCCTTCACTCATATATACACATTTAGTAAGCCCAGTTCATTACCTCTGAACCTGAGGAAGATGCATGTGAGTGATTGTCCTTACTTAATATTACTCTCAAACCCAAATGCTATTAAATATTAAAATGTGTGTAAGTTTCCCTGGTGGCTCAGACGGTAAAGCGTCTGTCTGCAATGCGGGAGACCCGGGTTCAATCCCTGGGTTGGGAAGATCTCCTAGAGAAGGCAATGGCACCCTACTCCAGTACTCTTGCCTGGAGAATCCCACGGACAGAGGAGCCTGGTAGGCTACAGTCCACGGGGTCGCAAAGAGTCGGACACGACTGAGCGAGTGCTTTGCCTTTGCCTTTTTAATACAATTTTGTTGTGTAGAAATATGACAGTAATCATACTTTACTGCCACCTCTAAATGGGTGGTAATCAATGTATTTTCACTCAACTATTTCTACCCAGCTTATATTGCACTATACATTCAGCTTGACATGTTCTCTAAAATTGCTTGCTTTATATTTTTCCACATAGTGTTTCATTCCCTAATTTCCTCTTCTTTAGTTCCACAACTACTTTATCTGCACTTGTAATCCTTTTGAATTCAGTTTTTCCTTTCTCCAGAACCCTGTTCCCATTCAGCCTTGTTTGTTTGCTTTAAAAACAAAACCAAGAGCAAAGTAACACATATGTGGGTTCTTTGTTGATAAAAGTACATGTTCATTGTGACAAATTGGGAAACATACAGAATAAATAAATTACTTAAAAATCAAGTCCACCACTGAGAAAGAACCAAACCACTGTGAACATTTTGGTGTGTTTCTTCAAATCTGTAATGTGCGTGTGTGTGCATTTATAACGTGAAATTGGTCATTATTATTTTGTGTCTTGTTTTCACTTCACATTATATTATGAGCATTTTATTTCATTAAATGGTCTTTGAAGACATTTTTAATAACTGTGTGATATTTCTACCCTCAGCCAACTTTTTAGAGAGCCCTTTCCTAAATGAGCAGGCTTTGCTAGCCTGTTAATTTTTAGTCCCTCCTGCCCTCCTTTCCCAGGTGGTGCTAGTGGTTAAGAACCCACCTGTCAATGTAGGAGACACAAGAGACTCAGGTTCAGTCCCTGTATCAGGAAGATCCCCTGGAGGAGGGCATGGCAACCAACTCCAGTATTCTTGCCTGGAGAATCCCTAGGGACAGAGTAGGATCTCAAAGAGTCAGACACGACTGAAGCTACTTTGCACACCCTCCTTTCACTGAATAGTCCATTTGCTAAATCCCTCTTCACTTTAGGAGAAGGAAGAGGGAAGGGAGCTATAATTTTTTGACTGCCAGGCATGGGGTAAGGAGCATGTATACACATCTCTTAATTTTCCCAACAACCATGTGAGGTGGACATTACCATCCATGTTTTAAAGTTGAAACTAAGACTTAGAGACATTAAGTTATTTGTTTAAGTTACTCAGCTAGCAAATGGTGGAGCCAGGACTCAAACCTAGGGCAGTTTACTCCAAAGTCCGTGGTTTTTCACCATGCTATTTTGCCTCATATTATCCTCTAGTGAGCTCATAAGCTATTACCCCTTTCCATGTTCTGGTTGGAATTGACATTTCTTTATCCCATTTTAGATGTCTCTACACCAAAACAGTCAGAATAGCAGTGGTATGGAGCCCTGGGCCTAAAAGCAATAAGACCACACTTAGAAGAAATTAGGTTATTGACCAGAGAGGCTATTAGGACATAGAATTGTCCCATAGCTTGGATGCTTTTCTGCTTCAGGCTTCTGATCACATACATCGGATGCCTCTTTGATAGAATGAGCAATATTTGTGAGAGCCCCCAAAACTTGCCCATAAAACTGTGTCAAAACTATGTTTTTTTTTTTCCTTAAATGGATTGTTGTGCATGACCTTTTCTTCAGTGAATGCACTAAAGGGGAGTTCTCTGAATTTTTTACTCCCTTTACTAAATAGAAGCTAAGTTGTATGATTTGTGCCACAGCCTCCTGATTTGTATGATACCAACACATCCCTCAGTATGTCTCGAGATGCTTCTGTATTTCAAGATGAGAGCAATATGTCTGTCCTGGATATTCCCACTGCCACTCCAGAAAAGCAGGTGACACAGGTAGGATAGTCTTTTTCTCTTAGTGAGATTGGTAGTATGCTTAGGGGTAGGGGATGGGTGAGTAATGGTGGTGATCTATGACATGTGTCAAGGATGATGATCAGACCCCTTGGCCCTGGGAGTGAGAGCCTGGAAATGTGATTTCAAGGTGGGATGGTGGCAGGTCACGTGACTGGCTTGTCTTCTGTCATGATGGGCAGAGTCAGGCACAGCAGAACTTAAGACACAAGTGTGAAAAGTGTGTGAGGCATCAGAGTATCCTGACTGGAAAGACCAGCTGCATTCAGAGACATAGTTCAAAATAATTGCCCTGCTACCTTAACTGTACATGTGTTATCAAAGTTGTTTTTAAAATTAAGCTTTTTAAATTGGCCTTTTCTAGAGGTATCAGCAGATACTCCTGATCTGAAGCCAGAAATCTTATCAGCTGATCTCGGTCAAGGTTCCACTGGCGAGTGCAAAATCCAGGAGGGTTTTTCTGTCCCAAAGAGTCCAACACAAGCTAGGAAAAGCTTGTTTAGAAGGAAGTCTCCTTGTGATGCTATACTAATAACAGACCAAGGACCTTCCTATTCTTTGGGTTTAATTTTTACCCTACCTGTGATTTCCAAAGAATGAATGGGGGAAAATGCACATGCTTTGAGCTGTGTAACAGTCCCCACTAGCTGTGGGGTTGGCCGGGATATCAGGGAGGAGCATCTGTCCTGGGTGAGAGCCCCTGGTTAACTCCTCCTACCGGCATGTCCCTCAATGATGTACTATTTGTGTTCCTTACTCAGATGCACCAGGGCCGAGGTAGGCTGGGCGAGGAAGACTCTGATGTAGATATTGAAGGGTATGATGATGAGGAGGAGGATGGGAAACCTAAGACACCAGCCCCAGTGAGTATGCTTACAGAAAGCTTATGGTTTCATTATACCTTTATATGGTAGGTGCCCCAGAAGTACAGGATAGGCCAAGTCCCCAGGCAATACCATAGGGTCTCTATAGTGAGGCCCAGTATGACTTTAATCCTTGGAACCAGCTGACCAAATCTATCCACCAAAATTATATCTTGTAAGGCAGCAAGGGGGCGGCTGGTGGTGGCTTCTGGTCTCTTAGTTGGTCAGTTAATGGTCTCAACTGGTCTCCTTTAGGAAGGTGAAGATGCAGATGGTGATCTTGCAGATGAAGAGGAAGGAACTGTGCAACAGCCTCAAGCCAGTGTCCTGTATGAGGATTTGCTTATGTCTGAAGGAGAAGATGATGAGGAAGATGCTGGGAGTGATGAAGAAGGAGATAATCCTTTCTCTGGTACATAGCTCACCATAGCACACTCAGGGCTCAGAGGAAGCTCTGGGCCACATATGCTGTTACCAAAAGCTGTTCTTTTATTGAAGTCCCATTAATAGACCTCAGGGTGCTGAGCATTCACTCATAGGATGATTAAATTCATTGGTCTTAGAAGAGGTGAAAAAATACAGCATAGGTAGAAAAAGATGATAGTCAGAAAAGCAATGCCAAAGCAGCAAGTTTGATTTGAATACTTGGATAAAAATGAGAAAGATGTGTTATATGTGGCAAAAGGGAAAGAAAATTAAGGAAAAGAGATGTTTTGTGAATTAATTGCAGTGGTAGGGGAAGAATATAGAAGGAGATGATAGGGGAAAAAAACCAGATTGCACTGAAATGGTTTTTTAATTCATTTTCCAAACTATACATCTTGTCAATGTTGACCCTAGGCAGTCCTCTGAGGTGGAGAGTCCAGGCAAGATACCTGTGTAGATGCATGGGATTAACTAGTTCTGGAAGACTAAGCCAAAGATGTTAATTCTGTCAAGCTTATCTCAGGATTTCTCTTTTCATAGCTATCCAGCTGAGTGAAAGTGGAAGTGACTCGGATGTAGGATCTGGTGGGATAAGACCCAAACAGCCCCGCATGCTTCAAGAAAACACAAGGATGGGCATGGAAAATGAAGAAAGCATGATGTCCTATGAGGGAGACGGTGGGGAGGCTTCTCATGGTTTGGAGGATAGCAATATCAGGTAATCGATAGCAACATGCTACGTACGGGGGCTGTGGCATCAGTGCTCAGCTATGATGTCAGAGGGCCCAGCATCATATTACTTTCATCCATCAAACGTTGCTTGAGCACCTACTAGGGCCAGGCACTATGCTAGGCCCTTGGGGATACACAAAGGAGCAAGACATATCCTGCCCTTGAGGAGCTCACAGTCTAGTGGAAGAGACTGATACAAAATCATTGCAGTACAGTGTGAGAAGAGCTATATAGCATAAGTTTAGTACAAAGTGCCAAGTCACACTGAGGAGGAGGAAGTATCTCACTCTGCTTGGAGTAATCAGGGAGTATCACAAATGAGGGGACATTTGAACTGGGCCTTACAGGATGAATAGAAGTCTACTAAGTATATAAGTGGCAGCAGGTGAGGAGATTCTTAGAGGTGAAACAGTATGTTCAAAGGCACAGAAATATAGCAAAGAAATTCCAGACCAAAGGGAAGTTGTTGGGAGTTGTGACTCTAGAAGCAGCAAGGGATTATGTTGTTAGAGGACCTTAACTGGCGTGCTAAAACATGTGGATTATGGTTAATGAGAATCATCACTTTAAGGAAAAGAAAGTAACATCAAGTTTATGTGTTAAATAACTCTAGGGCAATGATTGGGCTTCCCTGATAGCTCAGTTGGTAAAGAATTCACCTGCAATGCAGGAGACCCTGGTTCAATTCCTGGGTTCAGAAGATCCGCTGGAGAAGGGATAGGATACCCATTCCACTATTCTTGGGCTTCCCTTGTGGCTCAGTTGGTAAAGAATCCTCCTGCAGTGTGGGAGACCTGGGTTCGATCCCTGGGTTGGAACGATCCCCTGGAGAAGGAAAAGGCTAACCACTCCAGTATTCTGGCCTAGAGAATGCCATGGACTCCATGGGGTCACAAAGAGTCAGACATGACTGAGCAGCCTTCACTTTCACTTTCAGGGCAATAATAAGAAATTCAACTAGGATCTGTTAGGAGTGGAGGAAAGGGAAGGGACATATTTAAGAGCTGTTTAGAGGATAGATCATTTGGATTTAAGAGGTAAGGAGATTAGATACGTAATGAATGGGAATGTCACTGACATAAGAAAGAGGGAAAACAGGTATTAGATGGAGTGGGAAAGGAGGCAAAAAATGAATTTGTCTTTGGATATGTTAAGATACATATGATACATCTAAGCCAAAGGTATCCATCAAGCCACCAGCAAGCCTGGTGGCTCAGACGGTAAAGAATCCACCTGCAATGAGGGAGACCCAGGGTTCAATCCCTGGGTTGGCAAGAGCCCCTGGAGGAGGGCATGGCAGCCCACTCCAGTATTCTTGCCTGGAGAATGGACAGAGGAGCCTGGCAGGCTACAGTTCATGGAGTCACAAAGAATCAGACGTGACTGAGCGACTAAGCACACATCAGGCAAGCAGTTAAGAGCCTTAATTCATTGAGCAAATATTTGTCACAAATACAAAAGCAACTAGGATGTTATCCCTTCCTTCAGGGAGTTCAGTTTAGTGGGAAGTCTAAAACAGGCAAACAGATGATGATCACAGTGTAACATGAAAAGTGCTGTGATAGGAAACCACAGGATTTTTCTGGGGCTTGGGTAGGAGTGGAGTAGGGGAGCTGGTTAGAGAAACTGAGCTGAATCAGAGTAGGAGTTAGCTAAATGAAGAAGAAAGGGAAAGGCATTCCAGAGACCAAGAAGAGCATATATGAACACACAGAGACATGAAACACTTCTCAAGAATACAAGTAGCTCAGTGTGGTTGGTGCTTTTCATCATGATCGGTGTAATAGAGACAGTTTAAAGAGGTAGGTAAGTAAGGACCAAATCATGAAGGGCCTGAGAATTTTGGGCAGACATTGAATGAGAGTAGTATGATCAGATCTGTATTTTAAAAGATTGCTCTGTACCCCAGAAGAAAGATGGGCAGAAGCCATGAATTAATTCACAGAAGAAATGCAAATGGCCAATAAATTATGAAAACTTAGCTTCCCTAAGAATCAAAGAAATGCAATAAAACAACCAAATGCAATTTTTTTCCTATCAGATGGGCAAAGATTAAAATGAATAATAATGCCCAGTGTTGGAAAAGACATGCGTAAAAGGATGTTCAGAAACCACTGGTTGGTAATAGAAATTGAAAAAATGGGGTAGGTGAGAGAGGTATAGCAATTTATCTTACAAATCAGAAGCTTAAAAAATGTATATTCTCTTTGGCCTCCCAATTCCATATCTAGGGAGTTATTCCATGGGAATAATAAAATAACCTTCATCAAGATGTTTGTACAAGGATGTTCATCACAGCATTGTTTCTAATAGTGGAATAATTGAAGACAGGTTAAATGTTCTAGTGAGAGACTGTGAAATAAATCATGTTACAGCCACACAGTGGAATACCACACAGCTGTTAAAATGATGCTATCGATGTATGTTTATTGACATGGAAAGATGTTCATTATAAACGTTAGTGAAAAAGCAGATTCCTGAAGAGTATATAGAGCATTCCAATTTTGTAAATTAAAAAAAAAATGTTTAAGCATCAAAGTAAACGGCATAGAAAAAAATTTGGAAGGTCATATACCGAAAGATTATCTCTGGGTAGTAGAGTTATTGGTGATTTTTTTCTTTTTTTTCTGCTGTATATTCTAATTTTTTTAAACCAGTAAACGTGCATTACTTGTGTGATTTTTTTTAAGTAAAATTAAGAATAAACAAACAAACAAAAATAAAGAGCACTCTGGCAGAAATGTGAAGAAATTAATTGGGGAGAGCAAGACTGGAAGAAGACTGATGGCAGTGGTGCAGGCCAGAGATCTCAAAGAATGAAGCCAGAGCAGGCAGAATAGGGCTGGAAAGATGGAGATAAAGGTGAGATATATTGAAGAGGTAGAATCTTTAGGACTGTTGACTAATTGGATATGTAGATGAGTGAGGCTATAAGTGGTCGACAAACCTACGAGGCTTATCAGAGCATTTATGGTCACGTAAGCTAGCAGTGTGTTGTTCAGGTGTAGGGGAGTTTCATTCAGATTCTTGCGTATATGAAGTTGGCAAGTTGATGTTTTAGAATAGGATCATTTTTCTCTCAGGTACCCGTAGAATAGTCCAGAGCCATCATTTTAGTGGCCAGGGGAGGTGAGATGGGCTGATCCCTTGGTGGCACTGAGAACGGGACTGGTCAGCTAGAGGATGGTGTCCGAGCTTGAGAGATGACATGTTTCTTTTCTCAGTTATGGGAGCTATGAGGAGCCTGATCCCAAGTCGAACACCCAAGACACAAGCTTCAGCAGCATCGGTGGGTATGAGGTATCAGAGGAGGAAGAAGATGAGGAGGAAGAGCAACGCTCTGGGCCGAGCGTACTAAGCCAGGTCCAGCTGTCAGAGGACGAGGAGGACAGTGAGGATTTCCACTCCATTGCTGGGGACAGTGACTTGGACTCTGATGAATGAGGCTTCCTTTCGGCCTCCTTGGTCCGCCTTCCCTGTTCTCCAGCCTAGGTGGCTCACCTTTCCCCCATTTGTTTATATTTATTTGTTATAGTGTCTGATCCTGAAAATACCAAATTAATTAATACTGTAGCTTTTTAAAAAATAATAAGTAAGTGATAATAAATTAACTCTTCTGATTTTTCTGGGGCAGTGCCACCCTTTGATTTAAAACCAGGCAACCCCCTTTCCCCACCACTAACAAAAAGAGAGCACTCTCCTCCTTCTGCAGTACTCTCCTTAACTCTATTAATTGCTTTTGGTATCATTTTGTTCCTGGGGAAGGAAGAGAAATTATGAAATAGCTAATAACTTTATGTCCTCTTGATGTATTAGAAAATTTCCAAGCATGATATCACCTCAGTTTTCTAATTTGCAGGCTGTAACCATTGACAGCCCCCTGTTGGGACAGAGAATTGCGTTCTGGTGGACTCTGTGCCACACTAAAACCATAAACCTAATGGACAAACTGAACTGCCCATTATTTATTATTTATTTGATTATACAATGCCTTGTTCCTAAGTGGATTGGAGGCAAATAAATTATAAATCTTTGAAACAGCATATTTGTCAGAAATGATATGTCGCCATGTAAATGTGTTCTGTCCTTCCCCCACCCCCAGGGGAAATGGTAGGGAAATGGTAAGTTCTTTAGGGCAAAGACTGTGTCTTCTGTTTCTTTTCATGCTTAGGATATGGTTCTGTGCAGAATAGGTACTCAGTAAATGTTCCTAGAATCATAAAATCCTCAACAGATTTGTTATTAAGCATCTGCTCCATGATAAGCGTTCTATCAGCTCCTTGGGATGCAAAATTAAATAAGACACATTCCTTTTATTGAAAGATCTCACCATTAAGTTGGGGGAGGGGGAGGGAAATTCAAAACATGTTAATAAATCATTACAGTACTGTAAGATAAGTGCAATTAAGCTAGGTATAAAACATAGGAGAAAATAGAGGAGCAGTCATGTCTGAAAAAGTCAGGGAAGTCTTCTTAGACATACTTTTTAAGCTGACTGTTGAAGAATTAGTAGGAGCTTGCCAGATGGAAAAGTCTAGGCAGAGTGTCACATGAAATGCAAAGGCCAAACTCCAGAAATGGCAAATAGCAGAGTGTGTTCCTTGTTTGTTTGTTTGTTTGTTTGTACCTGCCTTGTTCCAGAAAGGATTTAAGGTGGTTTATGTTCCAGTCCCTCCATGCTGGAATGGCTCTAGGTGAGACTGAAAGATGGACAGGAAGCATATCATCAAGAGCTTTGAATTGATGCTAATGAATGTGAATTTTATATTAATTAGAAATGAAATGTGCTAGTGGAGTGATAAAATATGATTTGTGTTTTAGAAATTCTCAGTATATTGAATGAAGAAATAAATTGAAGAGTCATGTGTAACAAGTGTGATCCCATTTTTGTAAATGATAAAACCACATGTATATATTTATATGTGTTTACATATACTTGTATATGCAAAGGAAAAAGTCTGAAAGGATTTACACAAAATGATTGACAGTGATAACCTCTAGGCAATGAGATTGGAAGGGAAGGGGCTAAATGTTTATTTGTATACTGGGTGGGGCACTGTGCTTTTATTTCTGTATTTGAATTTTTATAAGAACATATTATTTTTGTAATAAAAATTTTAAAAAAAATTCCAGTGGTAGTGTGGAGAATGGTTTGGAGGGTGGCAAATATAGTTGAACTAGGACTGTGGCATTAGGATAGGGAGGAAGGGGGTGAATTTGAGAGAGATTTAGGGGACAGATCAACAGGACTTGGTGACCAGTTGGCATTTGGGAGTGGAGAAGGAAAAATGGAAGATGACTTCCAGAATTTTGGTTTAGGAGATTGGATGGGTACATGGTATTCATTCATTCAGCATTTATTGAGCCACCAGGCTTCCCAGGTGGCGCTAGTGATAAAGAGCCTGCCTGTCAATGCAGGAGACATAAGAAACCCACAGGTTTGGTCCCTGGATCAGGAAGATCCCCAGGAGGAGGACATGGCAATCCACTCCAGTATTCTTGCCTGGAGAATCCCATGGACAGAGGAGCTTGGCAGGCTACAGTCCATGGGGTTGCAAAGAGTCTGGCACAACTGAGCCACTGAGCACACACGAAGGTCACAGAGAGCTCTGTAGGCAAAAGAATCTGGACTTAATCCTAAAGGCAGTAAGAATCTATTGAAGGATTTGGATAATTTTAGCAGCAGTTTGGGCTATGGACTATAGAATAGGACTGGATATGGTTGTGAGTCATTTAAGCAAAGTACGAGTAAGTTGTTCTTATGCAAGAACAGGCAAAGATTTGAGAGAATTGAGGGGAGGTAAAATCTACAGGTGATTAAATGTGAGGGATATTTCAGTTAATTAGTGAAGAAACATTGATTGAGCCTAGTGAGTACCAGGCATTATTGTTGGTGCTCTGAATATAGCAGTGAATAAAACATACCCCCTTCCCTCATAGAGTTCAGGATCTAGTGGGAGAGGAAGACAGATAAGTGAATGAGAGTGAGAGAAGTACTCTGAAGACAAAGTGATATGAGAGGGTTTGGGGTGAGGGTTCTAATTTAATGGTCAAGGAAGACCTTGCTGAGTAGCTGTCATTGGTGTGTAAATAAGCATGTGTTGCTGTGATAAAATATTTTTTAAAAGTCTGAAAAAGGAAGCAATGAAAGAACCAAGAAAGTTACTTTGAAAGACTGGCCAGAAGTATGAGGAAACCAGGATACACTGTTTTTGTTGTTGTTCAGTTGCTAAAGTGTGTCCAGCTCTTTGTGACCTAATGGACTGCTGCACACCAGGCTTCCCTGTCCTTTGCTATCTCCCAGAGTTTGCTCAAACTCATGTCCATTGAGTCAGTAATGTCATCCAACCATCTCATCCTCTGTCTCCCCCTTACTTGCAGAAAGGTCAATCAAATAAAGACTGAAATTTGTCATTTGAACTTGGCAGTTGGTGAGCCTTGTGAAAATAGTTTCCTTGTAATGGTGGGTACAAAAACCAGATGGCAGGTGGGTTGAAGAACTCAATGTGAAGAAGTAGAAACAGAGCTTGGTTTGATTAAATAATTGTTGTCATTCACTTTGCCAGCTTCTGTACAGAGAGCTCTTACCTGATTTCATTTGATCCTGAACCATCTGAGATAGGTGTTACTATTCCTGTTTTACTAATGGGGAAACTGGACTGGAGAAGGGTCACCTTTAAGACCAGAAAGATGAGTATTGGATAGAGAAGCAGCTAAGAAGGAAACCATACCTCTGGGCATTTGTAGACCCTGGTAAGAAGTTTTGTCTATATCCTGAAAGTAGTGGGAAATTTTTCAGTGGGACTAGAATTGAGCTTGAAAAGGTGACCTCAGGATTGTGTTTCCAAAACATGAGCTCCATATCAGTGTAAAAATAGCCAATCTTTTCCTATTGGTAGTTTAGTTAAGCTTCTTTGGCAACTCCAGGGTTTTAGGAATTATGTTGCAAATATTTGCTGAATATAATAATCTAATATTCCCCCCTGACTTTGAAGATAAATCACTGATGTGCTTCAGGAACACTGATTCCTAGGCCCCAGTTCAACCTTCTTGAGTCACAATGCCTAGGGAAGATTGGTGGTCTGTATATTTTACAGATACCCCAAGTGATTCTTTTCTTTCCAAGTGATTTTTCCCCCACACCACGTGGCTTGAGAGATCTTAGTTCCCTGTCATTGAGTCACTAAGTCATGTACGACTTTTTGTGACCCCAGGGACTGTAGCACGCCAGGGTTCTCTGTCTTTCACTATCTCCCAGTTTGCTCAAACTCATGTCCATTATGTTGGAGATGCCATCCAACCATCTCATACTCTCTGTCGCCCCCTTCTCCTGCCTTCAATCTTTCCCAGTATCAGGGTCTTTTCCATAAGTCAGCTCTTTGCATCAGGTGGCCAAAGTATTGGAGCTTCAGCTTCAGCATCAGTCCTTCCAGTGAATATTCAGGACTGATTTCCTTTAGGACTGACTGATTTGATCTCCTTGCAATCCAAGGGACAAACTCTCAAGAGTCTTCTCCAACACCACAGTTTAAAAGCATCAATTCTTAAGTGCTCAGCTTTCTTTATGGTCCAACTCTCCCATCCATACATGACAGCTGGAGAAACCATACCTTTGACTAGATGGACCTTTGTCAGCAAAGTGAAGTCTCTGCTTTTTAATACGTTGCTAGGTTTGTCATAGCTTTTCTTCCGGGGAGCAAGTGTCTTTCAATTTTGTGACTTGGATCCCAAGAAAACAAAATCTGCCACTGTTTCCACTTTATCCCCATCTATTTGCCATGAACTGATGGGACCAGATGCCATGTTCTTAGTTTTCTGAATGTTCAGTTTTAAGCCAGCTTTTTCACTTTCCTCTTTTACCTTCAACAAGAGGCTCTTTAGTTCTTCTTTACTTTCTGCCATTAGAGTGATGTCGTCTGTATATCTGAGGTTGTTGATATTTCTCCCGGCAGTCTTCATTCCATCTAGTGATTCATCCAGCCCAGCATTTCGCATGATGAACTCTGCATATAAGTTAAATAAGCAGCAACATTCCCAAATTAATGCTATCCTCTGTATCAGCTGTTTTTAAAACAAGTGTTACATCAATGGAAATAGGGGTTGCTTATTGTAAATTTAAATTCCTGGGCTTGAAATGTGCATTTTTAATATGCATACCTATAATTCTGATGCACATAGTCCTTGTAACAGTATTCACAATGATCCTTTGGTAAACATAAGCGCTTTAGAAAAAATATAGAATTGCAAATTTTTAATTATCAGGATATTGGAGAAGTGAATGGCAAACCACTTCAGTATTCTTGCCTTGAGAACCCCATGAACAGTATGAAAAGGCAAAAAGATAGGATACTGAGAGATGAACTCCCCAGGTCGGTAGGTACCCAGTATGCTACTGGAGATCAGTGGAGAAATAACTTCAGAAAGAATGAATGGACGGAGCCAAAGCAAAAACAACACCAAGTTGTGGATGTGACTGGTGATGGAAGCAAGGTCCGATGCTGTAAAGAGCAATATTGCATAGGAACCTGGAATGTCAGGTCCACGAATCAAGGCAAATTGGAAGTGGTCAAACAGGAGATGGCAAGAGTAAAAGTCGACATTTTAGGAATCAGCAAACTAAAATGGACTGGAATGGGTGAATTTAACTCAGATTACCATTATGTCTACTACTGTGGGCAAGAAACCCTTAGAAGAAATGGAGTAGCCTTCATAGTCAACAAGAGAGTCAGAAATGCAGTACTTAGATGCAGTCTCAAAAACAACAAAATGATCTCTTTGTTTCCAAGGCAAACCATTCAATATCATGATAATCCAAGTTTATTCCCTGACCAGTACTGCTGAAGAAGCTGAAGTTGAACGGTTCTATGAAGACCTTCAAGACCTTTTAGAATTAATACCCAAAAACGATGTTCTTTACATTATAGGGAACTGGAATGCAAAAGTAGGAAGTTAAGAAACACCTGGAGTAACAGGCAAATTTGGCCTTAGAGTACAGAATGAAGCGGAGCAAAGGCTAATAGAGTTTTGCCAAGAGAACGCACTGGTCACAGCAAACACCCTCTTCCAGCAACACAAGAGAAGACCCTACACATGGACATTACCATATGGTCAATACCGAAATCAGACTGATTATATTCTTTGCAGCCAAAGATGGAGAAACTATACAGTCAGCAAAAACAAGGCCAGGAGCTGACTATGGCTCAGATCACGAATTCCTTATTGCCAAATTCGGACTTAAATTGAAGAAAGTAGGGAAATAGACCATTCAGGTATGACCTAAATCAAATCCCTTACAATTACAGAGTGGAAGTGACAAATAGATTTAAGGGACTAGATGTGATAGACAGTGCCTGATGAAATATGGATGGAGGTTTGTGACATTGTAGAGGAGACAGGGATCAAGACCATCCCCAAGAAAAAGAAATCCGAAAAAGCAAAATGGCTGTCTGAGGAGGCCTTAGAAATATCTGTGAAAAGAAGAGAAGCAAAAAGCAAAGGAGAAAAGGAAAGATATACCCATTTGAATGCAGAGTTCCAAGAACTCTTGGAGAGATAAGAAAGCCTTCCTCAGTGATCAGTGCAAGAAATAGAGGAAAACAATAGAATGGGAAAGAATAGAGATCACTTCAAGAAAATTGGAGATACCAAGGGAATATTTCATGCAAAGATGGGCACAATAAAGGAAAGAAATGATATGAACCTAACAGAAGTAGAAGATATTAAGAAGAGGTGGCCAGAATACACAGAACTATACAAAAAAGATCTTCATGACCCAGATGATCACAATGGTGTGATCACTTACCTAGAGCCAGACATCCTGGAATGTAAAGTCAAGTGGGCCCTTAGGAAGCGTGTCTATGAACAAAGCTAGTGGAGGTAATGGAATTCCAGTTGAGCTATTTCAAATCTTAAAAGATGATGCTGTGAAAGTGCTGCACTCAATATTCCAGCAAATTTGGAAAACTCAGCAGTGGCCACAGGACTGGAAAAGGTCAGTTTTCATTCCAATCCCAAAGAAAGGCAATGCCAAAGAATGCTCAAACTTCCACACAATTGCACTCATCTCACACACCAGTAAAGTAATGCTGAAAATTCTTCAAGCCAGGCTTCAACAATACGTGAACCATGAACTTCCTGATATTCAAGCTGGATTTAGAAAAGGCAGAGGAACCAGAGATCAAATTGCCAATATCCATTGGATCATCGAAAAAGCGTAAGAATTCCAGAAAAACATCTATTTCTGCTTTATGGACTATGCCAAAGCCTTTGACTGTGTGGATCACAATAAACCGTGGAAAATTCTGAAAGAGATGGGAATACCAGACCACCTGACCTGCCTCTTGAGAAACCTATATGCAGGTCAGGAAGCAACAGTTAGAACTGGACATGGAACAACAGACTGGTTCCAAATAGGAAAAGGAGTACATCGAGGCTGTATATTGTCACCCTGCTTATTTAACTTATATGCAGAGTCCATCATGAGAAACACTGGGCTGGATGAGGTACAAGCTGGAATCAAGATTTCCGGGAGAAATATCAATAACCTCAGATATGCAGATGACACCACCCTTATGGCAGAAAGTGAAGAAGAACTAAAGAGCCTCCTGATGAAAGTGAAAGAGGAGAGTGAAAAAGTTGGCTTAAAACTCAACATTCAGAAAACTAAGATCATGGCATCCAGCCCCATCACTTCATGGCAAATAGATGGGGAAAAAATGGAAACAGTGACAGACTTTATTTTGGGGGCCTTCAAAATCACTGCAGATGGTAACTGCAGCCATGAAATTAAAAGACGCTTGCTCCCTGGATGAAAAGTTACGACCAACCTAGATAGCATATTAAAAAACAGAGACAAAAAAAAAAAAAAGGCAGAGACATTACTTTGCCAGCAAAGGTGCATCCAGTCAAGGCTGTGGTTTTTCCAGTAGTCATGTATGCATGTGAGAGTTGGACTATAAAGAAAGCTGAGTACCGAAGAATTGATGGTTTTAAACTGTGGTATTGGAGAAGACTCTTGAGAATCCCTTGGACTGCAAGGAGATCCAACCAGTCCATCCTAAAGGAAATCAGTCCTGAATATTCATTGGAAGGACTGATGTTGAAGCTGAAACTCCAATACTTTGGCCACCTGATGCGAAGAGCTGACTAATTTAAAAAGACCCTGATGCTGGGAAAGATTGAAGGCAGGAGGAGAAGGGGACGACAGAGGATGAGATGGTTCAATGGCATCACCGACATGATGGACATGAGTTTGAGTAGGCTGCGAGAGTTGGTGATGGACAGGGAGGCCTGTTGTGCCGTAGTCCATAGGGTTGCAAAGAGTTGGACATGACTGAATGACTGAACTGAACTAAACTGAACTAAACTGAATTATCAGGTACATAGTATTACAAATTTGCTTTTTGGTTCATAATAACTTAATATTCAAGGTTTTTTAAAAATAGTAAATTACCCTTAATGGTATGCATTCAATCTATCATTTATAAACGTCATGCATAAAGTGACAGTTTATCTTACATATAAACTATAAATTCTGCAAGTTGGTTTAAATAGATGTGAGACTTTCAAAATCATTTCTTTAAAATTTTGCCTGTATAGGTTTGGATTTTCCACATTTGGGGATCTCGAAGTACTGTATTTTTCCATCAACTCTATATTACAGCTTTTAAATATCCATTCATCCTGATTTATAGAACAGAAATGTACGATTATATCCTGTCCTTGTGACTCTGTCACTTACATAGTACAAATAAGACCTTGTATCAACCAAAATTTTGACTCAGTTATCTTTAAAAGTGGTCAAATAACAGAATAAGCAGAATTAAATCACATTTTAGTAGGCAGAGGGTATGTCATATTAATGATTGCAAAACTATTCACTTTTTGCATGCTTCCTTCTTTTGAAATCAAGAATACTTTAAAGGGAGGAAATGGTTATGTGGGAAAGCTGGGAGCAAATAAATGCTCAAAACTGGAGAAATAGTTAAATACTTAGAAAGGAAAAAGAATTTGTCAATGAGAAGTGAAGATTGGTTGGGTGCCAGATACATTTTGCTTCAGTTTTGACAACTGTATCTGGAGAAAGTATATTAGAAACTTTATTTTAGACAACTCACTTCCTAAATTTCTTTATGCCAAATTATGACAGTCTGCCTATCTTTGAAAATAACATCAGTTTAGTGCTGGGCACATATGACCCTTAAGACAAGAGTTTAAACCAGTCTTTTTGTTTCTTTGTTTCTTCCTCAAATATAGTGGGAGTTAAGATAAGCTTTTATTTGGAAAACTCAGCAGTGGCCACAGGACTGGAAAAGGTCAGTTTTCATTCCAATCCCAAAGAAAGGCAATGCCAAAGAATGCTCAAACTTCCACACAATTGCACTCATCTCACACACCAGTAAAGTAATGCTGAAAATTCTCCAAGCCAGGCTTCAACAATATGTGAACCATGAACTTCCTGATGTTCAAGCTGGATTTAGAAAAGGCAGAGGAACCAGAGATCAAATTGCCAACATCCATTGGATCATCGCAAAAGCATGAGAATTCCAGAAAAACATCTATTTCTGCTTTATGGACTATGCCAAAGCCTTTGACTGTGTGGATCACAATAAACTGTGGAAAATTCTGAAAGAGCTGGGAATACCAGACCACCTGACCTGCCTCTTAAGAAACCTATATGCAAGTCAGGAAGCAAGTTAGAACTGGATATGGAACAACAGACTGGTTCCAAATAGGAAAAGGAGTACATCAAGGCTGTATATTGTCGCCCTCCTTATTTAACTTATATGCAGAGTCCATCATGAGAAACACTGGGCTGGATGAGGTACAAGCTGGAATCAAGATTGCCAGGAGAAATATCAATAACCTCAGATATGCAGATGACACCACCCTTATGGCAGAAAGTGAAGAGGAACTAAAAAGCCTGTTGATGAAAGTGAAAGTGGAGAGTGAAAAAGTTGGCTTAAAGCTCAACATTCAGAAAACGAAGATCATGGCATCTGGTCCCATCACTTCATGGGAAATAGATGGGGAAACAGTGGAAACAGTGTCAGACTTTATTTTGGGGGGCTCCAAAATCACTGCAAATGGTGATTGCAGCCATGAAATTAAAAGACACTTACTCCTTGGAAGGAAAGTTACGACCAACCTAGAAAGCATATTGAAAAGCAGAGATATTACTTTGCCAACAAAGGTCCGTCTAGTCAAGGCTGTGGTTTTTCCAGTGGTCATGTATGGATGTGAGAGTTGGACTGTGAAGAAAGCTGAGCGCCAAAGAATTGATGCTTTTGAACTGTGGTGTTGAAGAAGACTCTTGAGAGTCCCTTGGACTGCAAGGAGACCCACCAGTCCATCCTAAAGGAGATCAGTCCTGGGTGTTCATTGGAAGGACTAATGCTGAAGCTGAAACTCCAGTACTTTGGCCACCTCATGCGAAGAGTTGACTCATTGGAAAAGACCCTGATGCTGGGAGGGATTGGGGGCAGGAGGAGAAGGGTACAACAGAGGATGAGATGGCTGGATGGCATCACCGACTTGATGGACATGAGTTTGAGTGAACTCCGGGAGTTCGTGATGGACAGGGAGGCCTGGCGTGCTCTGATTCGTGGGGTCGCAGAGAGTCGGACACGACTGAGCGACTGAACTGAACTGAACTAAGATAAACTTTTATTAGTAAACAAAGGTTCTAGATTTTGGGAGGGGTGTGTGAGGTAACTCCTAGGTATGTAGTGGTGAAGCTCACCAGTCTAGAAGGAGAATTTTTTTTTAAAGCCTCCCAGGTGGGCTTCCCTGGTTGCTCAGTGGTAAAGAATCCGCCTGCCAATGCAGGAGACATGGGTTTGATCCTGGGTCAGGAATATCTCCTGGAGAAGGAAATGGCAACCCACTCCAGTATTCTTGCCTGGAAAATCCCATGGACAGAGGAGCCTGGCAGGCTACAGTCCATGGGATCACAAAGAGTTGGACATCACTTAATCAAAAAAACAAGTGATAGGGAGACTTGTTCCAACCCCCTGCCCCATCCTTCTCTAATCCCTGATTTAGATAATTTGATAAAGCTTTCCCAATATTACTGATACATTACAAAAATTCCTAGGCCTCAATATGTAAACTTAAAACTACAATTATGTAAAGTTTAAAAATAAAAAATTAAAAAAAAAACTAATTGATTTCTTATCAGTAAGGAATTTTCAGCCTTTTTCCGTTGTTCTCTATCAAACAATGGTTAAAACAATGGATCTTACCCAGTTTTTGGAGTATGGACAATTTTGAAAATAGGGTAAAAACTGAATTTTCCCTCCACAAAAAATATGACTACGCATAAAGTTTTTTTATTTAAAGAATTTTTAAAGTTTTATATTGGAATATGTTAACAGTGTTGCGGTAGTTTCAGGTGTGCAACATAGTGATCCAGTTATACATATATATGTATCCTTTTTCAAATTCTTTTCCCATTTAGGTTATTACAGAATATTGAGCAGAGTTCACTGCGCTGTACTATAGGTTCTTGTCAGTTATTTTAAATATAGCAGTGTGTGCGTAAGTTTTGTGTATAATATCAGGTGCTTCTTAGACTCCTGGTTAAGAAACTAAAAAGAGGTGTAGTCTGAGATTTCATGTAATTTACTCTCCAAAAGTATCTAAGTTGCAAATCATGAGCTAGTTATAGGCTGGATAGCCAATTTACAATAGAAAAATTGGGGCAATGCATTTTCATTCTCTTAAGGGAAATTTACGTGTCATTTCACTTCCTGCAACTTTCTAATTGCCAGCTGTAACTCCAGATTCCAGTAGAATTTCTTTGTGGACTACAAGGAAGAAAAAAAAATTCAACAAAATCCCACATTTCAGATCCAAGTGTCTTAGAAATAGTGTTTGTAGTGGTTTGAAATACAGTCTTTTGTGTGTGTGTGTGTGGCTTCCACAGCTTACTAGCAATTAAGTAACATTCAGTTTCCTAAGGTTGTGGTGATAGTTAAATGAGATAGTGCTGATGAAGTGCTCAGCACAGTGCCTGGCACATGGTTCACACCCAGTAAGTATTAGCTGTGGTTATTATCTCTTCTGAATAGACAGTAGTTCACACATTTAGACCAGTTTAAATTATTTTAGCTACTTAAAGTGAAATCTTGATCTTAATGTGAAATTGCAAACACCAGTTAGTCATATTCCAGACTAAGTAGAAATACTCTGGAGGGGAGGGCTTGTTAGAATTGCTTGAGGCATTTTCAAACTCCCATTCCCTGTTAGTCTTCTCCCCCCACATGGAGAGTTACTTTCACTCACACCTACAGTTTTATTATCCCCTTGGCTGAAAATCAGTGCCTTGGTGAGTCACTGTTAGATAAGAATATACACCGACAGAGGGGAAAGCTTCAGAACCATGTATTGACTTCATCTCTCTTTCTGGCAGGGTCAGAAAACAACATTTCAGTGTACTTGACTCTCCTTTATTTCAAATAAACAACTCTTAATGACGCAGTCAAATAAAAGTAAAATACAAGGGACTTCCCTGGTGGTTCAGTGGCTAAGACTCCATGCTCCCAATGCAGGGGGCATGGATTCAACCCCTGGTCAGGAAACTGAGATTCCACATGTGTAACTAAGACCCAGCACAGCCAAATCACTAAATATATTTAAAGTAAAACAAATACCTGATGGCTCTAGACTAGGGGTCCCCAACCTTTTTGGCACTAGGGACCAGTTTCATGGAAGAAAAATTGTCCATGGAATAGGGCAGGGTCGGGGGATGGTTTCAGGATGATTCTTATAAGGAGTACGCAACCTAGATCACTCACATGCACAGTTCACTGTAGGGTTCACGCTTCTATGAGAATCTAATGTCATTGATCTAACAGGAGGCGGAGCTCAGGCAGTAACGTCAGCGATAGGGAGCAGCCGTAAATACAGATGAAGCTCTTCTTGCTTGTCTGCCATTCACCTCCTGCTGTGCAGCCCAATTCCTAACAGGTCACAGACCACTACTGATCCAGTGTTGGGGACCCCTGGTCTAGACAGCTCCAAGTACTATAATAAAGCCAAAGTATTGGAAATATGAAAAAAGCATAAGAATTTATTCACCACTATCTTTAGTAATTTAAATATTATTTTAGCTTTTCTTCTAAGTTTCTGGATGTGTTTCAGAAATTCAAGTTTAAAATAAAAATTTACACTTGTTTTTTCTTTTTTTGGCCATGAGGCTTGCAGAATCTTAATTCTCCCACCAGGGATTGAACTTGGGCAGCAGCAGTGAAAACACTGAATCCTAACCACTGAACCACCAGGGAATTCCCAAAACTTGGGGTTTTAAAACTTCTGCTTCTCATTTCATTTTCTCTTATGATTTCATTTTTTTTTTTACTTTAGAATCAAACTATAAGTTATCATATTTAACTCTCAGGTCAGCAAGTAAGTATGGCTTCTCCTAACTGTAAGCAGTAAATATCAGACTGGGCAGAATTTGCCAGAAAATATAAATTCTTAAAAAAGCTGAGGGTTACTCTACCAGATCAACTAACCCAAACTAAAATCCAACTGCCTTCATATTAAAATGTATAACTGAACAATAAAGTACAAAAATAAATAAATATAAAAGGCAAACAATAAAAGGTGAGATGAGAAATTTCTTGCAACTAAATGAGAAGTTGTTCCCTTTAACTCCATCCTAGCATGATGATTTTTTAAAGTATTATTTCAAAGTAAGTTACACAGTAATACATCCACTCAGTTTATACACATTTTACATACCAGTTTAGTCAATTAATTTCTAGTTTCAAGGGCTCTTCATTTTATAACATAGAAATTCTAAGCTTTTCCATGCAAACCTCTAATTATTCAAATTTCTTTTTTTTTTTTAATTATTCAAATTTCAAGCAGTTAAACTGCTTTTGATTCAGTGGAAGCTGTGTAAAGAGGACAGCCTGGCACTTTCCCTAGGTGTCATGTCCTACCACAGATAGTGCCCAAGACTTAGAAGACAGTCTCTCAGTATACAGATAGATTGAGGCTATACTGCCCTGTCCCCTTCCCTCAGTACTCATTACAAAATAATAACTGAATTTCCATTAACTCTTCTGTTCTCCAACATATACTACCCTTGTGCGTTTTGCCAGGGAGATATTTACTTGCTGAGTCTCTGTGATATGCTTCTTCAGAGCCTCGAGATAATAGAGAGACATTCCTGGATGTGATTTACAAAGTAAACCAGATGACTTCAGCATTGTTTTCAGATGAAGATAACGTGTTCTAGTGCTTTTAAGTTAAACTCATATGGCTCTTTAGGCAATGGGCCTGGGCCTTAGTTTCCTCATTTGTAAATGCAGGATAGAAGGATAATCCTAAAGATTAAATGAAAAATACGTTGTGAAGTGCTTTGAATAATGTCTGCTGCTGCTGCTGCTAAGTCGCTTCAGTCATGTCCGACTCTGTGCAACCCCATAGACGGCAGCCCACCAGGCCCCGCCATCCCTGGGATTCTCCAGGCAAGAACACTGGAGTGGGTTGCCATTTCCTCCTCCAATGCATGAAAGTGAAAAGTGAAAGTGAAGTCGCTCAGTGGTGTCCAACTCTTAGCGACCCCATGGACTGCAGCCTACAAGGCTCCTCCGTCCATGGGATTCTCCAGGCAAGAGTACGTATATGTTAACTCTTAACTCTTATTTTATTATTATAAATAATAATGATGAGTAGAAGAAGAGAGGTGGACCTTCCCTTGTTCTAATTCTACAGTTCATCAGTTCCTAAGTCACCATCTACCAGTGTTGCAGTTCAAGTAGGAAAGCAAGACATGTTGGTAAAACAGTGAATGTAGAACTGTTGGGAGGTAATATGTCCACTCAAGGAAGACCAATTGGCTACCCAATGAGCTGACTACTGGTAGCATTCATTCTAGCCCATGGTCTCTGCCTCACCAATCAGAAGCTGTGTCTAAACCTTAAATCCAACTAATATGTAAACATTTATTAATTTATCAACCAGCAATGAGAAATTTAACAAATAGGTAAGTACTCATATTTGCTAATTAGTACGTTCTCTACTAGTTGACAAGTCTGCATCAGAAGGTACTGTATTAAGAATATTGCTCAGTGAGGAGACAATCAGAACCAGGGCAGTAAGTTGGATTTTACCTTTAAATTTTTACTATGGAAATTTTCTAACATACCTAAAAGTAGAAAGAGGAGTATAACAATTATCAACATCTTGCCAGTCTTCTTTCATCTAATCCTCCTTTTCTTGGAGAGGTTCTTAGTGTGTGTTTGTGTTAGTTGTTCAGTCATGTCCAACTCTTTGTGACCCCATGGACTGTAGCCCACCAGTCTCCTCTGTCCATGGGATTTTCCAGGCAAGAATACTGGAGTGTGTTGCCATTTCCTTCTCCAGGGGATCTTCCCAACCAAGGGCTTGAACCCAGGTCTCCTGTATTGCAGGCAGATTCTTCCTGTCTGAGCCACCAAGGGAGCCCTGGAGGGGTGCTGCAGTATTTTAAAACATATCCTAGATATTGTATTTTGCCAGAAAATTCTCCAATATGCATCTCTTATGGATAAAAACTTTAAGAACTCCCCTACCTTTATTATATATCAAAAATAACAGTAATCCCCCCAAACTATCTGATACCCCACCTGTGTTCCAATGTCCCCATTTGTCACCAAAAAAAGGTATACATTTGGCTTGTTGAAGTCAGTATTCAAATATTGTATTTGGCTCACATGCCTTTTTTAATATATAAATTTATTTATTTGTGGGTCTTCTGTGCTGCACGGGCTTTTCTCTAGCTGCCGTGAGTTGGGGTTACTCTTTGTTGCTGTGCTTGGGTTTCTCATCACAGTGGCTTCTCTTATTGTGGAGCCTGGGCTCTGGGGCACGTGGGCTTCAGTAGTTGCCATCCCTGGGCACAAGCTTAGTTGTTCCATGGCACATGGAATCTTCCTAGATCAGGGATCGAACCCATGTCTCCTGGATTGGCAGGCAAATTCTTTACCACTGAGCCACCAGGAAAACCCTCACATGGCTTTTAAGTTGTTTCTAAGCGTTAACAGTTCCACCTCTTTAAAAAAAGAATGGCATTTGTTTAGAAAACCAGTCACTCTCACTTTCTTCCAGTGTGGCTGATTGCACCCCCAACAATCTCCTATTCCCTGTATATCCTGTTAATATATCCTGGGCAGTTAGACCAGGAGGCTTAGTTAGTCAAGTTCAAAAGACTTTTATTTTCGAAGGAGAGGGAGGAACAAGATGTTTCATAAGTGGTGGTGTGTGCTTCCTATTGCATCACATCAGGAAGCAATCTGGTAACAAATCTGGTAACAAATCAGGTAACAAATCTGGTTGTTACATGGGCCGATCTGAGTGACTGGGATCAAGCTTGATAACCTCATGCACCCATCTTCTGTATAGGAATGGATCTGATACCAGAACATCCCCCTACACAGTGCTGGAGAGTATTGATAACTTTGGCCTCTACCTTGGACTGTCTTATCTGATGACTTGCAGACTATCTTTATTCTGTTAGTATCTCATTTCATCAGATGGAGTTCAGTATATTTGCTAAAATAAAAGGTTCTTACCTACAGAAACAGTCCATCCTGTGCTTTTCCCAAATCAACTTTATTGAATCTGTAGTATTAAAAATTTTTTATATGCTGGACTTCCCTGGTGGCTCGGTAGTAAAAAAAAAAAAAAAAAAATCCTCCTGCCAATGCAGGAGACATAGGTTAAATCCCTGATCTGGGAAGATCCCACATGCTGTGGAGCAGCTAAGCCTATGCACCACAACTACTGAGCCTGTTGCTCTAGAGCCTGGGAACCACAGATATTGAGCAGTGAGGCAACTGCTGAAGCCTGCGCTTTGCAACAAGAGAAGCCACTGCAGTGAGAAGCATGCATGCTACAATTAGAGTAGCCGCCTGCTCACTGCAACTACAGAAAAGCCCGCACAGCAACAAAGATCCAGAAGACCCAGCACAGCCAAATAAAATTATTAAAATTTTTTTCATATATCCCTTTCACAGATGGCTTATTTTAGACCCCTTACATTTTTCCTTTATTGGTTTTTAAATTATGAAATAGTTCATGTGTATAAAAATATAATGGAGAGTGGGGAGAGATGGATTGCGAGTTTGGGATTAGCAGATGCAAACTATTATATAGAGAATGGATGAAAAAGGTCCTACTTACAGCATGGGGAACTATATTCAGTATCCTGTGATAAACCATAATGGAAAAGAATATTAAAAAGAATGTATATATCTCTATAGCTGAATAACTTGGCTGTAAAGCAGAAATTAACACAACATTGTAAATCGACTATACTTAAAAAAATAATATAATGGATATATTAGATATAAAGAATAGTAAAGCCATTAAATGTGTACCAACCACATAAGGGCTTCCCTGGTGGCTCAGCGGTAAAGAATCTGCCTGTAACACAGGAGACATGGGTTCGATCCCTGGGTGGGGATAATCCCCTGGAGAAGAAAATAGCAACCCACTTCAGTATTTTTGCCTGGAAAATTTCATGGACAGAAGAACCTGGAGGGCTATAGTCCATGGGGTCACAAAGAATTGGACATGACTGAGCGACTGAGCATGTACCACATAAGAAATTATATTTTTTCTTCAATAGTTTTAAGTTAAAATAACTTTGGAATAATAGTAGAGTTTCAAATATAGTACAGAGAGTTCCCCCCATATCTTTACCTGATTTCCTCTAATGTTAACATCTTACTCTGGTACATTTATTAAAACTAAGAAATTAGCATAGGTACAGTTCTATTAACCAAACTAGTGACTCCACTCAAATTTTACTAGTTTTTTCACTTACGCTCTTTTTCTTTCCTAGGATCCAATCCAGGATACCACATTGCAGTTAATAATTATGTCTCTTTAGTTTCCTTCAGCCTGTAAAAATTGCTTGGTCTTTTCTTGTCTTTTATGATCTTGATGCTTTGGAAAAGTACTGGTCCAGTATTTTCTAAAATGGCCTTCAATTTGGGTTAGTCTGATATTTTTCTCATTATCCTGCTGTTATGCATGTGGAGGAAGAAAGCCACAGCAGTGATGTGCATTTCTCGTCACGTCATACCAGGTGGTCCACAGAATATCAAGATAACTTATCAGTGATGTAAAAGCTCAATCACTTGGTTAAAGAACTGTCTGCCAGGTTTCTCCACTATAAAATTACTAGTTCTTTCCCACATACTGCTCCTTAGAAGCAAGTTACTAAGTCTAGTTCACACTCAAGGTGAGGGGAAATTAAGTTCCACCTCCTATGGAGAGAAATAACAAGGAAGTTGTGAACCTGTGATAGATTGCTTACTTTTTTCTTTTTTACCAGAAATAAGAGTTTATTTAGGAGTGGCAGAGGAATGGTAAATAAGGACATGCAAACTATAGCAAACCAGAAACCAAGGAGAGGAATATTACTTTTCAAAAAAAAGGGAAGTTGGGAAAGGCTGCTTTGTATGAAAGTCCACTGAAGGTGTTGACCTTAAAAATAAAACAGCCAGTTGTTTTACCAGAAAAATGGATTCATTCAGGAATAGCAGAGAATTGCAATTTGAGATAATTGCTATAGAACTACAGGCAATTCTGCCAGACTCCTTACATCTCAACTCCTCTTAATTTTATTACTACCAGTATTACCTATTACCTACACTATCCACCAACCACTTCCTTATTCTTCACCCAGGAGTTAATTATGAATTTGTTATTGCCTTCTTGAAAGCTACAGGTATTTGTACAGCAGTTTCCTAGACTTGTCTGATTATCATAATGCCCTGGGGTGCTTGTTTAACAAGTTTCCCAGCCCCTCCTCCACAGTATGGTTCAGTTTGACTAGGATGTGGGCTTGGAAACAAGCTTTAAAGCATCCCACGTGATTCTTATTATGAGACCAAGTCTGAGAAACATTGACTTACACTATTTCTCCCTTCTCCCTGTTTTGCAATAGCTAAACATCGACTCAGAACATATTCTTTATGTTTATAGCTTCCTTGTTTATATAGTTTGTTTCCTCATTTCCCTTTTTCAAATTTAGGAAATTTGTATTTTCCCATCTTTCACAAAGTAAGGACATTTGAATGTAAATGACGAGAAATATTTCCAGTTGGGAAAGGGTAGGTGGTCTCCCCACTCTTTCCCTCTAGTTTTAGTCTCTTTTTCCCATTTTCCCTTTTGTTCTTGGATCCTCTATTGCTTTTGCAAAAAGGCCAGAAGTTTTTCTTTAGGAGTTTATCTCTGCTTATTTCTTCTAAGGCTGGGGTGTGGGGAGTGGGAGGGTGGGAGGGTAGGGAGGTAGGGGGGTGGGCAACGCTTAGTAAGGATGCCATTCATTTTTGTTATCCTATTTCCGTAATAATAATTTCAATAACTATCATTTATTGATCACATAATATGCCAGATAGCATATTTTATGTATTAGACTGAACTATGGGAAAAACATTTTTGTAGGTCAAAAGGATTGAATGTTGGTGATTTAATATGTTTCAACCTAATACATTAACTTCTTTAATCCTCACAATAACCCTCAGGGTTGGTGATAGTAAACTCATTTTTACAGATGAGAAAACTGAAGATCAGAATAATTAGGTGACCTTTTGAAGTCACATATTTATAAATGGTAGAGCCAGGATTTGGATACAGGACTATCTGTTTCTGAAACCCATGTTTTTGAACACAATACTGCTTTAAAGAAAATGTTATAATGAAGATATGATAAAGCAGGCCCTGACACACTGTGTGTGGGAGTATAACTTAGTTCAGTTTGGCTGAAAGCTATTTGACACTGCACCATGAGCCTTAAGAATTTTCATCCCTTTTTACTGAGTGCTGCTGCTGCTGCTAAGTCACTTCAGTCGTGTCCGACTGTGTGTGACCCCATAGACGGCAGCCACCAGGCTCCCCCGTCCCTGGGATTCTCCAGGCAAGAACACTGGAGTGGGTTGCCATTTCCTTCTCCAATGCATGAAAGTGAAAAGTGAAAGTAAAGTCGCTCAGTCGTGTCCGACCCTCAGCGACCCCATGGACTGCAGCCTTCCAGGCTCCTCCGTCCACAGGATTCTCCAGGCAGGAGTACCGGAGTGGGGTGCCATTGCCTTCTCCTTGCATTGAGTAACTCCAGTTTAAAAACATTATCTTAAGGAAATAATCAGAGATGAACACGAAGATTTATATAAAAAATGCTCATCGAAGCATTCTATTTTTAATATTAAAAATTGGAGCATTCTATTTTTAATATTAAAAACTGGTGGCCTAGTGATTAAGATTCTGGGCTTTTACTGCTGTGGCCTGGGTTCAATCCCTGGTTGATGAACAGAGATGAACTGAGATTTCACAAGCTGCACAGCATGGTGAAAAAAAAAAGGAAACCATGAGTGTTCAACAAGAAGGAATTAAATTAAGATACAGCCACAAGATGGACAGGGGCAGTGGGAAAATGTTTGTGCTACAATGTCAAGTGAGACAAGCAGTATACAAAATTAAGTATGACCATATTTTTTTGTTAAAAAAATAAGTATAGAAAGACTCTGGAAAGAAATACAACTATATACTTTAATTTTTAAAAATCTTATAATAAAATATAATGTAAAAGATCTGAGTAAGTATATATATATTCAGTTATGCATATATATTCAGTTATGTATATATACATATATAGGTATTGTTTTATATATATATTCATTTATATGTATAACTGAATCACTTTGCTGTACACCAGAAACTAAAACAACATTGCAAACCAACTATACTTCGATTTTTAAAAAATGATGTCTTTTGATGAACAGAAGTTTGACTTTTAACAATGTTAAATATATCAAACTTTTCTTCTATGGTTTGTGCTTCCTATGTTTTGTCTAAGAAATCCTTCCCCATACTAAGGTTATAGAAATGGTCTCTTATATTTTCTTGTAAAAAGTTGAAAAATTTTGCCTTGCACACTAAGTCCTTAATGCATCCAGAATTGCAGCTCTCTTTTCTGTTCTTTTGTCACACTTTCCTATTCTTGTGCCAATTTCAAAATCTCTTAATTATTGCTTTATAATGCATCTTGATATAGGAAAGGGAAAGTTTCAATTCCCTCACATTCCATTAGCCTACTGATGGCAGATGAAATGATGGAAATGAGATCAGGGCCAAAGGCAGAACTCTGGGGAAAAGATCCAATATTTAATGTGTGTAGGGGAGTCAGCAAGGTGATTGCAAAAGAACAGTGAGCAAATGTGTAAAAGAAGTCAAGTAAGAACTAAAAAGCACCCATTGAATTTGGCAGAGTGCCAATTTGGAGTGGTAGGAGTAGGAAGTACTAGATTTTTACTGACTCAAATAATTATTGGACAGAAATATAATTCTTATATATATATATATATATATACCACTTAAAATAACAAAAATAATAAGATGCCCAGGAATAATTTTAAATAAAAGGTTTCTAAGACCTTTATGAAGAAAATAATGAAATTTTACTAAAAGATATTGAAGACTTAAATAAATAGACACCAGATTCATGAAGAGGAAGATCCAATATTGTAAATGTGTAAAGATGTCCTAAATTGATTTATGGATTCCAATTTCCATCAAAATTCTATACGGGTTTTTCATAGAACTTTACAAAATAATTCTAAACTTTGTATGGAAGAGGAATAGACTGAAAATAGCCAAAAAGACAAAGAAGATGAGTGAATCTGAACTTTCATATATCAAAATGCATTATAAAGCAATAATTAAGAGATTTTGAAATTGACACAGGAATCAGCAATGTGACAATAGAACAGAAAAGAGAGCCTAAAGATAGAAGCGGCATTGCAGATTAGCAGGGAAAGGATGGACTGTTGGATGAACGGCTTTGGAACAGTTGCTTATTTATATAGGAAGAAGAAAATGAAATGATATCACTACTTCATACCTCAAGCAAAAAACAATTCTGGATGGATTAAGGACCTAGATGTACAAGGCAAAATTTTGCAACTTTTTACAAGAAAATAGAATATTTCTGTAACCTTGGTATGAGGAAGTATTTCTTAAAACATAGGAAGCACAAACCATGGAAGAAAAGTTTGATATATTTAACATTGTTAAGACAAACTTCTGTTCATCCAAAGACATAATTTTTAAAAAAATCGAAGTATAGTTGGTTTACAATGTTGTTTTAGTTTCTGGTGTACAGCAAAGTGATTCAGTTATATATAACTGAATGTATCTATACAACTGAATATGTATATAACTGGATATATATATAACACAATATATATGTATAAATGGATATATATGTACTTTTTTAGATTCTTTTCCATTATACTTTATTACAAGATATATAGCATAGTTCCCTGTGCTCTACAGTAGGACTTTGTTGTTTATCTATTTTATATATAGTAGTTTGTATCTGTTAATCCCAAAATCTTAACTATTCTTCCCCCCCCCCCTTTTCCACTTTGGTAACCATATGTCTGTGAATCTGTTTCTGGTTTATAAATAAGTTCATTTGAAACATTTTTTTTCAATTCTACATATATGTGGTATCATATGATATTTTTCTGACTTAGTACATAAAGTATAATAATCTCTAGGCCCATCCATGTTGCTGTGAATGGCATTTCATTTCATTCTTTTTTAATCACTGAGTAATATTCCACTGGGTGTGTATATGTGTATACACACACACACACAC
Source organism: Bos taurus (assembly GCF_002263795.3). Classification (NCBI taxonomy): domain Eukaryota; kingdom Metazoa; phylum Chordata; class Mammalia; order Artiodactyla; family Bovidae; genus Bos; species Bos taurus. The sequence goes on along the minus strand of NC_037357.1, from coordinate 79,184,584 downwards.
ACACACACATATATATATATATGCTGCATCTTTATTCATTTATCTGTTGATGGAAATCTAGGTTGCTTCCATGTCTTGGCTATTGTAAATACTGCTGCTCTGAACATTGGGGTGCAGGTGTCTTTGCAAATTAGAGTTTTCTCCAGATATTTGCCCATAAGTATGATTGCTGGATCATATGGTAACTCTATTTTTAGTTTTTTAAGGAACCACCATATTGTTTTCCATAGTGACTGCACCAATTTACATTCCCATCAACATTGTAAGAGGGTTCCTTTTTTTCCACACCCTCTCCAGAATTTTATTTGTAGACTTTTTGATGATGGCCACTCTGACAGGTGTGAGGTGATACCTCAAGGTAGTTTTGATTTACATTTCTTAATAACTAGTGATGTTGAGCATCTTTTCATGTGCCTGTTAGAGAAATGTCGTCTTTGAAGAAATGTCAGTTTAGGTCTTCTGCCCATTTTTGGATTGAATTTTGTTGTTGTTGTTATTGAGTTGTATGAGCTATTTGTATATTTTGAAAATTAAGCCCTTGTTGGTTGCATCATTTGCAGAGTATTTTCTCCCATTCCATGGATTATCTTTTTATGCAAATGGTTTCCTTTGCTCTGCAAAAGCTTTTTAGTTTGATTAGGTCCCACTTGTGTATTTTTGCTTTTATTTCTATTGTCTTGGGAGACTGATCTAAGAAAACATTGGTATGATTTATGTCAGAGAATATTTTGTCTATGGCCTCTTCTAGGAGTTTTATGGTGGCATGTATTTTTTTTTTTTTGGCTGCACCCCACAGCATGTGGGATCTTAGTTCCTCAACCAGGGATCAAACTCATGCCCCCTGCTTTGGAAGGCAGAGTCTTAACCACTGGACCACTGGGGAAGTCTGTGTCATATCTTATATTTAAATTTCTAAGCCATTTTTAGTTTATTTTTGTGTATGGTGTGACAGAATATTCTAACTTCATTGATAACTTCAAGGATAACTCTCCTGAATATATAAAGAATATGTAAAATGTATATATATATAGGATGTATGAAATGTATATTTAACTATCATATATCAATAAGAAAAAAACAAGCCACACAATAGAAAACTGACCAAAAGACATGAATAAGCATTTCACAGAAAAATAAGGAATGACAAACAATGAAAAGATGAACTAGTTCATCAGTAATCAGCGAAATTCAAAATTTAACCACAAAGAGATTCATTTTATACCCATCAAACTGACAAATGTTTAAAAAGTCTGATAATATCACCATAGTAAAGGAGGTTGTGCAATGGAAATCCGATTAATACAATCACTTTGGATATATTTTGACATTGAGTATATCTGAAAATGATCATGCTCTCTGACTCAGCAACTCTACTCGTAGATATGAGCACTAGAAAAATTCTTGCATTGAAGTTCCAGAAAACATGTACAAGAGTTCAAGAGTGTTCATGACAGCAGTGATCTTAATAGCAAAAAGCTGGAAACAATTCAAATGTCCCTCAGCAGGATATTTGGCTTCATAAATTGCAGTATAATCATAAAATGGAAAACTACACATTGGTGAAAATGAATACTTACTACAGCTACAATATCAACATGGATAAATCCCACAAACACATCCTACAGAAAAGTCAGGTTCAAAAAAATTCATACAGAATGATTCCATGTAAAACTCAAAACCATAGGTGAGAAAGCAATCAAGAAAAACAAAATTCCTGCAGGGCAGTTCTGTCTTGCGGGGAAGGAGAAGAATGCAATGCAGAAGGGCATACAGAGGGCTTAAAAATCTCAGGCAATGTTCTGTTTCTCAAGCTGATTGGTGGGTTACATGGGTATTCATTTTATTATTCTTTAAATCACATACATATATGATTTTATTATTCTTCATATATATGATTTAAATAATTAAATCATATGAATATATATGTATCTATTGTTTTGTATTTGTGATATGTTTCAAAAAAATTTTAAGCTGGGACTTCCCTGGTAGTCCAGTGGCTAAGACTCCGCACTCCCAATGCAGGAGGCTGGGTTTCCATCCCTGATCAGGGAACTAGATCCCACATGCTGCTACTAAAAAAAAAAAAAAAAGATCCCACAAGCTGAAATAAAGATTGAAGATCTCATGTGCTGCAACTGAAATCTGGCACAGCCAAATAAATAAAAATACCTATTTTAAAAAAGTTTTAGGGTAAGAAATGATCATTGGAAGGCTGTGAAGGGAAGGAGAATAATAGTAATAACTAGAGGGAGAAATGGGATCATCAGATTTTTTAAAATACTTATAGCATGTTTATAGACTTTTTTCATTTATTCAACAAAAGTTTGTTGATACCATCTAGGTATAGGGTACTAGGCTGGGCCCTGGGGTATAGAGATACATTTATTTAATTATGTAGTTACTTCCTATTCTAAGAGCTGCTGCTGCTGCTGCTAAGTTGCTTCAGTCGTGTCCGACCCTGTGCGACCCCATAGACGGCAGCCCACCAGGCTCCCCCGTCCTTGGGATTCTCCAGGCAAGAACACTGGAGTGGATTGCCATTTCCTTCTCCAATGCATGAAAGTGAAAAGTGAAAGTGAAGTCACTCAGTCTAGAAATCATTAATTGATTTATTCATTCAACAAATATTTATTGAGTGAATACTCTGCCAGGCTGTGATCTCAGTGCTGGGAATATAGCACGGAACAAAATAAAATCCCTTTTTTTCCTGAGGGGAGAGAGACAATAAATAAATACTGTTGGCCCTCCACATCTGCGGGTGTTAAATCCATGGATTTAACCAACCATGGCTTGAAAATATTTGAGGGGAAAACTTTAGAGTTTCCAAAAGCAATACATGAACTTGGTACATGCTGGCAACTATTTACATAGCATTACATTGTACCAGGTATCACAAACGGGCTTCCCAGGTGGCTCAGCAGGTAAAGAATCCGCCTTCAATGCAGGAGCCAAAGGAGAGGTGGGCTCCATCCCTGGGTTGGGAAGATCCCCTGGAGGAAGAAATGGTAACCCACTCCAGTATTCTTGCCTGGAGAATCCCATGGACAGAGAAACCTGGCAGGCTACAGTCCTTAAGGGTTGCAAAGAGTCGGACATGACTGAAGTGACTGAGTACACACACAGGTATTACAAATCATCTAGAGATGACTTAAAACATATGGAAGGATGTGCATAGGTTATATGCAATTAAAAGACTCGAGCATCCGGGGATTTTGGTGTTGGAGAGGGTGTCCTGGAATCAATCCCCTCCCCCAGGATACCAAGGGATGACTGTATATGGAGGGTGGTGATAAGTACTATGAAAAAACTGAAGTCAAGTAAGGGTATAGAGAGAGAGTGTGTGTGGAGGGGAGTGAGTTGCTATTTTAGACAGTGTTCAGGGAAGGCCTTTCTGAGAGGGTGATATTTGAGCAGAGAACTTAATGAACTGAAAAGATAAATCATGTGGATATCTGGGGGAAGATCATCCCAGGCAGAGAGAACAGCAAGTACAAGGACACTGAGATAGTTGAGGTGCTTGGCGTGTTAAAGGAACAGCAAGGAGGCCATCATGTCTGCTATAGTGTAAACACGGGGAGAGAGTGGAAGGGGATGAAGTCAGAGAGGTTTCCAGGTGCCAGATTATGTAAATTCATGTGGCATGGGAAGCTGTTAGAAGATTATAGGCATGGAGTGACATGATTTTTATTTTTATTTTTTAAAGGGATCTCTCAGGCTTTGGGCTTCCCTGATAGCTGAGTTGGTGAATCTGCCTGCAATGCAGGAGACCCCAGTTCAATTCCTGGGTTGGAAAGGAATCTTGGATTTCTGGAGAATGGAAAGGCTACCCATTCCAGTATTCTGGCCTGGAGAATTCCATGAACTGTATAGTCCATGGGGTTGCAAAGAGTCGAACCTGACTGAGCAACTTTCACTTTCACTTTAAGCTTTGTGGTAAATATTAGGGGACAATGGCAGAAGCAGGGAGACTAGTTAGTAGGCAGTTGTAGTAATCCAGGCAAGAGATGATGGTAGCTTGGATGAGGTTGGTAGTAACGGAAATGGTGAGAAAGGATTAGAGTGGGGATGCGTTCTGAAGATAGAACCAACAGGATTTGCTGATGGATTGGATGTGAGGTATGAAAGAAAGAAGTCAGGAGTGACTCCCAGCCCTAAGAGACTGGAAGGCTAGAGATCCTATTTAGTGAAGTAGAGAACACTAAGGTAAAAGAAGGTTTGGAGGGGAAAATAGAGTTCCATTTTTGACATATTAGTCTTCTCTAGTGGCTCAGATGGTAAAGAGTCTGCCTTCAATGAGGGAGACCTGGGTTTGATCCCTGGGTCAGGAAGATCCCCTGGAGAAGGGAATGGCTACCCATTCTAGTATTCTTGCTTGGAAAATCCCATGGATGGAGGAGACTGCCGGGCCCCAATCCATGGGGTCAGACACAACTGAGCAACTAACACCCTTTGACATATTAGGTTGAGATGCCATTAATTTTTAAATTTAACTTTTGTATTTATTTCTTTTTTCATTAGGGGATAATTGCTTTACAGTGTTGTGTTGCTTTCCACCATACAACAATGCACTTTAGTCATAATTATATATATGTGTGTGTGTGTGTGTATATATATATATATATATATATATATAAAATCCCAGAGAAGGCAATGGCAACCCACTCCAGTACTCTTGCCTAGAAAATCCCATGGACGGAGGAGCCTGGTAGGTGGCAGTCCATGGGGTCGCAAAGAGTCGGACATGACTGAGCGACTTCCCTTTCACTTTAAACTTTCATGCATTGGAGAAGGAAATGGCAGCCCACTCCAGTGTTCTTGCCTGGAGAATCCCAGGGACTGGGGAGCCTGGTGGGCTGCCATCTATGGGGTCGCACAGAGTTGGCTGAAGCGACTTATAAGCGTATATAGTCCCACCCCTCTTGAGCCTCCCTCCCCAGTGAGATGCCATTTAGACACCCAAGTGGAGATGAACAAGAAATTGGCTCTATGAGTCTGGGGTTGAAGGGAGTGGTTGGGGCTAGAGATATGCATCTGGGAATCATCACTATGTAGATGGTATTTAAAGCCATAGAGTTAGGAGAGATTGATGCCTGAGAATTGAATGCAAAGAAGAGAAGTGGTTAAAGGACTGAATCTTGAGGTCCTCTGACAATAGAGAGTCCAGGAAGATGCAGAGGACTCATTAAAGGAAGTCAAGAAGGAACAGACTGTGAAGTAAAAAGAAAACTAGGAGGTGGGAGTACAATTTCTAGAAGCCAAGTGAAAAGAATTTTAAAAAGGAAGTCATCTAGAGATTATCATAATACATAATGCAGGTCAGACAGAGAAAAATGAATATCATGATATCACTTATATGTGGAATCTAAAAAAATGATGCAAACAAACTTACTCACAAAACAGAAATAGACTCACGGACAGAGAAAGCAGATTTATAGTTACCAAAAGGGAAAGAGGGCGAGGGATAAATTAGGAGTTTGAGATTAGCAGATACAGACTACAATATATAAAATAGATAAACAACAAAGACGTATAGCACAGTAAACTATATTCACTATCTTATAATAAGCCATAATGGGAAAGAATAAGAAAAAGAGTATGTGTAAATATATATGTATATATACACGTTGCTGTATAGTAGAAACTAACACAACTTTGTAAATCAACTATACTTCAGTTAGAAAAAAAGGAAGTCATGATCAACTATATAAAATGCTGCTCAGAGGTCCAGTAAGATGCTATCTGAGAACTGAGGCAAAATGGATTTGAATAAATGAAGGTAACTGTATTATTGACAAGAACCGTTTCCATGCAGCAGTGGTAGCGAAAGCCTAGTTAAAGTTGTTTTAAGAGAGAAGTGGCAACAGTGAGTAATAGACACTTGAGTTTTGCTATTAAGGGGAGCAGAGAAGGGAGATAGTATCTCAAGGGGGATGTGAGGATCTAGAAGTCATGTGTGTGTGTGTTAGATGAGAGGTATACTTTTTAAAAAATACATTGATTTTTGGCTTCTCTGAGTCTTTGTTGCTGTTCATGGGCAGCAAGCAGGGGCTACTCTCTAGTTGTGGTGTGCCGGCTTCTCATTGCGTTGACTTCTCCTGTGGCTGGAGCCCGTGCTTCAGTAGTTGTGGTGCCCAGGCTTAGTTGCCCCCTGGCATGTGGAATCTTCCCAGACCAGGGATCAAACCTATGTCCCCTGCAGTGGCGGGTGGATTCCTAACCACTGGCAAGTCTGAAAGGTATACTTTCTTTTTACACTTAATATATTGTGAACGTATCTCACTCTCTCTCTCTCCACACACACACACCTCATTCATATTTTTTTTTTGGCTGTGCCACACAGCCATTCTTTTTTAATTGAAGTTTTCATTGAGGTAAATGTAAAAAATAACAGTGATCTCTTGTACAGTTTGCTAAACTAGTATGGTATCACAACCAGGATATTGACAGTAATACAACCCACTAATCTTTTTCAGATTTCTCCAGTTTTCCTCATTATTTTTTAACAACCTATTGATAGACATTTAATTTTCCAATTTTTTGCTCGAGTCTCCTGGACTCTATTCCATTCTGTTTAATCTTCTTGTTTATTTCTAGACCACCATAAAACTTTTAATTACTATGCACTTAATTTTATCTGAGGGGTCAAATGACCTTATTATTCATCCTTCAAATTATTTTCTTTGGCTACTGTGGAGCATTGATGGCTTCCAATGATCCTCTCCTCCTGGTATTCATGCGTTTGTATAATCCCCTCCTCTTGAGTGTGGCCTGGACCTTGTGACTTAACAGAATACAGCAAAGGTGATGGGATGTTGCTTCCAGGACTGAAATACAAAAGGCATGACTTGTGTCTTGCTGGCACTGTGTTGCTTGCTTGCTTTGAGGAAGCCAGCTGCCATGTTGTGAGCTTCCCCACAGAGAGGCCAAAATGGCAAGTAACTGAGACCCTCAGTCCAACAGCTCACAAGGAACTGAATCCTGCTAACAACCACAGAGTGAATGTGAAAGTAGCTCTTGAGATGAAGACAGTCCTGGCTGACACTTTGATCAAAGCCTTGTGAGAGACCCTGAGCTGTAGAACTTAGGTAAGCAGTGCCCAGTTTCATGACCCATGAGAAACGGTGAGAGGATAAATGTACAGTTTAGGGATTTTTTTCTTTTTTTTTAACTTAATTTTTTTTGCTTTCTTTGTTTTTAAATATATGGTTTTGTTTTAACTTCTTAATTTGAGGTAAGTATAGATTCACAGACAGTTGTTAAAAAAAAAAAAAAAAAGTAATACAGAGATCCCAACACCCTTCACGCAGTTTCTCCCAGTGGTAACATGTTGCATAACTATGGTGTACTGCACAACCAGGAAACTGACATAGATCCATAAACCTTCATAGTGCACCAGCTTTCCGTATGCTCATCTGGGCATGTGTTTGTATGTGTGTTTAGTTCTATGCAATATCACATGTGTTTTACAGTTACCAATCTTTTTATTTTATTGAGGTATACTTGATTTACAATGTTCTGTTCATGTCTGCTGTACAGCAAAGTGATTCAGATATACACATATATGTTCTTTTTTATATTCTTTTCCATTATGGTTTATTGCAGTGTACTGAATATAGTTCCCTGTGTTATACAGTAGGACTTGCTGTTTATCCATCCTGTATAAACTAGTTTGTATCTGCTAGTTTGGGATTAGCAAATGCAAACCAGTGCTTTCTTTTTTAAATTTCTCTTTTAATTGGAGTATAATTGCTTAACAGTGTTGTGTTAGTTTCTGCTGTACAACAGTGTGAATCACCCATAAGTATACATATATTCCCCTCCCTTCTGAGCCTTCCTCCCCACTCCCCCATCCAGCCCCTCTATGTCCTTGCAGAGCACAGGGCTGAGATCCCTGTGTTATACAGCAATTTCCCACTAGCTGTTTTACATGTGGTAGTGTATATGTCAATGCTGTTCTCTCAGTTTGTCCCACCCTCTCCTTCCTCCACTCACACATGTAGTTTTGTGCCACTACCACCACTGTCAAAATATAGAGCAGTTCCAGCTCAAGACGGCTCATGCTACCCTCCCCCCCACTTTTTTTTTTTTTTTTTTGGGCTGTGCTGGGTCTTCATTGCTCCGAGGGCTTTTCTTTAGTTGTGGTAATCAGGGGCTACTCTATTGTTGCAGTGAGTTGGCTTCTCATTGCTGTGGCTTCTCTTGTGGAGCAAGAACTCTAGGATGCTTGGACTTCAGTGGTTGCCGCTCCTGGGCTCTAGAGCACAGGCTCAGTAGTTATGGCGCTCAGACTTAAGTTGCTCCGCTGCATGTGGAATCTTCCTAGATCAGGGATCGAACCTGTGTCTCCTGCATTGGCAGGCAGATTCTTTACCACTGAGCCACCAGGGAAGCCCTCATGCTACCCCTTTATAGTCCCTGAGCATAGAACTTTAAGTTGGCAACATTTTTTTTTCTTTCAGTACTTTAAAGGTGTTGCTCTGCTGAATGCTGGTTTACATCTAGTTTATATTTCTCACAAGAAACCTGTTGTCATTTTTATCTTTATTTCTCTGTAGATATATTTTTTTCTCTGGCTGCTTTTAAGATTTTTTCTTTATCACCAGTTGTAAACAATGTCATTATGATGTGCTGTGGTGTGTGTGTGTGTGTATTTTAAATAGTGGTAAACATACATAAAATTTGCTGTTTTAACCATTTTAAGTGTATAGTTGACTGGCATTAACTACATTCACAATGTTGTGCTTCCATCACTACTATTTCTGACACCCTTTATCACCCAAACAGAAACTTTGTACCCATTCAGCAATAACTCCCTATTCCCTCTTGCCCCTAGCCCCTAGTTACCTCTATTCTACTTTTTGACTCTATGAATTTAACTACTCTTAAGTATTTCATATGAATGGAATCATACAGTATTTTTCCAGTTTTGACTGGCTTCTCTCACTTGGCATAATGTCTTCAAGATTCATCCATGTTGTAGCATGTATCAGAACTTCATTCTTTTCTTGTGGTTGAAAAATATTCCATTGTATGTATATATCGCATATTACTTACTAACCATTCTTCTACTGATGGACACGTGGTTTGTTTCCACCTTTTGGCTATTGTGAATAATGCTGTGAATAATACTTGTGTACAAGTTATCTATTTCAGTCCTTGTTTCCAATTCATTTGAGTGTATACCTAGGAATGGAATTTCTGGATCATATGGTAATTCTATGTTTAACTTTTCGAGGAACTGCCAAACTATTTTCCATAGCAGCTGCACAATTTTGCATTCCCACCAGCAATGCATGAGGGTTCTAATTTCTCCGCATTTTCAACCATGCTTGTTAGTTTCATATATATATATATATATATATATACACACATACACACACACACACACATATATAAATATATATATGTGTATATATATACATAAATATATATGTGTATATATATACATAAATATATGTGTATATATATATACATAAATATATATGTGTGTGTATATATACATAAATATATATATGTGTGTATATATATATATTAGCCTTCCTAATGGACGTGAAGTAGTATCTCATTGTTATTTGGATTTTCATTTCTCTTGTGGGTAGTGCTGTTGAGCAAAATCTCATGTGTTTGTTGGCCATTTTTATATCTTCTTTAGAGAAATGCCTATTTCAGTCCTTTACCAATTTTTGAATTTGCTGTTGTTCTTATTAGCTTCTAAGGGTTTTATAATTTAGGTATTTGATCCATTTTGAGTTACTTTTTGTATATAGTGTAAGGTAAGGGTCTAATGTCATTCTTTTGTATGTGAATAACCAGTTGTTCCATCAAACTTCAGCTGAGGATGGAGAACAGGGGAGTGGCCACCCCTGAAGTCATCTTCCCAGGGAGGAACCAGCTCTGGGAGAAAACCAACACTATTTCTTAATGAGACTGTCCTTTCCCAATAAATGGTCTTGGCATCCTTGTCAAAAATCAACTGATCATATATGTGAGGGGTTTGGGGGGCTCTCTACTCTGCTCCATTGGTCTATGTCTGTCCTTACACAGTGCCACAATGTTTTGATTCCTGTATAGCTTTGTAGTGAATTTTGAAACCAGGAAGTGTGAGACCTCCAGGTTTGTTAATTTTCAAGATTATTTTCACTCTTTGGGAGCTCCTTGAGATTCAATGAGAGACTTTATTTTTGGGGGCTCCAAAATCACTGCAGATGGTGACTGCAGCCATGAAATTAAAAAATGCTTGCTCCTTGGAAGAAAAGCTATGACCAACCTAGACAGCATATTAAGGCCCATCTAGTCAAAGCTATGGTTTTTCAGTAGTCATGTATGGATGTGAGAATTGGACTATAAAGAAAGCTGAGCACCAAAGAATTGATGCTTTTGAAGTGTGGTGTTGGAGAAGACTCTTGAGAGTCCGTTGGACTGCAAGGAGATCAAACTAGTCAATCTTAAAGGAAATCAGTCCTGAATATTCATTGGAAGGACTGATGCTGAAGCTGAAGCTCCGATACTTTGACCACCTGATGCAAAGAACTGACTCATTGGAAAAGACCTTGTTGCTGGGAAAGATTGAAGACAGGAGGAGAAAGGGACGACAGAGGATGAGATGGTTGAATGGCATCACTGATGCGATAGACATGAGTTTGAGTAAGCTCTGGGAGTTGGTGATGGACAGGGAAGCCTGGTGTGCTACAGTCCATGGGGTCACAAAGAGTCGGACATGACTAAGTGACTGAACTATACTGACATTCAGTATGAATTTCACTATTTAATTCAATATGAATTTCAGGGTGACTTTTTCTATTCTATTCAATATGAACTTCAGGGTGAGGTTTTTTTTTTTAATTTCTGCAAAATCTCCACTGGTATTTTCTTTTGTTGTTTGTTTGTTTGTTTTTTGACTGTGTGGCATGCAAGATCTTAGTTCCCTGACCAGGGATCAAACGCACACCCCTTGTAGTGGAAACTGGGAGTCTCAGCCACTGGACCACCAGGAAAGTACTTCCACTGGCATTTTGATAGAGATTAAATTGACCTGTAGATTGCATTGGGGAGTATTGTTGTCCTAACCATACTGGATGCCAGATGTGAAATTTACCTTGTTCAGTGCTGGATGTTCTTACACTACTATAGTTAAGTGAGTGAGTTAAGTGAAGTCGCTCAGTCGTGTCTGACTCTGCGACTCCATGGGCTGTAGCCTACCAGGCTCCTCTGTCCATGGGATTTACCAAGCAATAGTCCTAGAGTGGACTGCCATTTCCTTCTCCAGGGGACCTTCCCAACCCAGGGATCAAACCCAGGTCTCCCACATTGTAGACAGATGCTTTACCCTGTCTGAGCCACCAGGGGTTTTATAGATGTGCTTAAGGTCTTGTTCTGGGAAGTTCAGTTCAGTTCAGTTCAGTCGCTCAGTCGTGTCCGACTCTTTGCAACCCATGAATAGCAGCACGCCAGGCCTCCTTGTCCATCACCAATTCCCAGAGTTTACCCAAACTCATGTCCATCGAGTCGGTGATGCCATCCAGCCATCTCATCCTCTATCATCCCCTTCTCCTCCTGCCCCCAATCTCTCCCAACATCAGGGTCTTTTCCAATGAGTCAACTCTTTGCATGAGGTGGCCAAAGTACTGGAGTTTCAGCTTCAGCATCAGTCTTTCCAATGAACACCCAGGACTGATCTCCTTTAGGATGAACTGGTTGGATCTCCTTGCAGTCCAAGGGACTCTCAAGAGTCTTCTCCAACACCACAGTTCAAAAGCATCAATTCTTCGGTGTTCAGCTTTCTTCACAGACCAACTCTCATATCCATACATGATCACTGGAAAAACCATAGCCTTGACTAGACAGACCTTTGTTGACAAAGTAATGTCTCTGCTTTTGAATATGCTATCTAGGTTGGTCATAACTTTCCTTCCAAGGAGTAAGCATCTTTTAATTTCATGGCTGCAGTCACCATCTGCAGTGATTTTGGAGCCCAAAAAAATAAAGTCTGACACTGTTTCCACTGTTTCCCCATCTATTTCCCATGAAGTGATGGGACCAGATGCCATGATCTTCGTTTTCTGAATGTTGAGCTTTAAGCCAACTTTTTCACTCTCCTCTTTCACTTTCATCAAGAGGCTTTTTAATTCCTCTTCACTTTCTGCCATAAGGGTGGTGTCATCTGCATATCTGAGGTTATTGATATTTCTCCTGGCAATCTTGATTCCAGTTTGTGCTTCTTCTAGCCCAGCGTTTCTCATGATATACTCTGCATATAAGTTACATAAGCAGGGTGACAATATACAGCCTTGATGTACTCCTTTTCCTATTTGGAACCAGTCTGTTGTTCCATGTCCAGTTCTAACTCTTGCTTCCTGACCTGCATATAGGTTTCTCAAGAGGCAGGTCAGGTGGCCTGGTATTCCCATCTCTTTCAGAATTTTCCACAGTTTATTGTGATCCACACAGGCAAAGGCTTTGGCGTAGTCCATAAAGCAGAAATAGATGTTTTTCTGGAATTCCCTTGCTTTTTCTATGATCCAACAGATGTTGGCAATTTGATCTCTGGTTCCTCTGCCTTATCTAAATCCAGCTTGAACATCAGGAAGTTCATGGTTCACATATTGTTGAAGCCTGGCTTGGAGAATTTTCAGCATTACTTTACTGGTGTGTGAGATGAGTGCAATTGTGTGGAAGTTTGAGCATTCTTTGGCATTGCCTTTCTTTGGGATTGGAATGAAAACTGACCTTTTCCAGTCCTGTGGCCACTGCTGAGTTTTCCAAACTTGCTGGCATATTGAGTGCAGCACTTTCACAGCATCATCTTTCAGGATTTGAAATAGCTCAACTGGAATTCCCTGACCTCTACTAGCTTTGTTTGTAGTGATGCTTCCTAAGGCCCACTTGACTTCACATTCCAGGATGTCTGGCTCTAGGTAGTGATCCACCATCGTGATTATCTGGGTCATGAAGATATGTTTTGTACAGTTCTTCTGTGTATTCTTGACACCTCTTCTTAATATCTACTGCTTCTGTTAGGTCCATACCATTTCTGTCCTTTATCGAGTCCATCTTTGCATGAGATGTTCCCTTGGTATCTCTAATTTTCTTGATGAGATCTCTAGTCTTTCCCATTCTGTTGTTTTCCTCTATTTCTTTGCATTGATCCCTGAGGAAGGCTTTCTTATCTCTCCTTGTTATTCTTTGGAACTCTGCATTCAGATGCTTATATCTTTCCTTTTCTCCTTTGCTTTTTGCTTCTCTTCTTTTCACAGCTATTTGTAAGGCCTCCTCAGACAGCCATTTTGCTTTTTTGCATTTCTTTTCCATGGGGATGGTCTTGATCCCTGTCTCCTGTACAATGTCATGAACCTCCATCCATAGTTCATCAGGCACTCTGTCTATCAGATCTAGTCCCTTAAATCTATTTCTCACTTCCACTGTATAATCGTAAGGGATTTGATTTAGGTCATACCTGAATGGTCTAGTGGTTTTCCCTACTTTCTTCAATTTCAGTCTGAATTTGGCAATAAGGAGTTCATGATCTGAGCCACAGTCAGCTCCTGGTCTTGTTTTTGCTGACTGTATAGAGCTTCTCCATCTTTGGCTGCAAAGAATATAATCAGTCTGATTTCAGTGTTGACCATCTGGTAATGTTCATGTGTAGAGTCTTCTCTTGTGTTCTTGGAAGAGGGTGTTTGCTATGACCAGTGTGTTCTCTTGGCAAAGCTCTATTAGCATTTGCCCTGCTTCATTCTGTATTCCAAGGCCAAATTTGCCTGTTACTCCAGGTGTTTCTTGACTTCCTACTTTTGCATTCCAGTCCCCTATAATGAAAAGGACATCTTTTTTTGGATGTTAGTTCTAAAAGGTCTTGTAGGTCTTCATAGAACTGTTAGGTAGGTAGAATAGGGAAAAGGAGCCCAAAATGGTGGTGGCTAAAAGACAAGGAAGGGAAAAGCCTATGGCTAAAAGACAAGGAAGGGAAAAGCCCATGAAAATAGAACAAAGGAAGGTCTGAAGACCGGAGTGAGGACCTCAGGTAAAACAAACAACACCCCTGGCTGGCCCAATTTACATAGGACAGGCCCACGGAGAGAAAAACATAAAAAGAGGAGCCAAAGCTAGCTCTCTCTGTCTCTCTCCCCCGCGTGCTGGGGCGCTCTTCTTTTTGCACTGACGTGCCCTCACGCCTCGAAGATGGGTTTTCCTGGTATCTTTTATATAAAATAGAGCTGTAAGTAACACTGAGCTGTAACACTGATTTGTCTAAGAGCTATAACACGGTCCATTTGAGCCATGAGAGCTATAACACGGTCTGTCCAAGACCTGAGAGCTGTGACACGCCTAGGGGGCTTTAATGTCTGTCACTCCAAATATTTGTTGTGATGAGACAAAAACAGAGGAGCATACAGTCGTCTGACATCTAGGTGCTGTGACTCGGGTTTAACCTGGCTGAAACAACCTCCACGCGGAAGAGGCCAAGCACAGCAGGAGCCCAACTCAGCGAAGTTCCCGTGGTAGAAGCTGAACGCGAAGAAAACCCAGTGCAGGGGAAGGCCCATCGTGCTGGAAACGGGGACAGTGAAAAATGAACTCAGCAGAAAGCTCACGCGGCTCAGTCTCAGATTCCAGAAGACCTCCGGTTAAGGTAGGAGGTCCTCGCTCCTATGGCTGGAGGGACATGCCTAACAAAATCTTAATTCCTTTACAATCTTTAATTTCTTGTGTCCTCGAACCTCTTGTGAACAGGCGGGCAGCAGTGGGCACAATTGAGGGACTCTGGAGAGGCTACTCCTCAGCATGTCCTAAAGGCGCTATCTGCTGAGCCCCAGTAGATGTTACACAAGCCGGTGGGGGTTCTTCTGTCCTTACTTTTCTTTGTGCCAAGGATCAGACCAATGAAAACTGTGAGCACCGGTCAGATATTTAGCAAATTTTCCCGCACACTATGAAGGGGATCCCTTGGCATGTTTTTCCCACTGCTTTTTTTTTTTCCCTCCTGACCTTCAGCTCTCTTTCCCAGGACTTGAGCCCTACCAAAACCCAGGATGCCCAGCTTCAGGACCTAATGAAGCTCAGGCTCTGATGTCTCATTGCAAAAATTCAGTTTGAGACAAAGCGATAGGTAAAGAATTGGACTTATTAAGATTCAGAGAGAAGCGCCCACTCTACAGGGTACTGGCCATGGAATGCGGCCTGGCTAGGTTTTGCGAGGGGGATGAATTCATATGCTAATGAGTAGGAAGATCATCCCAGCCATTGGGGAACCACCCACACTCCTCCATCTTTTGACAGTGCCTTGAAGCTGTCCTGCCACCTCTGGGTGTGTCTGTTGGCTTATAGATTGGGGATTAAGGTCTACTTGAATTTGACCTGTCATCTTGGACCCAGTTGATTTTAATTGGTTTACGTTATACCCTTGTGCTATGTCATTCTTTCAAAGGTTGTGCTCTGCCCCCCTTCCTTCCTGTTTCATGCTCTTTTCCTGAGCCCCATCCAGGCCCACAAGGTTGCCTCTACAATCTTCTGGAGCTGGCCTTGGGAGGGAAATACTGTGTAATATCCAACCCCCTAATCCTACCCAGTACTGGTCACACTGGAGATCGTGGGGATGCCCAACTCCAGTCTGGGGGTCCCAGGAGGTCATCACGCCTTGACCTGCCTAGGGATCTGGTCCTCAAAAGGTTGTCACGCCTCAACCTGCTCTGGGATCCGCTAGTCCCAGGGTTCCCAGGAGGTCGTCACGCCTCGACCTCCCCAGGGACCCAATTCTTGGGAGGCCGTCACACCTCTACCTGCCCGGGGATTCAATCTCTAGGAGGCTGTCATGCCTCAGCCTGCCTGGGGATCTGCACCCTGACCTGGGGACGCCTGGCTCTCAGGTTGCAACAGTACTAGGTTGGATGAGCTTACATCATGATATCTATTCCCGTCCACTGTGGGCAAGCTAGCAATGAGTTATAAACCCCTTAATTCTACCCAGCAGTGGTCACGCTGGAGACCTTGGGGATGCCCAAACTCCAGTCTGGGGGTCCCAGGAGGTCATCACGCCTTGACCTGCCTAGGGATCTGGTCCTCGAAAGGTTGTCACGCCTCAACCTGCTCGGGGATCCGCCAGTCCCAGGGGTCCCAGGAGGTCGTCATGCCTCGACCTGCCCAGGGATTCAGGAGGCTGTCATGCCTCAGCCTGCCTGGGGATCTGCACCCTGACCCGGGGACGCCTGGCTCTCAGGTTGCAACAGTACTAGGTAGGATGAGCTTACATCATGATATCTATTCCCATCCACTGTGGGCAAGCTAGCAATGAGTTATAAACCCCTTAATTCTACCCAGCAGTGGTCATGCTGGAGACCTTGGGGATGCCCAAACTCCAGTCTGGGGGTCCCAGGAGGTCATCACGCCTTGACCTGCCTAGGGATCTGGTCCTCGAAAGGTTGTCACACTTCAACCTGCTCGGGGATCCGCCAGCCCCAGGGGTCCCAGGAGGTCGTCACGCCTCGACCTCCCCAGGGACCCAGTTCTCGGGAGGCCATCACGCCTCGACCTGCCCGGGGATTCAGGAGGCTGTCATGCCTCAGCCTGCCTGGGGATCTGCACCCTGACCTGGCGACACCTGACTCTCAGGTTGCAACAGTTCTGAGTAGGATAAGCTTCAGAAAGATTCACCCCTAAGCAAGTCCACCCATGGAATCAGAAGGAAGCCTATTATTTGTGGGACTGTGCCCAGTCTCAGCAATAACTCAGGGGCCCAATGAAAACCCCATTGTCTTTCTGGAAAGCCTAAAAGAGGCCCTCCAAAAGTTTACCAATCTGGACTTAGACTCTTATGAGGGACAGGTGATTTTAAAGGACAAATTCCTGTCCCAGTGTGCATCAGATATCAGAATTAAGTTACAACAGCTACAGCAGCAGGACCCTACTTCCTCTTTAGAAGAAATGGTCCAGACAGCCACCAATACCTTTTATAACAGAGAACAGGAGAAGGAGGCCAAGGCCCAGGAGAGGGAGAGAAAGAAAGAGACAAGGCATGCCCAGATGCTGGCCGCCCTCCAGAGAAGCCCTATGGCAAACCCCGAGTCCTTGAAGGACAAGGCACTAGGCAAATGCCTAATCTGTAGACAGGCGGGGCATTGGGCCAAAGAGTGTCCAAACCGTGACAAGTCTCCTAAAATGGCTTGCCACAAATGCCATCAACTGGGACATTGGGTGGCACTCTGCCCTCGGGACCCAAGAGCCTCAAGGTCAAGCACCAAACCTTCCCTCACGATGGTTCAAGAGGACTGAAGCGGCCCACTCCAGCCAGCCGCCTGTCACAGATAACCATCACGGGGCTGAAGCCAAGGGTGCAACTGGATGTGGCAGGTAGGCCCAAAAATTTCTTGGTTGACACGGGGGCTACCTACTCTGTCTTGATCTCCTACTCCAGAGCCTTCTCCTCCCAAACCTGTACCATTTTGAGTGCTAAAGGAAAAAACAACTACTAAAAGATTCACCCAAGCACTTCTTTGTTGCTGGGATGGACAAATATTTTCCCACCAGTTTCTGGTGCTCCCTGAGTGTCCTACTCCATTATTGGGAAGAGATATACTCACTAAATTGGGGACCACCCTTGTGATGGGGAGTTTTTCAGTCCCTAGAGCTCTACAGCTCCTGGTTACTACTGAAGAACCCATTACACCTTCTTCAATAGAGAGGGACCAAAAACTATGGGAAGACAAAATTAACCCCCAGGTGTAGGACTAGGGAATTCCTGGATGAGCCCACCAAACTGAACCGGTCATCATTGTCCTCTGAGATCCCACTCGGTTTCCTAACCAGAAACAATATCCCCTCAAAAGAAAGGCTCGGGAGGGACTACAGCCTTTAATAAATGAATTCCTTGCTTGTGGGCTATTGGTCCCCACTAATAGTTCACCATGTAACACCCCAATCCTCTCAGTAAAGAAAAAGGATGGAACCTGGTGAATGGTTCAAGATCTCTGGATCATAGATGAAGCTGTAGTCCCCCTCCATCCCACATACCCAATCCCTATGTAATTTTGGAAGAAATCCCACCCAGTGCCAAGTGGTTTACAGTCTTGGATCTCAAAAATGCATTTTTTTGCATACCACTGGCTAAAGAATCCCAATATCTTTTTGCCTTTGAGTGGGAGGCCCCAGGAGAAAAACACAAATAGATGACTTGGACAGTATTACCTCAGGGATTCAGAGATAGCCCCCACCTGTTTGGACAGGCCCTTAGCTGGGACCTCCTAAATCTGGACCTGGGACCTAATGGGAAAATATCACAATACGTAGATGACCTACTAATCTGCTCTCCAGATGAGAAAGTGCCCAACAACATGCAGTTCAGGTTCTAAACTTCTTGGCAGAAAGGGGATATAAAGTCTCCCATGCTAAGGCACATATGGTCAAGATAAAGGTCACTAACCTGGGAGTTCAGATTACACACGGGTCCAAGAGGCTGTCCTCTGATCGGGTACAAGGAATCCTCCAGTTGCCCTCCCCCACGACTCGAAAACAATTGCGAGCTTTCCTGGGGCTAACTGGGTATTGTAGAATCTGGATACCCAACTATGGTCTAATTGCCCAGCCCTTATATGAAAGCTTAAAAGGAGATGATTCAATCCCACTAATGTGGGAAACTCCTCAAAAGAAGGCAGAGGCTACACTAAAACAGGCCTTAACTCAGGCACCTGCCTTGAGGTTGCCAGACCCAGAAAAAGCATTCTAACTTTATGTCCCTGAAAGAGAGGGAATAGCCTTGGGAGTGTTAACTCAAAGGTTGGGATCTGAGCCCCAGCCTGTAGCTTACTTATCCAAGAGGCTCGATCCAACTGCCCGAGGCTGGCCCCTCTGCCTTCGAAATCTTGCAGCTATTGCAATCATGATAGAAAATGCTTTAAAACTCTCCTTTGGGGGCAAACTAACTATTTTTACCAGCCACCAAGTAAAACAACTCCTAAGTCAGAGAGGCCATTTATGGATGTCTGATCAAAGAATCCTCAAATATCAAGTAATGCTGATGGAAAATCCAGGCCTCACTGTATATCGCCTTGTGAAGTTCTTAACCCAGCCACCCTCCTGCCTACCCTCGAGGGCTCTCTCCCCTTTCACTCTTGTCTAGAAACCTTGGACCACTGGACAAAACCCCGAGAGGGATTGTCAGAAGATCCTCTGACCAATCCTGAGGAAATCTGGCACACTGATGGAAGCAGCTTTATCTTGGATGGAAAAAGAAGAGCCGGGTATGCAGTAGTCTCCAATTTTGAGACCATAGAGGCTAAGCCTCTGCCACCAGGTACTTCAGCCCAATTAGCTGAGCTCATAGCCCTGACTTGAGCTTTAGAGCTGGGAAAAGGAAAAAGAATAGCCATTTACACTGACTCCAAGTATGCCTTTCTGGTGCTACATGCACATGCTGCTATTTGGAAAGAAAGGGACCACTTGACCACCCGAGGGTCCCCAATCTAATATGGTGATCAGATTCTTAGACTCTTGGAGGCAGTCCATCTGCCCACTGAGGTTTCAGTCTCCCATTGTAAAGGACACCAAAAAGAGAGCACGGAAGTGGCACGAGGAAACCAAGCAACTGATTAGGCAGCTAAGAGAGCAGCATTACAGAACCATGACCTAATAGGGGTTGCCACCTTAGTTCCACAGACTAATTTGCCAGAGACTCCTTCACATACTGAAGGTGAGACTCTTAAAGCTAAGAGTGAGGGCTTTCAAGAAGATCATATGGGGTGGTTCCAAAAGGAGGGACTCCTTTTTCTGCCTGGGAACCTCCAATGGAAGTTGGTTAACTCCTTACATGCCACCACTCATTTAGGAGAAAAGGCCGTCCAAAGATTACTAGAAAGGTCCTTCAGAGGAACAGGCTTCCAAACAACTATAAGACAGGTGGTCTCCTCTTGTCTCACTTGCCAATTAAACAACCCCCAAGGAGCTCGAAGACCCCAGCTGGCCCATCCTGTCCAGCGACACGGGGCCTACCCAGGAGAGGACTGGCAGATGGACTTCACCCAGATGCCAGTTTCTCAAGGGTATAAATACCTATTAGTCGTGATAGATATATTCACAGGATGGATTGAAGGCTTTCCCACTCAGACTGAGAATGCTGAGGAGGTGGTAAAAAAACTGCTCCATGAAATCATGCCAAGATTTGGTCTGCCCAGGTCATTACAAAGTGACAGTGGGACATCATTTACTTCTAAGGTCACCCAAGGGGTCTCGAAAGCACTGGGCATTACTTATTATCTCCATTGTGCCTGGAGGCCTCAGTCTTCAGGAAAAGTAGAAAGAGCCAATCAATTCTTAAAATCAGCGATAAAAAAGATAACCCAGGAGACCTCCCTAGGATGGAAGGAGGCTTTACCAATAGCTCTCCTCCGCACCCATATTGTCCCTAAGGAACAGGTTGGTCTTAGTCCTTATGAGATGGTATATGGGAGACCTTTTGTTTATGTCAGTGACCTCTTCCTAGATCCAGAGGCTGAGACCCTCCAATCTTACACCATGGCTATTGGGCAGTTCCAACAGGATATACGTTTGTGGGGTATGAACCAGGACCCAAAAGATTCTAAGGAGTCACCACTATATGCTCCAGGGACTCAAGTCCTAATTAAAGTCTGGAAAGATGGGTCCCCAAAGGCTCAACTCCAGCCTACATGGAAGGGCCCCTACCCTGTAATACTTTCTACCCCCACAACAGTCAAGGTACAAGGACACGACTCCTGGATTCACTACTCACGAGTCAAGCCATGGAAGAAAACAGAAGAGGACACTCAATACACCTGTGAGCCCCTGGGAGATCTCAGATACCTATTCAGGACTACAAATGAGTGCCATTCTAATGAACACCCCCAAAATCTGGTTTCTGGGGGTAAGATTTCTCAGGATAGCTCTAAAGAGCCAACACAGCTTGGTAGGGACTGTACTCCAAAACAGACAGGAGATAGATCTTCTGATCCCTGAACAAGGAGGGACTTGAGCCATCCTGGCGATGTGAATTTAAAATTGGCTAATGCCCCTACTAGTCCTTGTTATAATATATTGATGATGCTTATGATTATTCCATGTACTGACAATTGTCTAACCTGTTTTGTCTCTGCCTAGGTCAACAAGCTACAACATGCAGTGCCAGTTCAACAAAGATATAAAACTACAGCCGAACACGGAAAATATCACACACTGTTAGATGGACACTGCTATAAGGACTCTGAGGATTGAGACTAGCAAGAGAGGGAGGCCCAATACCCCTCGCCATTCCAGTTCAGCAGGAAGTAGCCAGAAAGACCTCGATGCTCCTATTCCCAAAGAATTGGGCCTCCCATCTCTTGAAGGGGGGAATGTTAGGTAGGTAGAATAGGGAAAAGGAGCCCAAAATGGCGGTGGCTAAAAGACAAGGAAGGGAAAAGCCCATGAAAATAGAACAAAAGAAGGTCCAAGGACTGGAGTGAGGACCTCAGCTAAAACAAACAACACTCCTGGCTGGTCCAGTTTACATAGGACAGGCCCAGGGAGAGAAAAACATATAAAAAGAGGAGCCAAAGCTAGCTCTCTCTGTCTCTCTCCCCTGTGTGCTGGGGCACTCTTCTCTTTGCATCTTTGGATCGATGTGCCCTCACGCCTCCAAGATGGGTTTTCCTGATATCTTCTAAATAAAATAGAGCTGTAAGTAACACTGAGCTGTAATCCTGATTTGTCTAAGAGCTATAACATGGTCCGTTCGAGACCTGAGAGCTATAACACTGTTCAAGACCCGAGAGCTGTGACACGCCTAGAGGGCTTTAATGTCCGTCACTCCAAATTTTTGTTGTGATGAGACAAAAACCGAGGAGCATACACTCGTCTGACAAAACCGTTCAACTTCAGCTTCTCCAGCGTTACTGGTTGGGGCATAGGCTTGGATTACCACGATATTGAATGGTTTGCCTTGGAAACGAACAGAGATCATTCTGTCGTTTTTGAGATTCCATCCAAGTACTGCATTTTGGACTCTTGTTGACCATGATGGCTACTCCATTTCTTCTAAGGGATTCCTGCCCACAGTAGTAGATATAATGGTCATCTGAGTTAAATTCACCCATTCCAGTCCATTTGAGTTCGCTGATTCCTAGATGTCGACGTTCACTCTTGCCATCTCCTGTTTGACCACTTCCAGTTTGCCTTGATTCATGGACCTAACATTCCAGGTTCCTATGCAATATTGCTCTTTACAGCATTGGACCTTGCTTCTATCACCAGTCACAAATGTTTTTGCTTTGGCTCCATCCCTTCATTCTTTCTGGAGTTATTTCTCCACTGATCTCCAGTAGCATATTGGGCACCTACCGACCTGGGGAGTTCCTCTTTCAGTATCCTCTGGGGAGTCCCTCTTTCAGTATCCTATCATTTTGCCTTTTCATACTGTTCATGGGGCTCTCAAGGCAAGAATACTGAAGTGGTTTGCCATTCCCTTCTCCAGTGGACCACATTCTGCCAGACCTCTCCACCATGGCCCGCCTGTCTTGGGTGGCCCCACACGGCATGGCTTAGTTTCATTGAGTTAGACAAGGCTGTGGTCCGTGTGATTAGATTGGCTAGTTTCTGTGATTATGGTTTCAGTGTGTCTGCCCTCTGATGCCCTCTCGCAACACCTACCGTCTTACTTGTGTTTCTCTTACCTTGGACGTGGGGTATCTCTTCACAGCTGCTCCAGCAAAGTGCAGCCGCTGCTCCTTACCTTGGACGAGGGGTATCTCCTCACCGGCACCCCTCCTGACCTTGAACGTGGAGTAGCTCCTCTCGGCCCTCCTGTGCCTATGTAGCCACCGCTCCTTGGACTGGGGTTGCTCTTCAGCTGCCGCCCCTGACCTCGGACGTGGGGGTAGCTCCTCTCAGCCGCTCCTGGCTCCTGGGAAGTTAAGTTACTTGGCAACAATTTGATCTTTTTGAGACTTGTTTTTCTGTTTTTTTCCCCCTGCTAAATCCAGAATCAAAGCAGCCTTTTAGTCTTGGGCTAATTTTGCTCTACTACTGAGGCAAAACTCTCATCAATATTTTTATCCTGTCTTGTGACGTTTTCCCACACAGGATGTGGGAATACAAACGATCTGTCCTTTTGTGAGCTTTGAATATTTTCCCCTCTAATCCTTTCAGGTGGTTCTTTCTCCAGCTTTAGGTAGTTTCTTTACATGTATTCACTAACCAGTCCTCAGCTGGAAGACTCAAGGAGGATCCTCTGCAGATATCCAGAGCTTTCTCTATATGCAGCCCTCTTCTCTCTAGTACTTTGTCCTGTGAATTTTAGCTGTCTTGTCCTCCCTGGACACCCAGCTCTCTCTTCTCAGCTCACAGAAACTGCTAGGCTCTGCTTAGATTCCACCTCTCTGCACAGTAGCCTAGACACTCTCTAACGATAGTATGCTAGAACAGTCATAAGACTCAGCTTGTTTGTTTCTCCTCTTTCTGTGATCCTTATCATGTCCTGCCTGAGGTCCAATACCTGAAAACTTGTTTAATAGTCTGTCTTTTTGTCTTTGCGGCAGGAGGGTAAATTATTCTATCTTGGCCACAAGTCGAAATCCCTTCTGGCTTTTTGTGAGACTGTGGCATGAGATTTCAGAAGTCTTATTTTTCTAAGCAATGAAGAAGCCCAGGATGTGTCTCTGAGAATGGAGGCTGAAAGGGGATGGAGATCAAAGTTCCTAGAGTAAAGGCAGAATAGGAACTGGAAGGCTGGATTGTTAAATGAGTCATTCATATGGATGCTCAACTGGCAAACTAAGTGGGGGTGGAACTGGCATTACAGACAGAAGGAGGAAGATGGCAAAGGGCCTGGAGGAATAAATTAGCAGTAGCTTCAGAGAACTGTAAAATATTTCTTATAGCTGGAATATAAAGTACCCAAGAAGCCATACCAGGAAATAAAGTAGACTGATGACTATATTTGAAGGATGCTGTCTGTTATACTAAGAAATTTGGATATTTTCTTGAAGGGAATTGAGAAAGGAAATTGGGAAGCCAGGGAGTCAGATGCTCATCCAGATTAATTCTGGAGTTGTCTAGCTGATGACAGGACATGAGGTAGAGAGGAAAACTGAAAGCTGGAATCAAACATTCTTACTGAATAAAGGAGGGTGGGATCATAGGCTTCCACCGTGGCTCAGTGGTAAAGAATCCACATGCAGTGCAGGAGTCGGAGGAGGCGCAGGCTGGATCCCTGGGTCAGGAAGATCCCCTGGAGGAGGGCATGGCAACCCACTCCAGAATTCTTGCATGGAAAATCCCATGGACAGAGGAGCCTGGTGGGCTACAGTCCACAGAGTTGCACAGAGTCAGGCACGACTGAAGCGACTCAGCATGTATGCACACTGCTGCTGCTGCTGCTAAGTCTCTTCAGTCGTGTCCGACTCTGTGCGACCCCTTAGACGGCAGCCCAACAGGCTCCCCCGTCCCTGGGATTCTCCAGGCAAGAACACTGGAGTGGGTTGCCATTTCCTTCTCCAATGCATGCAAGTGAAAAGTGAAATTGAAGTCACTCAGTCGTGTCTGACTCTTCGCGACCCCATGGACTGCAGCCTACCAGGCTCCTCCGTCCATGGGATTTATCCAGATACAGCCTCAAAGGAACAGAAATGGTTCACCCATGAGTGGTGGACTTGACAACAGAGAGCAAGGAGAAGCTTTCCCTCATTTGCCCTACTCCTCCTCCCCTTTGTGGTAATCAGAGTGTGAGAGAAGAAGCAGCCTCCTTCTGGAGAGGAAAGCAGGAGCCTCAGGAGACAACCCCAGATCAGTTAAGACAAGGACTGAAAGGAAGAGCTCAGCAGAGAAAGCAGTGTGTAGGGCAGTTAGTTTCTAATGGAATAGGACCTCCAGAGGGCACCGTGGAAAGGGCTCTCAGAAATCAAATGGTGGCAAAAACGTGTTGCGGGTGTATGTGGAAGAAACAGCATCTGGGACTCTAATATTAGTCTTCACCTCTTTTCCAATCTTGCAAAGGTGGTAACACCTCCTCTACTGTCATTTGTTTTTAATGCCCTTCTTAATGTGTTCCATTATAACCGATTTTAGTTTCACTTGAACATATTTCTAACTCTTTCTTTCTGTTTAAAATTCATATGATCAGATTGGTGTATTTCCAAGGAGATACTTTCTCTAGCCCTCATGAAATGTGCTCTCTCTGTAGCAAAAACCTTGTCATTCTGATATCTTAAGTCTTGGTCCAAAAGGCCCAATTGCTTTCTCTGACCCTGAGAATTTGATATCCTCCCTGCTCTTCCCAGAGCCCTTCTTTTAGTGAATGAGGAAATGGCAGTGCCCCCTTTCACTCCCAAGATCTTCAGCTTTTGCCCAAGCATCCTTCCACAGAACTGCTTTGCAAGTTATTTGTAGATGTGCCCTTCAGCCCTGTTGGAGGTACCAGGAGCAGATAGAAGTCAGAAAGTTAGGTGGATGCTATGACATACTCCATATTCATAGTGGGAAGATGGCACTGCTTTCAACATTACTTGACATACAATATTAATTTTTGTATACCTAATAGTACAAAAATTAAAATCTCCAAAAATGTATTTGGTAAAGAGTAAGTTTGACTTCTTTCTGTATCCCCAGTTCACTTCTCCTCCCTGGAGATAACTACAGTTATCAGTTTCTTGAATATGCTTCCAGAAATATTCTATACATTATCAACTTATTTCCTCTTTAAAAGCCACAGATTGTAGCATCATATACCCACAGTTTTGCCTTTTTCACTTAAAACTATATCCTGAAGATCTTTCTAGGTCAGTCCCTATAGAGCTGCTCGTTGTGTGACTGTGTAGTATTGCACTGCTAGTTATACCATAGTTCATTTAACCAGTTTCCCACTGGCAGTCTTTTAGGCTACTTGCAATTTTTTGCTCTTGCAAACAGTGTTTCAGTGAATATTTTTGTACATGTGTCATTTCAAACATACAGTTATAGAGTATATACAGATTAAATATGTAGGTTATATATAGAATACATCCCTTGAAGTGGATTTTCTAGATCAGACTATGGCACTATTGCTTTTGATTGGCCCCTGAGGAAGCTTTATCCAGTGATCTCTTGAACATGATGGCAGCAAGCCATCCACTTCCACAGTCTCCCTTACTGCTGCCAAGGGCAACTGTTTCCACTTTTTGTTTCCACTTACAGAATCCTCCCTCTTCTTCTGTGGAGAATGTGATAAAACATCTTGTCTAGTGAGTGTGCAAAGCCTTCATGGAGAATGCTCTGTTTCTGTGGTGTAATGTGGCTGGTTCAACTTGTTTTTCTTTTCACGTTTTTCTACTTATCATCATAACCTTGGTTATGAAACCCTCTGCTGACCTCCTGGTGTCTTCCTTCTCCTTTTCCTCTTTTTCCTACACCTCTTTCTCCCCTCCCCCTTTCTCTCCCTCCTCTTTGTTCTCCTTTTCCTTCTTCTTTTTCTCTTCCACTTCTCCCCTCTTCCTCCTTCTCCTTTGTGATGGTTTATGATGGGTCAAGTTGCTAGGCTACAGTCCCCAGTTATTGAATCAAAATAATCTTGTTGTTTGCAGATGTGAAGTCCATAAGTAGTTGGCTTTAAGTAAAGATTATCCTAGATAATCTGGGTGGGCCTCATTTAATCAGTTCAAAGGCCTTAAGCTGGGGCTTCCCTGATGAAGAAATTCTTCCTGTGAGCAGCAGTTCCAGCCTGCCTTTCTTGACCTACTGTCCTACAGGTTTTGGACTTGCCTAACCAGCCCCTATAACTGTGTAAGCTTGTTTCTTGCAATAAATCTCTTAATATATATCTTCTACTGGTTCAGTTTCTCTGGTTGATCTCTGACTGATACATCCTTCAAAGTATTTTCTCCATCCAGTCTGGGAAGTCCTCATTTCATTGACAAGTGTAAGAAGGTACTCCTCAAACTCTTTTATCTGTTCCTCAGGGTGGAAGATGAACTTCAGTAAGTACTTACCGAGGGCCATCATTGCCTGTGATTGGAAGGAAACCCTTCTTCAGGCCCCAGGAAGGGCTCCCCAGCATCAGGAACAATGTGCTTGGGTTGTCTTATTGGTTGATTGGTTGATGTCAGATCACTGTTAATTGCATTAAGAAGAAAGTAAAAATTATTGAACAAAAAAAATGAGAATGGGCAAAGTATAAAATAAATATCTCTGTGTCCATACTGATATAAATAAGTGATTGACTGAATAAACAGATAAATAAATGGAAGAGGCAAATCCCCCAGGCAGAAGAATTTCAAATAATTTACATAGGTAATCTGCCCTCAAGGAGGTGGATCATTACTCTCTATTTCCTAAGATTGGGTGGGCATAGTGACTTTCTTTCAAAAAGTACACTGTGGAAAGAGGGAGGGAAGACTGACTCTATAGTGTAGAAATCTGACAAATGCTACCTCAGTCAGGCTATCAAGTTCAACATCAGTCGTGCAAAGTCATGTTGATACTACGTATCACAGCTATGATGCAATGAAAAGGCACTTTACCTTTGTGGACTTCTCCCTTAAACCCATAATCCTAGTCTATTCATGAGAAAAACGTCAGAAAAATCCAAATTGAGGGACATTTTGCTAAGTAGTTGACCAGCACTTCTCAGAACTGTCAAGGTCATCAAAAACAAGAAAAGTCTGAGAAACTATCATGATCAAGGAAGAGCCTAAGGTAAGACATGATGACTAAATATGATGTGGGGTCGCGGATGGGATTTTGGAACAGAAAAAGGACATTAGGTAAAAACTAAGTAAGACTGAATAAAGTGTGGACTTTTATTCATGATGATGTATCAATATTGGTCCATTAATTGTAATATGTGTCACACTAATGTAGGATGTTAATAATAGGGATGGATGGATGTTGGGCATATGAGAGTTCTCTGTATTATCTTCTCAGTTTTGCTACAAATGTAAAACTGCTCTAAAAAATAAAATTTATCTCTGGAGACAATAAAAATATCAGTGATTGCCAGAGGTTCTGGGAAAGAAGGAAGAGAGGGTTGAATAGGCAGACTGCAGGGGCGTGTAAGGCAGTGAAATAAAACTGCATGATACTGCAATGGTGGATAAGTGTCATACACATTTGTCAACGCCCACAGAATGTGCAACAAAAGAGTGAACCCTACTGTAAACTATTAACTATTAGACTTTGTAACAGTGTATCAACATGGGTTCCTTAACTGTCGCAAATGTACTACACTGTTCCAAAATGTTCATAATTGGGAAAATTGTGCATGCCAGAGTTGGAGTGTTCAGAGAGGGAGAGGTGGGTGGGGTGAGGATACAGAACTCTATGTAATATCTGCCTAATTATTCTGTAAACCTAAAAACTGTACTAAAACACTGTCTACTAAAATAAATGAAGAAAGAACTTGACTACCATTTCTCCAAAGAAGATATACAAATGACCAACAAACACATGAAAAGGTGTTCAATGTCACTAGTCATTAGGGAAATGCAGCTCAAACCTACAGTGAGATACCACTTCGCACCCACTAGGATGGCTATGATTTTTTAAAAGTAAAATAACAAGCGTTGGTAAGAATTTGGTAAAATCGGAACCCTCGTGCATTGCTGGTGGGAATGTAAAATTGTGCAGCCACTATGGAAAACAGTTTGACAGTTTCACAAAAATCTTTTTTAAAGATAGAATTACTGTGAAAAGTGAAAGTGAAGTCGCTCAGTCGTGTCCAACTCTTTGAGACCCCATGGACTGTAGCCTACCAGGCTCATCCCTCCATGGGATTCTCCAGGCTAGAGTACTGGAGTGGGGTGCCATTTCCTTCTCCAGGGGATCTTCCCGACCCAGGGATCGAACCTGGGTCTCCTGCATTCCAGGCAGACGCTTTAACCTCTGAGCCACCACAGCAATTCCACTCCTAGGTATGAAAATAATTGAAAACAGGTATTTAAACCATAACTTACCAAAACTTGTACACAATTGTATCTATTTCAGTATTCACAATAGCCAAAGAGTGGAAATAACTCAACTGTCCATCAATGGATGAATGAATAAATAAAATGTGATATAGCCATACAATTAAATTTTACTTAATCATAAAAAGGAATGAATTACTGATGTGTGGTACATAGATGAAGCTCGAAAACATTATGCTATGTGAAAAAAGACAGACATAAAAGGTCATATATTGTATGATTCCATTTTTATTAAATATCCAGAATAGATAAATCCATAGAGACAGAATGAAGATTAGTGGTTGCCAGAGGCTGGGGGGCACTGGAGGAATGGGAAGTGACTGCTTAATGGGTATGGGGTTTCCCACTGGGATGATGAAAATGTTTTGGAACTAGACAGAAGTGATGGTTACACAACATTTTGAATATAGTATATGCCACTGAATAGCACACTTTAAACTGCTTAATTTAATGTTATGTGAATTTTACCTCAATTTAAAAACCAAGGAATGTACAAAGTACATAGAGAAGGAAACCACTAGCTGCTTTAGGAGAGGTCAGAAGATGGGAGGATGGGAAGGTTTAAAGCAGTTTTCAAGAAAGTATTGTTTGAATTGAGTTGAGTCAATCAATGTATGAATCAACTATCAAACATTTATCGTGTACATGCAAATGCCAAGCACTAAGGCATTGAGGATATATATGTATATGAATGAATATGAATTCAGGTCTCATTTGCCCCCTCAGGGAGCTCATAATCTGGTTGGGAGAGACAGACACATAAATAGGCAATTGCAGGGCCTTGTAGTAAGTGCAGTGATAGATGTGTGCACAAGGTATTGTTGAAACACATCCTTGGAGTGTTTGAAAGGATAGGTAGGTAGTGTGAGTGAAGAGGGAGAAGGAAAGTAATTTTAGTAGAGGGAACATAACAAGCAAAGGCATGGAACCAAGATAGAAAGGGTGTGTGTGTGTGTGTGTGTGCGCGCACATGTGTGTGTGCATGCGTGTGTGTGTATAGTGAGTAATTACAAGTGGTTCCATGTTGTAATAGCAAAAATTTTCAAAACAGGAAGTGGCAAATGAGGTTCAAAGCAAGAGGATGACAATCGGGCTTATATTTTAGATAAATCCCTCTGTTAACAGTGGAGACTGGGATTGGAAGGGCATAAGACTAGAGGCAGGCAGACTAGTAGGAGGCTGTTGCCATAAGTCTGGTTGAGAAATTATCTGGGCCTGAGCCAGGGAAGTGGTAATTGGGATAAAGAGGAAAGATCAGAACCAAGAAATGCTTAGGAGATAAAATGAACAAGACTTGAGGATTGAGTGGATGTTGGTGGTGAGGGAGAATCAAGAACAACTCTAGGCTTCTCTTTTGTGTGATGGTATGATATTTGTCAGAGGTATTAGTTGATAGCTAATAGAGGCTGACTCCAGTTGACTGAAGAGAAAAATCAGTTTTTAAACGAAAGAGTATTGAGGTGCTCCCACAAGTGTTGGGAGGGTTGGAGCTTGAAGGCTAAGCTTCCAGGAACAATGCCCCAAACCATTGTAGAAGCAGTCAGATGATACAGGTAATACACGTAGAGCCCAAAAGGAAACTGCTACTGAAGCTGCTGCAAGAAGTCAATCCTGAAAACACTGGGAAATCTCTGATAGCAAAACTGGAAGCTCTGCGTAGAGCTGGTTTCCCCATGGTGCTCAGTTCTGAATCAGTCTCATGCAGATGCTTCTGAGTGGAGAAGTGAGGGGGGCCAGCAGGTAGTCCTGACTCTTACACAAGGGAGGCAGAACTCATAACGTGCAAATACTTCCATATGTAAAAAGGTATTCCAACAATGAGGACAGCCACAAGTATAACACACACGGTGCTGCTGTCAACTAACGTAGAGGATGCAAGAGTTTGAGATTTCCCCTATGGTCCAGTGGTTAAGACTCTGCCTTCCAATGCAGGGGGCATGGGTTCAGTCCCTGTTGGGGAACTAAGGTCCCACATGCTGTGAGTTGCAGCCAAAACTTTTTTTTAAAAGTTTTTGGGGATGAGGGTAATGAGTTCCATCTCAAACTTGTGTAGTTAGAACACTCAGCTATAGATGTCTAGAAGGTGGTTGGGGTATTTGAATGTCCCAGCATAGAGGTAGCAGTTAAAATAACAAAAGAGGTGGGATGGTCCAGGGAGAGCATGTAGAGTGAGATGAGAAGACAGAGGACAGAATCCTAGAGTGGGAAAGAAAACTTGCCAGGATTTCTCAGTGCCCCTGTAAAAAGCCTGTAACACAGGAATGTATACAATGTAAAGACGGACAATGTTTGCTCTCACTTCCCCTGCATTTCACTTTTTACATACCTTGAGGATATTTCTAGTCATTTGTCTAGCTCACTGCTGTGATCCAAAGGGATGATAAAACCTCTCTTATCTCTCCAAGAGCTCCAAGCAGTGACAGCCTGGACCAGGTCCCCAGGTGAAGTGCCCAAGATTCCAGGAAGACTGAGCACTATTTCCCTAAGTATTAACACTTCAAAAGGGATAAAGCCTAGACTTTGGAGATGTCTCTAGGCTGTAAAAGCTGGAGACACAGGACTTATCTGGCTTTTGGAAGGACATACTAACCTTACAAAAGATTGGTGTAAGAACGAGGACTCTTTCCAGCTCCCCTCCCAGGAACAAAGGGTTTTCTCTTTCCTTTTGGAGGGGAGCAGGATGGCTGTCTCTTTCCAATATATAAATGGAGAAAATCCACTGTTCTCTATCCCTTATCTTGGGGGTGAATCCACCATTCACATAGAAAGTTTCCATCAGTTCTCACCCTGTTGCCTATGGATCTGGGTGTGGTGGATTGACATGGTAATATTACTCTGGCTGTTGACCTGGTTGTGAGTATTAAAAAAAAACTTATCCCTGATCCAGGTGTATCCTGCTTCTCTAGTATCCATACATATATATAATGTACATAACTGTGCAAGTGGGGTAACACCTCAGACCCCTTGACAAAAGTTCTTGGCAAAACATTGGGAAACATAAGCATTTAAATGGTGGAAGGAGGAAGAGATTTTAAAAAGAGAGTACAAATGAAATAATGCCATTTGCAGCAAAATGGATGGACCTAGAGATAATTATACTAAGTGAACAAATAGCATATGATATTACTTATATTTAAAACCTTAAAATGATACAGATGCTTATTTACAAAACAAAAATGGATTCACAGATATAGAAAACAAATTTATTGGGGACTTCCCTGTCAGTCCAGTGGTTAAGATTCCATGCTTCCCATTCAGGGGCCATGGGTTCAATCCCTGGTTGGGGAACTAAGATCTCAGATGCTGTACGGACCAAAAAAAAAGAAAAAAAAAGTTTATGATCACCAAAGGGGAAAGGAGGGGGGATAAATTAGGAGTTTGAAATGAACAGATACACACTACTATATATAAAATAAACAACAAGAATCTACTGTGTAGCACAGGGAACTACATTCAATATCTTATAATAACCTATAATGGAAAAGAAACTGAAAAAGAACATATATGTGTGTGTGTGAATCACTTTGCTATATACCTGAAACTATCAGTTCAGTTTAGCTGCTCAGTCATGTCCGACTTTGCAACCCCATGGACTGCAGCATGCCAGGCTTTGCTGTCCATCATCAACTCCCAGAGCTTGCTCAAACTCATGTCCATTGAGTCAGTGAGGCCATCCAACCATCTCATGCTCTGTCGTCCCCTTCTCCTCCCGCCTTCAATCTTTCTCAGCATCAGGGTTTTCCAATGAGTCAGTTCTTTGCATCAGGTGGCCAAAGTATTGGAGCTTCAGCTTCAGCATCAGTCCTTCCAATGAATATTCAGGACTGATTTCCTTTAGGATTGACTGGTTTGATCTCCTTGTAGTTCAACGGACTCTCGAGTATTCTCCAACACCACAGTTCAAAAGCATCAGTTCTTCAGTGCTCAGCTTTCTTCCATCATAGCTCAGTTGGTACAGAATCTGCCTGCAATTTAGGAGACTCTGGTTTGATTCCTGGGTCAGGAAGATCCGCCTGGAGAAGGGATAGGCTACCCACTCAAGTATTCTTGGGCTTCCCTGGTGGCTCAGCTGGTAAAGAATCTGCCTGCAATGCAGGAGACCTGGGTTCAGTCCCTGGGTTTGGAAGAGTCCCTGGAGAAGGGAAAGACTACCCACTCCAGTATTCTGGCCTGGAGAATTCCATGGACTGTATAGTCTATGGGGTCACAAATAGTCAGACACAACTGAGCTTCACTTTCACTTTTCAGCTTTCTTTATGGTCCAATTCTCACATCCATACATGACAACTGGAAAAACCATAGCTTTGACTATGTGGACCTTTGTTGGCAGGATAACAACCTCATTATCCTCAATGAGACCATGAGCCATGCCGTGTAGGGCCACCCAAGATGGACAGGTCATGGTGGACAGTTCTGACAAAACATGATCCACTGGAGAAGGGAATGGCAAACCACTTCAGTATTCTTGCCTCAAGAACCCCAGAACAGTATGAAAAGGCAAAAAGATGTGACACTTGCAACTGTCACAACATTGTAAATCAACTACACTTCAATAAAAAGTAAATAAAAGGAAATGCCTGAAAATAAAAATAATATTACCTACAAAACCAACAAGGATCTACTGTATAGCACAGGGAACGATACTCAGTATTTTGTGATAATCTAGACAGGAAAAGAATCTGAAAAGGAATATATATATATATATATATATACATACATACACACACATACATACACACACATATGTATTTATAACTGAATCACTGCGCTGTATACTTGAAACTAACACAATATGGTAAATCAACTATACTTTGATTAATAAATAAAAATAAATTTTAAAAAAGAAAGAGGGACTTCCCTGGTGGTCCAGTGGCAAAGACTCCATGTTCCCCATGCAGGGGGTCCGGGTTTGATTCCTGGTCAGGGAGGTAGATCCCACATGCTGCAACTAAAGATTCTGGATGCCCCAATGAAGACTGAAGACCCCATGTGCCACAAAAAATAAAATTGCCTACAAAAACATAAAATAAAAAGAATAGGAATGCTCAGAAAGGGACTTCCCTGGCAGTCCAGTGGTTAAGACTTCATGCTTCCACTGCAGCAGGCATGGGTTCGATCCCCGGTTGGGGAATTAAGATCCCATATGCTATGCAGTGTGGCAAAAAAAAAATAAGGAATGCTCAGAGAAGTATACAATAACCAGGCAACTGAATGAATTCCATGTGATGGAAACCTAAGAACAAGAACGTTTTGAGGGGGAGGCAATTATATGCACTGTCAAATGCATAGAGAGGTTCGATAACATCAAGACTGAAAAGCTTTGGCAGTTTGGAAGTCACTGGTGACTTTTGCCAAAAGAAAATTCAATAGAAACATTTTTCAGTAGTTTGAGGCATGAATGAATTTGAGGAAGTAGAGGCAGCAAACATAGGCTACTACTATTTGGAGAGGCTTAACCTGAGAAGGTAAGGAGAGTAAGTGGCACCTCATAAAGATTTCGGGTCAGGAAACAGTTTTGTTTTGTTTTGTTTTGTTTTTTAACAGGAGAGACCCAAGCAGGTTTAAGGATAAGAAAAGGTATTATAGATAGAAATCAGAAACAGAAGGGATAATTGATGGGGCAAATTGCTAAAGGAGGTTGAAAAAGATGGCACATAGGGCCCAAGTGGGTGAGTGGATCTTGAACAGGAAGGTGGGATGGAGACAAGGATGGTTGAGAATGTAGGGTTTGTCTGTAGAAGAGATTAGACAATGAATTTAATAACTAGGTGGAGGAGAGAAGGGTGGTTGGTAGAACTGACAGAGTGAGAAGTTTGTGGGGCTGGTTTGGCAGACAGGAAAAGGGAACTGAGGCTGCTGGTGAGAGAGTAGTTCAGGTGATCAAGCATGACATTAAGAAAGGTTGGGAAGAGAAGGAAAGGAGGCCAGGAGGGGCTGGGAGATTGGGAGAAAAAATGGAGGGTGCAAAGGACTAAAGGGGTAAAAGAGGTATATGAGGTAAAAGAACAAGTGTCCTGTGAGACCCTTACTCCTGAGGGATCAGGTGGAGAAGAGATTGTCTCAGAATGGAAAAGTGAAGGGTTCAATGTTAGAGGTGAGCAATTCTAGGCCACAGTAAAGTTCAAGATGTGGTGCTTTGGGTGCAGGTGGCTGAAGTGGAATGGGGAAGATAATTGAGAGGGCCAAGGGACCCAGAGGTTGCTGGTTGTGTCATCTCCATGGACAATGAGATTTCCTAGTATGAGTACCAGGAATTAGGGAGGAGTGGGAGGTCATGGGCGAGGCACCAGTCTCCTTATTTAAGAAGGGAGGAGTGAAGGATACCTAAGAATTTTCTCAGCAGACTGAGATGGAGAGGATGACCAGTCTAGATAGAACAGATTAAGAAAAGGCATGGTTGGAGGTGTGAAACAGCCTGATATTTTCAGGGAACTGAAACCAGTATGAGTGTGAGCACAGAAATATGGCAGCAGATGAGGCTGGATTAGCAAGTGGGGCTGACATTGGAGGCACAGCCACCGAGAGGTCTTAAGCAGAGCATTGACATCATTCTGATTTGTGTTTTAGATTTTCTAAGGTGAAGTGTGGAAAACTAGAGTCAGGTAGGGTTAGAAACCAGTTAGATATAGTACTGTGCTATTTATAAAATAGATGACTAATAAAGACCTACTGTATAGCACAGGGAACTCTACTCACTATAATTGCCTATATGGGAAAAGAATCTAAAAAAGAAGGGATGTACGTATACATATAGCTGTTTCACTTTGCTGATTTCATAGGCAAGAATACTGGAGTGGGTTCCCAATTCCTTCTCCAGGGAATTTCTCCGACCCAGGGATCAAACCCATGTCTCCTACATTGCAGGCAGATTCTTAACCATCTAAGCCATCAGGGAAGACCCATGTGCCATGTCACTTCTATATGGGAAAAGAATCTGAAAAAAAAGGGATATATGTATACATATAACTATTTCACTTTGCTGTACAGTAGAAACTAACACAGTATTGTAAATCAACTATATTCGAATAAAAATTTGAAAGAAAGAAAGAAACCAGTTAGAGGGTTCTGGCAATTGCCTGGGCCAGTACCAGGGAAGTGGCACTGACAGAGGAGGTGGAAGATGAATTTCAGAGCTATTTTGATATCACATTTGTGTTTTTGCAGCTCTGCACCCTTTCACCTATTTTCGGCATATGCAGTATGAAGCCTGCTAGGTTTATCCTTTCAGTTTATGTATTTTATGGTCCAGCTCTTCATCATAGAAGCTTTGATATTATCAGTAATGTCTCCATTTTGTCCACTGTATAGGACAGGGTATGCACTTATCAAAGGATTTTGGTCTCAATGAATTTACTTGTCTTTGCTTTCCCCACCCACTACCAAATCTTTCAGTTAATCTGAGGCTAGAATTTGATATCTTGAACATTATGGGATTGGGCTGTTTCCCTCTTTTGTGCTCTATTGCCTGGAGCTCACATGTGGCGAATACGAAGGGCTAGTATGGTATATGAGAGTTGAACTCAGTATGTGAAACTGACAGCCTCTAGTTAGCACTTTGTCTCCTTTTCCAGGGCTACTCTGCCATTTGTGGCAGGTAGGATTCTAATGTGGTCCCCAGGATTCCTGCCCTCCTGGTGAATACACACTTTCTCCCAGATCTTTGCTCAAAAACTAATCTAGGTGCTTCTGTGAGGGGATTATGCAGATGTCATTCAGATCCCAAATCATCTAACTTAAAAAAAAAAAAAAAAACCCTAGATTATCCTAAGTGTGCTAACCTAACCAACTGGTCTTTCTTTAGTCACAGAAGACAAATACTGTATGATTTCACTCACATTAATGTAGTCAAATTCATAGAAACAGAAAGTAAAATGGTGGTTTCCAGGGGCTGGGGAAGGGGGAAATGGGGAGTTGTTTAATGAAACCAGAGTTTCAGTTTTGGAAAATTAAAAAGTTATAGAGATCTGTTGCACAACAGTGTGAATATACTTAGCTAGCACTACTGAACTGTACATTTAAAATGGTTAAGATGGTACATTTTGTTATTTTTTATCACAATTTTTAAAAAGTGGGAGAGATGGGGCTCTTTCTGGTGAGTTTCAAAGTGCAAGAGGAATTTGACCTGAGGGAGATTCTCCATTGCTGACTTTGAAGATGGAGGGGACCACGTTGCAAGGAATCTGGGTTGCCTCTACCAGCTGAGAGTAGCTTCCAAGATGACTACCATCAAAGATGTGGAAACTGTGGTCCTATGACCACGAGGAACTAAAATTCTGCCACAACCACATAAGTTTGGAAGAACATCTGAAGTCTCAGATGAGCCTACAGCCTGACATCTTTATTTCAGCTGATGAGACCCTAAGCAGAGGACCCAGTTAACCTGTGCCTGGATTTCTTTCTTTCTCTCTCTTTAAAAAAAAGTATTTATTTATTTGGCTGCACCAGGTCTTAGTTGTGGCATGTGGGATCTATTTCCCTGACCAGGAATCAAACCCGGGCCTCCTGCATTGCGAGCACGGAGTCTTAGCCACTGGACAACCAAGTAAGTCCCTGTGCCTGGATTTCTGATACATGGAAACTGAAAAAATAAATGTGTGTGTTGTGTGTGTGTTTGGTATATGTTTTTAAATGAAAATTTTATTTATACACTGTATATAGAAGTAGATACATAAATTCTTGTACAATTTATTTCCAAAAGTGTGCAAGAAATTGCTATTATTTATTTACAAACCAAACCACATATTGCAGTCAGTGGACTTGGGATGATAAGTGAGGTACTAAATACAAATGGTTTTACACACCTAATTTGAAACAGAGAAAAAGTATAAACTACAGCAGTCTGGTTTGCAAGTATTAATCTCATGACACACCATGATTATAAAATTTCTAACCCAACATGTGTACTTACCACAAATTCCATAAGGATTTTTCATCATGTATAGATGTAGAGTTTGTAACACTTTTCAGAAACAGCAACTAAACATTTTGTCATGTCATAATTGATTAATAAAGGGTGATTATAAAAAAAAAAACTTTCTTTACCAGATTAAAAAAGTACTAAAAGAAACGAAATTTGTGATTACTAGCATATCAACACTTTATTTTAGAAATGCAAAGTTATTTATGGAACTGGCAATTGTTCTTTATTGAAGTATTCAACAGAACTGTCACTGCTGATAGTATGATTTCATTTTTCAAAGTAAGAGTTCACATTTGAAAACCAAGGACCTACTGTATAGCACAGGAAACTATATTCAATATCTTGTAATAACTTACAATGGAAAAAAAAACTGAAAAAGAATATATATATATATATATATATGTATGTATGTATAACTGAATCACTGTGCTGTACACCTGAAACTAACACAACACTGTAAATCAACTACATTTCAATTAAAAAAAAAGAGGATTCACAGAGTCCCCTGGTGGCCTAATGGTTAGGAGTCTGAGCTTTCACTGCCGTAGCCTGGGTTCAATCTGTGGTCAGAGAACTGAGATCCCACAAGTGGAGCAGTGCAACCAAAAAAGAAAAAAAATGTTGATGAAAAGCCATTACAATATCCTGCTGCTGCTGCTAAGTCGCTTCAGTCGTGTCTGACTCTGTGCGACCCCATAGATAGCAGCCCACCAGGCTCCCCCGTCCCTGGGATTCTCCAGGCAAGAACACTGGAGTGGGTTGCCATTTCCTTCTCCAATGCATGAAAGTGAAAAGTGAAAAGTGAAAGTGAAGTCGCCCAGTCGTGTCCGACTCCTAGTGACCCCATGGACTGCAGCCCACCAGGCTCCTCCGCCCATGGGATTTTCCAGGCAAGAGTAGTGGAGTGGGTTGCCATTGCCTTCTCTACATTACAATATATATGTATAAATACCTATTATTGAATCATTCATAAAGCAATATCTCTCACAACATGAAATGTACAATAATTAAAACCAATTTCTGAAGGCATTTATATATATATATATATATATATATATATATATATATATATATATAGTTTATATTTATTTATTTGGCTGCATTGGATTTTAGTTGCAGCACACAGGATCTTTGCTGCCTCACGTGGAATAGAACCCTAATTCTCTAGCCGGGGCATGCTCAGGCCCCTGAGTACTCAGGCTCAGTTGCTCTGTGGTGTGGGGGATCTTACTTCCCCAACCAGTAATCAAACCCGTGTCCCCTGCATTGCAAGGCAGATTCTTAACTACTAGACCACCAGGGAAGTCCCTCTGAAGCCATTTTATAGAGGAAATTATTGTTTTAATTAATTAATTTATTATTTTTGGCTGCCTTAGGTCTTCGTTGTTTTTGTGCTGACTTTCTCTAGTTGCAGTGCACAGACTTCTCATTGTGGTGGCTTCTCTGGTTGCAGAGCACAGGCTTCAGCATCTGCAGGCTTCAGCAGTTGCCCCATGCATGCTCTAGAGTGAGGGCTCAGTAATTATGGTGCATGGGCTTAGTTATTCCACTGCATGTGGGATCTTCCTGGATCAGGGATTGAACCCTTGTCCCCTGCATTGGCAGGTGGATTCCCAGGGAAGTCCTCTGAAGGCATTTTAAACAAAATGTTTGAACTTCTAACTCTAGCAGAGACATTGCACATAATCTAATTAAGATTTTAGTAACATATCTTTTTATCCAGTTTCAATAATACTGGCCCAGAAATTATATACACACACACACACACACACATATATATATATACTTTTTTTTTTTTACTTGTTTTGGTCACGTAGCTTGCAGGATCTTAGTTCCCTTACCAGGGATTCAATCTGGGCCTTTGGCAGTGAGAGTGCAGACCACTGGATCACCAGGGAGTGCTCACTTCAGCAGCACATATACTAAAATTGGACCACCATGAAATTCCTTCCCTTCCATTTTTAACTAGACCCTTTGAGTATCATGTAAAATTAACCTTTTACATTCTGTTGTACTACCTATGTTTTCAGTTCAGATCAGTTGCTCAGTCGTGTCCGACTCTTTGCAACCCCATGAATCGCAGCACACCAGGCCTGCCTGTCCATCACCAACTACTGGAGTTCACTCAGACTCATGTCCATCGAGTCAGTGATGCCATCCAGCCATCTCATCCTCTGTCGTCCCCTTCTCCTCCTGCCCCCAATCCCTCCCAGCATCAGGGTCTTTTCCAATGAGTCAACTCTTCGCATGAGGTGATCAAAGTACTGGAGTTTCAGCTTTAGCATCATTCCTTCCAAAGAAATCCCAGGGCTGATCTCCTTCAGAATGGACTGGTTGGATCTCCTTGCAGTCCAAGGGACTCTCAAGAGTCTTCTCCAACACCACAGTTCAAAAGCATCAATTCTTCGGCGCTCAGCCTTCTTCACGGTCCAACTCTCACATTCATACATGACCACAGGAAAAACCATAGCCTTGATTAGACGGACCTTTGTTGGCAAAGTAATGTCTTTGCTTTTGAATATGCTATCTAGGTTGGACATAACTTTCCTTCCAAGGAGCAAGCGTCTTTTAATTTCATGGCTGCAATCACCATCTGTAGTGATTTTGGAGCCCAGAAAAATAAAGTCTGACACTGTTTCCACTGTTTCCCCATCTATTTCCCATGAAGTGATGGGACCAGATGCCATGATCTTAGTTTTCTGAATGTTGAGCTTTAAGCCAACTTTTTCACTCTCCACTTTCACTTTCACCAAGAGGCTTTTTAGTTCCTCTTCACTTTCTGCCATAAGGGTGGTGTCATCTGCATATCTCAGGTTATTGATATTTATCCCGGCAATCTTGATTCCAGCTTGTGCTTCTTCCAGCCCAGCATTTCTCATGATGTACTCTGCATAGAAGTTACATAAGCAGGGTGACAATATGCAGCCTTGACGTACTCCTTTTCCTATTTGGAACCAGTCTGTTGTTCCATGTCCAGTTCTAACTTTTGCTTCCTGACCTGCATACAGATTTCTCAAGAGGCAGGTCAGGTGGTCTGGTATTCCCATCTCTTTCAGAATTTCCCACAGTTTATTGTGATCCACACAAAGGCTTTGGCATAGTCCATAAAGCAGAAATAGATATTTTTCTGGAACTCTCTTGCTTTTTCCATGATCCAGCTGATGTTGGCAATTTGATCTCTGGTTCCTCTGCCTTTTCTAAACAAGCTTGAACATCAGGAAGTTCATGGTTCACATATTGCTGAAGCCTGGCTTGGAGAATTTTGAGCATTACTTTACTAGCGTGTGAGATGAGTGCAATTGTGCGGTAGTTTGAGCATTCTTTGGCATTGCCTTTCTTTGAGATTGGAATGAAAACTGACCTTTTCCAGTCCTGTGGCCACTGCTGAGTTTTCCAAACTTGCTGGCATATTGAGTGCAGCACTTTCACAGCATCATCTTTCAGGATTTGAAATTGCTCCACTGGAATTCCATCACCTCCACTAGCTTTGCTCCTAGTGATGCTTTCTAAGGCCCACTTCACTTATATAGTGTTAGAACCTAATAATTTCAGATTGTATTATAACAGGGCCTATTTCTTTAAAGTATTTTATAATACAGCTTCACAAAGACACAATAAAAATTGTCTTTCTGAATAGAACAGTATTGACATTTTCCCTCTAAAACAACACAAAATTTAAAAAAATTTAAACATTTAAACAAATAATCCATGTAAAAAATGGGCAGGTAACCTGGACAGACATTTTTCCAAAGAAGACATATGAACAGGCACATGAAAAGATGCTCAACATTGTTAATCATCAGGGAAATGCAAATTAAAACTACAGTGAGATATCACCTCACACCTGTCATAGTGGCTGTCATCAAAAAGAACACAAATAAATGTTGGCAAGGATGTGGAGAAAAGGAAACCCTCATACACTGTTGGTGGGGAGAGGGGAGGGAAGAGGCAAGAGGTAGGGGATTAAAAGGTACAAACTACTATGCATAAGATAAATAAGCTACAAGGATATATTGTACAGCACAGGGAATACAGTCAATATTATATAATAACTATAAATGGAATATAAACCTTTAAAAATTGTCACTATATTGTACACCTAAAACCCTATATAATATTGTACACCACCTATGCTGCTGCTGCTGCTAAGTCGCTTCAGTCGTGTCCGACTCTGTGCGACCCCATAGACGGCAGCCCACCAGGCTCCCCTGTCCCTGGGATTCTCCAAGCAAGAACACTGGAGTGGGTTGCCATTTCCT
Source organism: Bos taurus (assembly GCF_002263795.3). Taxonomy (NCBI): domain Eukaryota; kingdom Metazoa; phylum Chordata; class Mammalia; order Artiodactyla; family Bovidae; genus Bos; species Bos taurus. Next base: position 79,142,495 of record NC_037357.1, on the reverse strand, counting down.
TCTCCAATGCATGAAAGTGAAAAGTGAAAAGTGAAAGTGAAGTCGCTCAGTCATGTCCGACTCCTAGCGACCCCATGGACTGCAGCCTACCAGGCTCCTCCGTCCATGGGATTTTCCAGAGAAGAGAACTGGAGTGGGGTGCCATTGCCTTCTCCGACATCAACTATACCTCAATAAAAAAAATAGTAAAGTAAAATAAAAATGTGTTTCAGGGAAGTCCAAAGACTTCTGTGCACCATGGTTTCACACAAAGCACATGTAAATGCTTCTAGAACATGGAAAAGTCATTCCAACAGTTACTATTAATATACACTGGCTCTCTGACAACACGTGCCATCTAATATAGATGCACAAGATTTTTAACTCACTCTAGATACATTTTAAATTGTTTAAAAATAAATAACTTTCCAAAAGAATGGTTTAAATGTATTACATTAATTTGATAACAAGACTGTGTAATAATTCTTAATATGAATAGCTTATAGTGAACACAAGTGGTATTATTATAATAGTCTCCATCTTCTTATTAGGTGAAAACATATCAGAAAATGAGAGATGAGTTTCCACAACAAGGTATAATCAGCATCTGCCAAAACTCAGTATTTTCCTCTCAAGTCAAAAGAAATAGTGCCATGATATTATGGCTTTGTGCCTTTTCTTGGTAATATCTCAATTCTGACCTTAAAGAACAAATAGAGAAAAAAGTAGGGATACAGATATGTTTGAATGACAAAGCAAATAAATTTGACTTAAGACTTTTACCCTTGTGGTTAAATGAGGCTAGGGAAAACTTAGTGACAAAGGAGAAACATCTTGAATTACATGTGTCATCTTAGATAGAAACATTTTTCTTGTGCAAATGGAAACAGGGCAATTCTAGACAGGGCAATATCAAAAGACTATGTTACAGCATTGTGCAATGAATAAACACTCTGCATTTCAAAATAAAAAAATATTAGGGATAATCACCCCCATGACTACTGAATCAGAGGTAAAATGTTTAATGATTCCAAATTACTCAAGACTTGGCTAAATTTAAAATAAACAAGTAAAAAACTTTCAAAAATGGCAGTACATATGATAGGCAATAAGACTTCCATATATCTCATATGGTTTAATATTTTTCTTACACAGTGCTTCAGAATTTCCACACTTTTTTCCACTAGAGTCTTTGGTGGGAGCAGAGGTCAAATCTAGCACATTTTACTAGTGACTACATTAAGGAGAAATATAAATCCAACGGCTAAACAATGTTTTCTTTTTATCTAAGTCAATTCCAATCCTAATGTAAACTTCAATATTGCAAGAGAATCTGCCAATCCATTTATGCAAATTAGTGGTACAATCAAGTTCTACCAAGAAAATGTTGACTAAACTGAAGAAATTGCGATAAAGCGTTCACCAGAGGAAAGTACAGATGTAAAAAATTGCTATCATAGGAATCTAAATTCATGTAATATTTATTTAATAATAGTTCTAGTTCCATAGGTCTTTATATGTTATGTCAATTTGTATCAGTGTTTATAAAGACAGAAAAGGCAACAATTTCTAAATTGGCAGGCTACATTTCTTCAAGATTTTTAAATGCAAGGCCATTTTTATAAAATATAGAAATCATTGGATGAAAATGAAGGCAACAGAAAAACTGAACTTTTCACAACCAAAAAATTAGCACAACCTTAAAAACAATCTAGAAAAAAATTGTCATAAAAGATAAATTGCAGATCTTCATTTTATTACCCAATCTATGTCAATTCACAATTCTAAATCTTTCTACAGTATAAGATTAAAGATCTTTTTTAGTGTATATGTAAATTCTACATTTTATCACATGGGTATGTTTCTTCAACGCTATCTTTTGAAAACAGGCCACTTAAATAGACCACAATTTTTATTCTAAAAATTTCTTTCAGCTTAACTTCAGGTTGCACACAGGTGAAATGTGTTCTCAATGCATAAAAATCACAATGAATAGCAGCAAAGGACTTGGAGGGGCATAGATTAAAGAGAATCTGATAATTTACATTGTCATTGTTTTGCATATGATAGAAGACAACTCACACTTCTCAAACCTTTTGGTTCTTTTTAAAGAACCAAAAATAAACTCAAGACATGTTGGCAATACTTCCTCACCCCTAAACAAATTGGCTATTCTTTTCACTTTAATCTTGAACAGGTATGGCAGCGAAAGATTTTGATAGTAATGTAAGTTTATAAACTATAGTCCAGTTTCATTTCTGGAACCCAAAGTGCAAGATGGAGGGTTCTCCTAATCTTTCAATAATCCTTCATTTTGTTTGGCAAAAGCAGTTTTTAAAATAAATCTATTGTGATATGCTGACATATAACAAAACAGCACAAAGAATGCACTTGCAGGAATCTTGATACTGATTGGTCAGTCTGACAGGGTAAACTGCATATCCAGGTAACGGAGACCTTGAATAACAAAAAGCTCTATTTTCCCAGTCTCTGGCTGAATGTTTAATTAGATCAGCAAATTGTCCATCCACATCTGGTTGTTCATAAAAGCAAAACCTAACATTTGAGCGCTCAATTCTAGTGTAAAGTGTTTTACTATGGAAGTGAAAGCTGGAGCTTAAAAGATAACGGTCATCAGAACTAGCTGGAGCAAGAAAAGAACCATCTGGCATTTTTGCTCGATTTCCTTCCTTCTCCCAGCATGTGATTGGTCCCCAGCACTATCCTTATTTCGCAAGTTTTTTCAACTCCTTTGTAAAGCTTGTCACAACCATAAGACCACTACTTTCCATTGAGTCATAACTCTTGCAACCACAGGAGCAGAGTCAGGATCAAAATTCATATGATAGCACACATGCTTTCAGATACATGGACATCTGTGCTGGTAAGTCCACCGATGTTCATTTGGATTTGATTATTCTGTAATGGTGAGTGTGGAGGGACATCATCATGACTCACTCTTGGGCTTTGCAACATGACACCTGTGGTGTCAATGAACAAGCTATACACAGACGGATCCACAAAGTTCTCTAGGGCAACAACTAGGTCCTCCTCTTCTGGATTTTCATTTTGGGAGAAAGAGTTCTCTCTGGGTTGAGAAGGAACTGCAGAAACTTACATGGGAGAAGTATCCAGACAATAGCTAGGCAATCCTTCCAAATCATACATTACCTCATTTCTAGGCACAGAATATCAAACGCAGTATTTTTTTTAAATAATTTGTTTATTTATTTTTGGTTGTGCTGGGTTTTCATTGCTGCCGAGAGGGCTTTCTCTAGTCGTGGCAAGTAGGGACTGCAGGGTAAGGGAGTCAGAGAAGGTGAGGTTCGGAAAAAGAACAAGAGCGGCACTTTACAGGAACAGATCACTTTTAATGAGGTGAGAAGGGACAGTAGTCAGATTAGTGAGCTGCTGCACTAACCCAAGAAAAGAGTAAGTATGTATAGGCATATATGTGGAAATCTACTGTCTTAAGGGGGCCTGTTCTTCTCCAAGGTTGTTCGGATTAGTTCTCTCTTAAACAGCTGGGGCAAGGAATTTGGAGATACGCCAGAGGCTGGGACGGGCTGGGAGCTGGGCAGCTTAATCAACCTTAATGTCCATTTTTTTCTTCAGGTGAGAGAGTTCTTTGTTTTGCATAGAATGGTGGGGAAGCCGGGAGGGTATTTTGAGCCGTGTCACTTTCCTTCAAGGACTACCCTCCATTGTGGTGCCCTAGGTTCTCATTGCTTCTCTAGTTGAGGAGCACAGGGCTCTAGGTGCATCCGCTCAGTTGTTCGGAGGCAAGTGAAATCTTCCCAGGTCAGGGATCAAACCTGTGTCCCCTGCACTGGCAGGCAAATTCCTAGCCCCTGTACCAGGAGGGAAGTCCCAAGCGCAGCCTTGAGGCGTAAGTCCAATAACTACAGGTTCGTGTTCATTGAGGGAAGATGCAAATCTCCATTCTGAGATTCTGAACTCTTCGATTATTTTGTTCTCAGCATACAGTTTCAGTCTGAAGACTGAAAATATTTTCAGACATCATTCTGTGTTGGATCTGGATTGGAAGAATGAACCAAGACTTTGAATCTTACTTCCTCCATTTTGATACAGGCCTCCTCAGAGTTTGCCGGTCAAGAGGCTAAGGGGTAGGACTATAGTGATGATTGCTAAGGGAAGTGGACCTTATTGATCTTTCAGAAGTCACATCTTTAAAAACTACTGGTGCTGAGGAGAGGAAACCGCATCCTCATCTGGCAGAGCTCCCAGAGGATGTGATCCTCTTGCCTTTTTGCTTTTGTTCTGCAGAAAGCCGCCTTTTTAAGGTACCCATTAGGCTTTCACTCTTTGATCTATTTTGTTCTACCTTTTTCATCTTCCCTGTTGCTATCCCAGCTGGCCATGTCTTTACCATAGCAGCTACCAAATAAGGAATCATGTTTTCCAAACTCACTGGCTAGTGATGGTTGCTGTGCTACCATGAAATCAGTTTCATCCTTTTATTCAGGTTCAACGATTTCTGGAAAGTTTTAAAACAAAGTTTCTTCGTTATGACTGGTTAGCTAATCCGGGAGGTGGAGGCCAATCTCTCTCTGGAACAGTATCCACAAACATCTGATGAACCTGCGGTGGTACATCTGTGTATTCTTACAGCTTCATTGAACCGTTTGGCGGCGGTGGCCAGAGCGTGTCTCAGGCTCCCTCACTGATTGCTGGCGCAACTGCTGCGAAATATGTATTTGTTTCAAGCCGCTAAATTGGTGGTAATTTGCAAGACAGTAACAGAAAACTAATACACCATTAGCGGTGTTATTAGGGTGGCAAAGTTTGGGATTGCGGTGGAAGAAGCATCTGGTTTGTTTTAGATGATTCTGAATTTTGAATTGCTACCCATAAAAGGGAGAAAACATAACAAAACACTAAACAGAAATCGGTGTGAAAGAGAACACACAAAAGCACCCCCTTCAACGCCTAGATCAGGCCTTCTTGGTCACCCTTCTCCAGCCTGAAGTGACTGTTCCCTCCTCAGATATTTACAGACACTGATGTATTTTATCACCTTTATAATGCTCTTCTTTTTTATGCTCTAGAGGCTGTCTGTGTCTAACTAACTGGGTTTCAATTTCCTTGAGGGCAAAGATCTTCTCTTGTTGATTTTTCCATCTCCCACAGTGCCTTGCACAGACTCTAGTAAATGTTACTTGATTGGCCAAAGAAGATGGTTTTATCTGATAAGTCCTTCAAACTAAACCCTCCAGGTGCTACTCCTGGAAAGCACCTGGAGGGGGTTCTTGAGATTCCAACGGGGGGGGGGGGGCGGGCGGTGTTTCCTTATTGATTCACAGTGAGCCCCACCACCCAGCTTTCCCCAGAAGCATCCCTTGACTCCTCTCTCAGGAGAAGGAAACTTAGATACAAGTATGGATGGGCCAAATAGCTGGCCCAGCTGGCAACATAACCTGGCATTGAAGGAGAATTTTACTTAATTAGCTAAGCACCCTCTAATCAGGAAGGCCTAAACATCTGCCAGTGGAATTTGAGAAGTCTGTTATAAAAGTTGAAAAGCTGATTTTATTCACCACAGATCAAACACTTGTACTGAGGGTTGGGGCACCAGGGGGGAGTCAGGAGTCGGGGGAAGGTTTTACCAGTTAAATCAAATTAAGAGAAGAAGCTGGTATCCAATTTCCAGGAGAGTTTGTGTAGTGAACTTTTTCACTGCACCTGACTTTTAATTATGGATATAATAGAAGAAACTATCAATATTAACATTTTTTCTGCACTCATATCCATAATTAACAGTATGTGAACTGTCTCAAAGAAATTAAAGCAAAATTTGAGGACCTAAGTTTTTTAAAAAAATAAGTGTGGTCAGATGACTAGGTAGTAGAAACATTTTGAATAAACTCACGAATTTGTTGTCTTAGATCAAGGACTATTTTTTTTGGAAATAAAAAGGCTCTGAGAGACCCAGCTTCTTGCCTTCATTGGTTTGTAATTTCTTGCTAATGTGGCAAGCTACTTTAATCCTTTCTGGAACAAGGGATGCAATATAAATTAATACCAATGTGACAAAACGTCTGAACAGTGGACTTGAAACTGCAGGAGGATCATAAAGAACTGATTTGTTCAAGGAAGCGGAGCAGTTTTGTCTCTATTTAGATGTGTGGTTTAGGTAGATGGCAAATGAATCAATTTATCATTGTTGAGCTGCCTTGAGTTAAATGGTATTACTGATTGTAATAATTTGCAAAGCAATGTGGTGGAAATGAAGTCAACTCGGAAGGGTCATGGATTTCGAAGAATATGAATCTTTAACATTTTTATGGCTGTTGCCTTTGCAGTGCAAACTGTCAGCATGTCCCTGAGTTGTGAAGCATTTGCCATAATACTGTGGGCAAAATTATCGTGAATAGCAAGAGGATTTGGAACTTTCGGGCTATATGGCCAAAATCTGAGATGCTTGGGTTCATTTGGCCCTGAGAAACTCAATCCTTTTAATCAAAGCGCTTAAACCAATGGCTGGAATCAGAACTAAGACGTGTTCAAATTGGAACTCTCCACTGTTTTGAATTCTAGCCTTTGAAATATAACCATTTACATTTACTTGCTCAGAATTGATTCATCATCTTGCAACTATACGAATGAAGTTGATGAAACTTGTATACCCCTTTTGCATTCCTATTAAAATCTATGCTCTTTGCTAGGTAGTAGACTATACCACGGAGAAGGCAATAGCAACCCACTCCAGTACTCTTGCCTGGAAAATCCCATGGACGGAGGAGCCTGGTGGGCTGCAGTCCACGGGGTCCCTGGGAGTCGGACACGACTGAGCTACTTGACTTTCACTTTTCATTTTCACGCATTGGAGAAGGAAATGGCAAGCCACTCCAGTGTTCTTGCCTGGAGAATCCCAGGGACGGGGGAGCCTGGTGGGCTGCCGTCTATGGGGTCACACGGAGTCGGACACGACTGAAGCGACTTAGCAGCAGCAGCAGCAGACTATATCACTGGCAAAATTATCATTCAAGTGTACAGTTTCTTTTAAACCATCCGCTTCGCTAGTAAAAAAAAAAACTTGGTCGCTCCCGTCCCAGACAGTGCCCTAACAGCCAGTCGGGCTGACACGGCTGCTCGCATGCGCTCTCGACATAATCGTGTTTGTCGCAATGGGCCCTGCGCGGAAGGTTACATAGGACCGATTGACTTTGATTATAGTCATTTTGTTGGTAGCACTGGTTACCGCGCAACTTCCGCGCTGGTACTTGATTGTAACAGAAAGTAGTTCCGGTCCGTGTTGTTTCGGCCGAGGAGCCGTCGCCGCCATTTCAAGACCGTGAGAGGTAGATGGCCAACCAGAGTTCTAGGGTTCGAAGGCTGTAACTGTTGCTGCTGCTTAAGCCTGCCAAAGCACTGGTAGGGCTGCTGCCTTCGTGCTACTACCTCTAGAAACATTGCCAGTAGTGGCGGCTGCAGGATTCAATCACCCACTTCTTGCACTCGCTCTAGAAGCTCCAGATGGCGTCTTCCGTGGGCAACGTGGCCGACAGCACAGGTACCGGTGTCTGTTCTACTTTGGCAGACGCCCCCTTGGGGTCTCGCGCCGTCCTTTGCCTCTCATCACTCCCTCCCCTCTGGCCATCCCCATTGCATCAGTGGCATCGCTAAGCTTTTCGGCGTCTAGCGGCATCTGATCTGGGTTTTCTGCTGTCGTCCGTTCCTAAAACATTTTCTTTCGCTTGCTTGCTTTTTGCTTCCTTTCTTGCTTTGTAATCCTATACATTTTCTAGCCTTCTGTCTCTCGGGACCCTTCTACACCTGCGCGCTTAGACTGTCTCAGAATGGACTGCATTGGAATCCCTGCCCTTCTCGCTGCCTTTCATTCTCCTTCGCAGTCGTTTTCTCCCCAGTTCAGCTCACCGCCCCCTTCTCTTCCCCCTCCACCCCGCTCCCCTTAGCCCGATTTGGTGGTCCTCTGTCAATCGAGGGCGGAGGTGCCGTTCCAGTGTAATCGTATCCTCACTTTGCATCACCCCCAAGGACGAGCGCAAGCTCCTGGGTGCGCTCCGAGTCACCTCTCCAACGGGGGATTTTGAGCAGCACCGTGCCTGGCAGCGCCTGTGTGCTGTGCCTTGGGTTGAGCGGTCCCGGTTTCGACTGGAAATTTCCAGGGGTTCTTTTTGCCATCGCCCAATTCCACTCGCTGCCCCCAGCCTGGATTTCCCACCCTGTCCTCCTCCCTCCGCTCCCGCGGGGAGCCACACCCTTTCCTTCTCGAGGTTGCCAGCCCTGCGGTCCGTTTCCTACCCTCGGGGAGAAACCACTCTAGTGCAGGGGCTTCGGCGTTGACCACCCTGCCCGCCAGATTCTCGCTTTGTGTTACTTTGTCCTTGTATTCCTCCGCCGCCGTCTCTGGGTCTTCCATCCCCATTCTTTAGCCCGGTATTTCTTTATTCATAGAGGGTATATTTTTTTGAGTTTTCATCCCTGCTTGAAGAGTTTGTAAAGCAACTGGAGTGTAGCTGCACAAGTGCAAGGCGGTTGCCCTTTTAGACAATTAGTCTGAGAGCATTTACTACTAAAAATAAGAAAACTCCAAATTATAAGAGTGTCCTTCAGCTGCCTTTCCGTATTGAGGCTATTTGGGGCGGGAGGGAGGGGGGGATTGGGCTGCGGTTCTAAGGTTTCCCACGAGGTTATTTTTTTGTTGGTTTCTCAGTTGAGATGTCAAGGGTTTTATTGTTCTTGGACATTGTGCACTAAGAGATGAATCTTCAATTGTATCTTATATTTTGACTGTAGGTAGTGAGATTGGTAGTGTTCCCCTCTCGCTCAGGGATTTTTTTTTTTAAAGATTTAAGAGTCTGTCCTAGATTCTCTTGTTCTAGCTTGCCCTTTTCTTTATTTTTTGGCCGCACCATGCGGCTTGCGGGATCTTAGTTCCCTGGACCAGGCATGGAACCTGTGCTCCCTGCATTGGGAGCGCAGAGTCTTAACCGCTGGACTACCAATGAAGTCCCTGCTTGCCCTTTTCTGCCTGTTATTTTATTTGAGAAAGTTGTCATTTCTAGTGTTAAAATAGCAGATAGGCGGCTTTTGAAAAGTTGATAAAGTATGGGTTAAAAATAAAGAGCAAGGAAGGGAGTTCTAGAGACTTGTTTAAAATGTGATTTTCTAGTTCCTGTAAGAGGTATAGTGAATAGTGAGGTCGCTCAGTCAGTCGTGTCCGACTCTCTGCGACCCCATGGACTGTAGCCTATCAGGTAGCCTCCGTCCATGGTATTTTCCAGGCAAGAGTGCTGAGTGGATTGCCATTTTCTTCTCCAGGGGATCTTCCCGACCCAGGAATCGAACTCTGGTGTCCCTCATTGCAGGCAGACGCTTTACCGTCTGAGCCACCAGGGAAGCCCCAAAATAAATGGAACCGAATTGACCAGGAGCAGAGTGAGCTGGGGAACAATAGCAGTCTGGAATTCTCCAGGCCAGAATACTGGAGTGGGTAGCCTTTCCCTTCCCCAGGGGATCTTCCCAACCCAGGGATCGAACCCAGGTTCCCCACATCGCAGGCGGATTCTTTACCAGCTGAGCCACAAGGGAAGCCCATAAGAGGTATAACAGTCCACAAATGTGGATGCAGGTCTCTCTGCTCTTCACATTAGTGGTCAGCTAGCTGTGCCTTGTTAGGAAATTTACTTTGCTTTCCTGAGTATACAGTTCATTTGCCAGGTCTAATGAGTGAGGGTCTGGGCTCAATATGAGCTTCTCACTTGGACCTTGGTAGAATTTAAGTATTTAATTTGTAGAAAGTTTCTTACTCTGTCTCGGGAAAGTACTGTGGTCAAATTCCCAAATCATGTATCATTGTTTAAGTATTTACACTTGAGACTTAGGCAGCTTGTTGTTGTTTTCCATCTTTGGGCCTTAGCTGTGTATTCTTTATCTTTTTGTATCTGAACAAAGTTACACACAACAAAGTGCATTCATTTATTATTAATTTAGTTGCACTTTATCAGATGGTTTTATATTTTAGCATTTCCCCATTCTTTAAAAAATTCATTGCAGTTGTAGGTAACTGCTTAGTTTATACAGGGTTGTTCGCAATGTTTTAGTCCCTTTAGTCAGTATCAGAGCTCTTTGGAAAATGCTAGTGTTAAACCAGTGTGGGTGGGATTTAGCTAATTTGGTCTCAGTGTGAGTTTGGAATGGTACAGGAAGAATATAATACAATCTTGGGTTTTGATTTAAAATGTTTGACCGCTTTAAATATTTTGGCTCTTGACAGATGAATGCATCTTGTTTATCAGCTGTTTTAAAAATAGCACCTTGACTTTTAGTTTTTTCTCCTTATGCCTGTTTCTAGTGTCACCCTTTAAATAATTTAAAAATTAAGTTGTGAAATAATACAAAAGCATGAATATAATTTAAAGAGTTAACCACACATCTGGTGTCCCCACCCAGCTTAAGAGGTAGATTGTTACCAGTACCCCCCCCTCCCCGCCAAATCCAACCTAAAACATGGGACAAAGTATTAAGTTTCCCAGGAGGTTATTCTGACATTATTACATCTATGTGACCTCGCAAATCACATGTTTTATATTTCGTTTCTCTATGTTAACTGAAGTATAAGGAATAATGTTTAGTAGTGAATCTTTAGATGCTACATCTGATTTGTAATTTAAAATACCAAGTATTTTTGGTCATAAAATATAATCTCATTTGCAAATAAATATTTCTGTCTAGGTGGGGAATTCTAAAAATGCCAATTCTGCACCTGCTGTTAACTTGGGGGTATCGATAATGTGCAGAACATTCTAGTGCTTTACATAGTTTCAAGCGTTTTCATCTTTAAGTTTAATATACCATATTTTTACATTTTTTTTGTTTGCATTTCTAACTTTTTGTTTTCCCCCCTCCTTCCCTCAAATGTTTTGATGATTCTCCAGAACCAACGAAACGTATGCTTTCCTTCCAAGGGTTAGCTGAGTTGGCACATCGTGAATATCAGGCAGGAGATTTTGAGGCAGCTGAGAGACACTGCATGCAGCTCTGGAGACAAGAGCCAGACAATACTGGTGTGCTTTTATTACTTTCATCTATACACTTCCAGTGTCGAAGGCTGGACAGGTAGGAGATGTGGGGGTGATGCTGGTGATTGCTGCCTCTGAGTGCTGAGCTTGAAAAATGTTACTTAAATATCTGAACTTGAAATTTTTCCAGTTCTGGGTTTCACCTGGAGCCACCAACGCACATCTGCTCTCTTGCCCACTTGTGATAGGCCCAGCTGCCAGTTTTCCTCCCTTCTTTTGTGGTGGTGGTTGTATTATTGGTATAACTAGGGACCTTTTCTAGATTTTTCCACCTACGTCGGCTGCTTTTTTAGAACTCTTTTTCAGGTAATAAATTATTCTTAGTCTACATCTGAGCATCCAGTCTCACCTTTGTAAGATGTGTCACCTTGAGGGACAGAAGTGTTCAGAGATAATAGTGTATATGTTGTGGTAGGAGGCGCATATGTAGTTCAAGTTGCAAATGCCATCATTAAATCATTATGATGTACTACTTTTAGCTAATCAGTTGAATTAATCAAAAGGGAAGAATCTGTGTTCTTGGCCTTTTAATAAATTGTCACTGGCTTATTTAGACATTTAAAGATGTGCATCATTGAATCTTATCAGCAAATGGAAAATGAGACTCATGCACATAGCATTTTCATTCTTGATCTTATTGATCATTGTTTATAATGAGGCAGTTTGGTAATGAGACTAGCTAAGAATTTTATCTCTTAAGAAAAAAGTGTTCCGATTTGAACTCCAAATGCCTCCACGTCTGAAAAACTTTGATTTCCACAATTTTTCCTTCTATGAGCTAGTTAAAAGATAATATATTATTATATAATGAGCAATACACAGGATCTTCAAAAACTGTTGCATAAGGGCCATACCTTCTTTCTGTAACATGCATACCCATGCATCAACACTTTTCCCCTTTTCCAGATCTGCCCACTTTAGTACTCTGGCAATTAAACAGAACCCCCTTCTGGCAGAAGCCTATTCAAATTTGGGGAATGTGTACAAGGAAAGAGGGCAGTTGCAGGAAGCAATTGAGCATTACCGGCATGCATTGCGTCTCAAACCAGATTTCATCGATGGTTATATTAACCTGGCAGCTGCTTTGGTAGCAGCAGGCGACATGGAAGGGGCAGTACAAGCTTACGTCTCTGCTCTTCAGTACAATCCTGTAAGTATAATTTTAATGGTTATTATTTTCCTTTCACAAAAACCTAGAAAGAAACATAGTTTGATACTTTAGACACTAAAATAGGTTTTTTTGCGTGGAATAAAGTCAAGAGTTTGGAAATGTTTAGTTTACTTAAAATGATGAAATTGCTTTGACTCAGAGCTGCGTTGTTGTCTTTAAAAAATTCATTTTATCTAGCAAGTTATTAGCGTAAAAATTACCTTACTGCAAGAGAGTCTTACATCTATTTTTAGAATGCCTGTAAAAGTACAGAACACATGATATTGTTTCTTTAGGCTCTTTTGATTAAATTTGGATATTTTCTGCTATAATGTATTCAACAGGTAATTGACTTTCAAGAAATAGTGGTAGCAGGGCCTTAATCTGTAATATAGACTAGTTAAAATGAGATGTCAATATATGGATCCATAACATGAAAACTGGGCTGCAAATTTTTTCCCTCAATATCCTATTCTCTCTTCTTTCAACATAATCAGAAGTGGTAAAATAGAGGTACTAGTATGCACACAAGGCTTTTGATTAGTTCTTAAAATTTTTTTTTTATCTAAATTGCAGATGTTTTCTGGGAAGCAAGTGAGGCCCAGTTGGCGGACACGTTCAGTGTGTTAGGGTCTCTGAAAGGTACACAGAAAAAGTAAGACTTGCCCTTAGAACTTTTGATGTAGTTAAGGAAATAAGATAGATATAAATTTAAGAGGAAAGTGATAGAGAGATTATAGGAATCCAGAAAAAAATTTAGGAATATGTTTCTGAGCTATGTCCTCAACTTTTAGCTTTGCAGCAACCCAGGAAGTGGTAAATAGTTAGCTATTATGGCTACCATTTATTTAAAGTCTACTGTATGCTCAGACACTGCCAGTCAGACATTGGTCTTTCTTAATGCTCACAATGATCTTTCAAAGTAGATGGTATTCCAATTTTATCACTTAAAAGTAATGGAGGGGTTATGTAACTTGGGAGTAAACAGAATGATGAAGTGGATATTGAAACCTGAGTCTGAATATCTTGAAAACAAACATTGAAGAGAGAAGACAGACAAGATAAAAAGGGGAAGAGGTGCTCAGAGGGCACTCATTCCTCAAGATAGCCCTTGAGCACAGTGTGAAAACCATTCTGCTGCTGCTGCTGCTGCTAAGTCGCTTCAGTTGTGTCCGACTCTGTGCGACCCCATAGACGGCAGCCCACCAGGCTCCCCCGTCCCTGGGATTCTCCAGGCAAGAACACTGGAGTGGCTTGCCATTTCCTTCTCCAATGCATGAAAGTGAAAGTTGAAAGTGAAGTTGCTCAGTCATGTCCAACTCTTAGCGACCCCGTGGACTGCAGCCTACCAGGCTCCTCCGTCCATAGGATTTTCCAGGCAAGAGTACTGGAGTGGGGTGCCATTGCCTTCTCTGAAAACCATTCTGCTATCCCTTAATCCTTATTTTACAGGTAGGAGACTGAAGCTTAATTTAGTAGTTTATGCAAAGATCTGAAATCACTTTTTATCAGGACATCTATTAACAGTTGTTTTTTTTTTTTTTTTTGAGTTAATTTTGAGTGTAAAATTTTAAACTTGATTGTTTTTTGTATGAATACAATGTATCCTTGGAGGTAGCTGATACTAGTTTCTTAGGTATCCTTTCAGAGATACTCAATGGATATATATGTAAATTTAAAGGACTTCTTGTAATTTTTATTGCAGTACTATCTAGCTAGTTATAGAAAGTTTTAGGTACCCCTGTATGTGCTGCTGCTGGGGCTTGGACCTTGTTCTTGCGAAGGTTCGGGGCTCACTTGTGCATCTAATTGTGATAGTAAGTTCTTTCCCTATATTAATTAGGTTGGTCCCATCCTTCACTTGTTAATTGCATACACATTCATTTGTGTCCTCTTACCTAGCCGTGGGCCCAAACGTCTTGAACTCTGATCCCCTTTGCTCAGGTTTCATGTGTGGCAGAGCAGTCATTGCTGCTGACAGTATACCAAACTGCAGGAGTATGATGAGAAAAGAAAACTAAAGTGGGAGATGGAACCATGCATTTCAGTATCTAACCTGTTAACAGAAAGCTTATCATTGTGCCCTACCAAAGAAGTAAGATAATATGAAAATAAGTCATGGGACTACCCTTGAAGGTATTGAACAGCTATGCATTCCCTGGTTTTGTTTCTACTAGTGAAAGGTGCTGCTTTATTTCTCTGTCTTTACCAATGAGAATGAGAAAGAGATTGTGCCTACTGCCTTGATTTCATCTAAATATAAGTGATCATGCTTTAATTCATTTCAGGGTATCTTGTCTTAACTAGGTTTAAGAGCTTCCCAATGCACTCTAGGCGTGCTCAGTTGTGTCCGACTCTGTGATACTGTGAACAGCCTGGAGGCCACTCAGGCTCCTCTGCCCATGGGATTTTCCAGGCAAGAATACTGGAGTGGGTTACCATTTCCTCCTCGAGGGGAATCTTCCCAACCTAGGGATCGACCCTGCATCTCCTGTGTCTCTTGCATTGGCAGGCAGATTCTTTACCACTGTGCCACCTGGGAAGCTCCTAACTAGATTAAAGCTTACTGTCAAATGTCTTTGTCAATTCAGGACTGACAGAGAAACTTGAGTCTGTTCCTAAATTGTGCTTCTATGGCAGTGCATTGCTGGCCTGAATCAGAGTTGTAGTTGGCCTTCTATGAGAAATAGTTAAACTCAGGTTATTTTGGTTTTGCTGTAGTGAAAAAGTAAAATGTTTTGGTGGTGGTCTTGGCAATGTGTTTTTTCTTTTTCATTTGTCTCTTTAGGTTAATGGTATGTCAATTTGGAAGTTATTTTCTGACTTGGTTATAGAAATTACTTTTAAGACATAGAGCTGTTTCATATTTTTACATTCTAAATTGGCTTCCATTATGTTGGATGATTTAATAATTTCACTAAAATTTTAGTCCATCGTATTTGAATGTGCTATTGCAGCTGGTAATCTTCACATGATGACTCACAGAGTTGCTCATTCTTGACAGTCCCTTTTATGAATTATGTATAAAATGTTCTTTGTAAAATGGCTGTAACCCTGAGTTGCTATAAGGAGCCCTGTTTCTGATTCTGTAGGTTGTACTTCTGTTTTGATTGTGGATGCATAGCACTGAGATCTGCTGGCATCCTGACCATCAAGTGTTATTGTCTTTTGTTATTTGTTACTGTTGCAAGCCTCACTCATACAGCTAAACTGTAGAAAAACTTATGC
The DNA here is from genome assembly GCF_002263795.3 of Bos taurus. Classification (NCBI taxonomy): domain Eukaryota; kingdom Metazoa; phylum Chordata; class Mammalia; order Artiodactyla; family Bovidae; genus Bos; species Bos taurus. The sequence continues at coordinate 79,127,072 of NC_037357.1, read as the reverse complement.
AGTCATCCCTTGGTATCCATGAGGGATTGGTTCCAGAATCTGTGGGTGCTCAAGCCCTTTGTGTATACCTTACCACTTATATAAAGTGGTGTAGTATAGTTGGCTCTTCATGTCCATGGCTTCCTCACCTGAAGATGCGGAGGGTTGATTGTATTTCTGTCCCTCTCTGCTTTGCCTTTTTTTAAGTTTGCTGTGCATATGTCACATTTAAATATTTGAGTACTTATTGTATGTACAATACTTTGTTAGGAATTGGGGAGATGTGTTGAGGGGGGTTGTGGATTATAGCATGAGCAGGACCTGACCCATAAAGGAAAAAAGTTGTAAGCTCCTCAGATGATTATTATTAGAGTATTAATCATGAAGTTTTCTCGAGTGGATGCTTATAACCTAAGCATTCTGTAGGAAGGTAAATAGCAAGTAGACTTCCTTGTCTGAAGTGGTGAGTCAAGTAGTAACAAGAAGTAAGCGTAGTAAAGGAGAGTCAATTGGAAGATTTAGAAAGAATAGAGAGGCTGAGGAGTTTGAATTTAATTTGAGAGGCAATTGAGAACTACTGTAGGCTTTTATCCGGAGAAGGCAATGGCACCCCACTCCAGTACTCTTGCCTGGAAAATCCCATGGATGGAGGAGCTTGGTGGGCTTCGGTCCATGGGGTCGAAGAGAGTTGGACACGACTGAGCTACTTCACTTTGACTTTTCACTTTCATGCACTGGAGAAGGAAATGGCAAGCCACTCCAGTGTTCTTGCCTGGAGAATCCCAGGGACGGGGGAGCCTGGTAGGCTGCCGTCTATGGGGTCGCACAGAGTCGGACATGACTGAAGCGACTTAGCAGCAGCAGCAGTAAGCTTTTATCAACCCGATTTTATTTCCCATCTACATAGATGTTGCGTGTTGGGGGCGGGAGGCTCTAGGAGGATAGGTGGGAAATAGATGCTATCTTAGGAAGGGTTGTTGTACAGGAAATTCTTACTCATTTCCATCTTACCTTTATTCATACTATTTTCCCTTGTCTACAGTGCCCTCCTCTTTTGTCTGTTAAAACCCTATTCTTCCTTTAAGGCCCAGCTTTTAATTTCTCCTTTGAGTTTATTTACTACTCTAAAATTCTTTACAGTTATGTGGCTGGTTAATATGCATGGGTTTAGTGTTGCATGGGTTTAGTGTTGCATGAACAAAAGTTTACTATAAGAAACATACCAGATTAACCATCATTAGCATTTGTATCTACTTTGTGTTTAAAAATCAGTTGGTAATTCTGAAACACTGTAGAATAGATAAAAATTATTTTGTGATCATAACTCTTTGTTGAACTAGACTATTTTTGCAGCATTCCCTGTAATCAGAAATACTTTTAAAAGTTTAAAACTAGAAGCAGCAGAAAAGTAGCTTGTAAAATTTATCCAAGTAGAGTGAAGGGTAGACTGTCTTGGGGAAATAAAAGTAAAACTCAGAGCAAGGGCTTCCCTGGTGGCTCAGTGGTCAAGAATCTGCCTGCTAATGCAGGAGACACGAGTTCAGTCCCTGATTTGGGACGATCCCACATGCTGAGGAGCAACTAAAGCCTGTGCACCACACCTATTGAGCCTGTGCTCTAGAGCCTGGCAGCTGCAACTACTGAGCCCACGTGAGGCAACTGCTGAAGCCCGTGCACCTTAGAGCCTGTGCTGCACAACAAGAGAAGTCACTGCAATGAGAAGCGCATGCGCCGCAACTAGAGAGTAGCCCGTTCTTCGCAACTAGAGAAAAACCCGTGCTGCAATGAAGACCCAGCACGGCCAAAAATACATAAAAAAAAAGCATTGTTTTACATGGGAAAAAATATGTATGTGTTTGTCTTTCCACATAGATTGTAGGCCCTTTGAAGATAAGGATTCTATATATTTCCCCACAGTTTCAGGCATATTGTTGAATTGAATAAAGGTTTGCATAAAAGATATTAAGTTGGTGCAAAAGTGTGGTTTTTCCATTGTTGAAATTTGCTGTTTGATATTGGAATACATTCTAAATAAATGTGGTTATGTTATATACATCATTTTAATGCACATTTCTTGCATTAATTTTTTTTTGCTAATGACTTGTTAGGTTGGTGAAAAAGTAATTGTGGTTTCAGACCACGGTTTTAAATCATAACTAGGCTCAAACACATTTTTATTAATCAAAATAAGAACAATTATAATCAACACATTTTTGCTAACGAGAAATATGTTTATTCCTGTAGCATAAAAATCCATGCTTTGGGCTTCAGCGAACTCTTGGAAAGCATTTTCTGCATTTTGCTGGTCATGGAAGCATTTTTCCCTGCAAAAAGTTGTCAAGATGCTTGAAGTGGTAGTCAGTTGGTGAGAGGTCAGGTGAATATAGCAGGTGAGGCAAAAGTTTGTAGCCCAGTTCGTTCAACTTTTGAAGCATTGGTTGTGCGATTTGTGGTTGAGCGTGGTTGTGGAGAAGGATTGGGGCCTTTTTGTTCACCAGTGCTGGCTGCAGGCATTGCAGTTTTCAGTACATCTCATCGATTTGCTGAGCATACTTCTCAGATGTAATGGTTTTGCCAGGATTCAGAAGGCTGTAGTGGTTCAGATGGGCAGCAGACCACCAAACAGTGACCATGACCTTTTCTGGTGCAAGTTTCGCTTTGGGAAGTGCTTTGGAGCTGCTTCTCGGTCCAGCCACTGATCTGGTTATTTCCGGTTGTCATATAAATTCCACTTTTCAGCACACGTTGCAATCTGATTGAGAAGACAGCACTAAAAAATGATGATTTTTTCAGTCAACTCATGAGGGACCCACTTAATTGAGCCTTTTCACCTTTCCAATTTGCTTCAAATGCCAAAAACAACCGTAGAATGGTCGACATTGAGTTCTTCAGCAACTTCCTCGTGTGGTTGTAAGAGGATCAGCTTTGATGGTGGTTCTCAGTTGGTCATTGTCAGCTTCCAATTGTCGACCACTGTGCTCCTCCTCTTCAAGGCTCTTGTCTCCTTTGCAAAACTTCTTGAACAACTACTGCTCTGTACATTCGTTAGGTGATCCTGGGCCAAACGCATTGTTGATGTAGTGAGTTGTCTCTTCTTTATGATCCATTTTGTAGTTGAGTAAGAAAATTGCTTGAATTTGCTTTTTGTCTAACATCATTTCCTTAGTCTAAAATAAATAAAAAATACACAGCAAGTAATAAGTTATTAGCAAAAAACATAAATCAGGAAACACATTAAAATGATGTGTAACAAAAAAAATGATGTATAACATAACCAGATTTAAGAATGTATTCCAATATTGAATAGCAAAGTTCAACAGTGCAAAGCCACAATTACTTTTGCACCAATCTAATACTTACTGTTTATTTAATATTTATATTTATTATATACTTATAATTATGGAAGTGATGTTAGAAAGCAAATTAGAGTGATTTTCTTATTTGAGTTCAAAATGGGTTGTAAAGCAGTGGAGACAACTCAAAACATCAACAAGACATTTGCCCAGAAATACCAGTGCAGTGGTGATTCAATAAGTTTTGCAAAGGAGACAAGAGCCTTGAAGAGGAGGAGCACAGTGGTCAGCAATCGGAAGGTGACAATGACCAATCGAGAACCGTTGTCGAAGCTGATTGTCTTAAAATTACACGAGAAGTTGCTGAAGAACTCAACATCGGTCATTCTATGGTCATTTGGCATTTGAAGCAGATTGGAAAGGTGAAAAAGCTCAGTTAGGTGAGTCCCTCATAAGATGACTGAAAATCAAAAAAATTATCATTTTGAAGTGTTGTCTTCTCTTATTCTATGCAACAACAACAAACCATTTCTCAATCAGATTGCAACGTGTGCTGAAAAGTGGAATTTCTATGACAACCGGCAACAACCAGCTCAGTGGTTGGACCGAGAAGCAGCTCCAAAGCACTTCCCAAGGTGAAACTTGCACCAGAAAAGGTCATGGTCACTGTTCGGTGGTTTGCTGCCCATCTGAGCCACTACAGCCTTCTGAATCCTGGCAAAACCATTACATCTGAGAAGTATGCTCAGCAAATCGATGAGATGCACTGAAGACTGCAGTGTCTGCAGCCAGCATTGGTGAACCGAAAGGGCCCAATTCTTCCAGGCCACAGTGCCTGAGCACACATCACACAACCTATGCTTCAGAAGTTGAGCGAATTTGGCTACTTTTGCCTCACTGGCTATATTCACCGACCTCTCGCCAACCACCTACCACTTCTTCAAGCACCTCAATAACTTTTTGCAGGGAAAATGCTTCCACAACCAGCAGGATGCAGAAAATGCTTTCCAAGAGTTCATCAAATTCTGAAGCACAGATTTTTATGCTACAGGAATAAATAAACTTATTTCTCATTGGCAAAAATGTGTTGATTGTAATGGTTCCTATTAATAAAGATGCTTTTGAGCCAAGTTATAATGATTTAAAATTCATAGTCTGAAACTGTAATTACTTTTGTACCAACCTAATATTAACCTAGGAATGGATACAATGGGCCAGGTTTGAAAAATGTGATTCTTCTAGTAGATATTTTTTTGATACGATGAATGGAGCAGAATTGATGTCTTAGGTTTTGAACTTTGGGGGAGAACAGTGGTATCCTTGAATTTTGAATTTTCTAGAAATTAGTTATTCATGCATGAACGTTTGAATTTCCAATGGGAGAATTGGATTTCAGTGTTATCCTTGAATTTTGAATTTTCTAGAAATTAGTTATTCATGCATGAATGTTTGAATTTCCAATGGGAGAATTGGATTTCACTATGATATTTAATGTTTTACCTTCTAAAATTGCTTTATTATTTTATAGTGATCATGAAGATAATCTATTTTAAACTATGGGCACTATGTTAACTTGATTTAGCATGTTGTAATGGATCTAAATGATGTAACTAAATATTTACATACACTGGGATGTAACTAAATATGACATACACTGTCAGTACTTGGATGGCATCCATCCAAGAGTTTATAGAAACTGGAGGTAAAATTATGCAACAGTTGGCCAAGATGTATAGCCCACTAGGGTCATTGTTGAAGTATTGCAAGACTTCTGATTACTATGTCTCAGAAAAGGCATAGGAATTGGTAAAAGTCCAAAGATGTATAACCACAGTAATCAGATGTAGTAGAAGGAGTTTGTATGAATAGATTGGATTGTTCAGTAATGGTCTGCCAAAACAGAAGGGTAACCCTTAAAGTTTAGGGGGAAAAGTCATACAGAGAAGATAGCAAGGTTATATAATTCGTTACTTCTCAGAGTGTAAATAGGGTTAAAAAGTACTTAGACTTATTAGAGGAGGAGAAGTCTGTAATAAGATTAATGATACCTATGAGGATTAGTGTTAGCCTTTTGTGCTTGAGGTCACAGGAGACAACCTTTCTCCCCCAAAACACCGATCATTGTTCAATGGACAGACATACCACGTAGCTCATGGAAGTGACCCAGAATGGCCATCCATAAGGGTTTTCTGTGGCAGCCTATTCTTTGCTGGCTGACTTTTGGTTCACCTGACGGATAATAATATACAGTCACAAAAGCTGTTTATCAGTTAAATTAATCACCTGATTCTGGAAACCATGATATAGTTGCATATAGAATAATATATATGATGATACTTTGGCACAGTTGACTGAATTTCACTTTCTAGGCCTTAGTGTAAGGCTCTTAGTCCCATGAAACAATTTAGAATGATAAGCTTACTCCCTATTGCCATTGCCATTGCTTGTTGACTGACAAGGCAAACAAGAACAAATAAAAATTTAAGCTCACTGTCCTGACGTGTCTTTCATACTGATAAACAGACTGGTGAATCAGATGACTAGTAACACAATTGTGCTGCTAATAAAAAGTGGAGTCAACTGCTTTTCATTATTTGCCCACTCAACTCTAATGGCACTTAATACTAATGAGTAATCTAGTGCCAGGTGCCAGGATTAAAGCTTTGGTTGGATGGTAATCCTTTTGTCTAGAATAGTGAAATGAAGTCACTAAATAAGTTTCTAAATGTGTCTGACAGCCTTAGGGTCAGGTTTGCTGATAACTAATCACAGCTAAATATTTTTTTCCACTATGGAAAGTTTTTGACCCTTGATATAGTAGTGGTTCATAATAACCTTGAACAAAATAGTTGAACAAACACTTGATGCTTTTTTTAAACATGACTACCATTTGGGGAGAGGAGAACTGTAGCAAGGCCCATAGTCTTATCTGAAACCGCTGGGATCTTACAATTCAGAATTTTTAGGACTTTAGAAAGATGATAATACCATATATAACCCCCAGGTGAGTCTGGAGCAGCACCGTCTAGTACAACACATATTTCTGCAGCAAAAGATATAAGTATTCATACTGAGTGGGACCAGTAAACTCTGTAAATAATTTCATGCCAGTTCAAGTCAGATTTAATCATCAAATGAGTTTTTTAAATTTTTGGAATTTGGAATTGAGGATGAGGGATTGTGGTTCTGTACTGAAATTTGTCAAGCAGCATCTCTAATTGACAGAAAAAAATAGAGCTAGATGAATAAAAGTAATTTCAAGATATCTTTGGTTGATGAAGCAGAGTGTAATTAATGCCAGAATCTCTCTGGGTTTCTAGGATTTGTACTGTGTTCGCAGTGACCTGGGGAACCTGCTCAAAGCCCTGGGTCGCTTGGAAGAAGCCAAGGTAGGTGTTTGATAGAACACATTTAAACATCAGTGTTATGGAAACTTGTACTTTTTGCCAAGTCTTCAACTCTTCATTGAGCTATCTTCACAAAACAGTCCTATGAAACTGAGGAAAACTGACGGCATGAATCGCCTCAGACTAGAGCAGGGCCAGGCTTTGGCATTTCTGTTCTAAATCTGGGGGTAAAGCAAGAACCTGAACATTTTGGAGCCTTTCTGCTGACTAGATCATCTTTATAACAATGGGCTCCGTCATGATCTTATGTGGGAATAAATAACATTCCATTAAATCTGAGGCTTGCCTGCTGGTGACAAGCAGAGCGCCTGTGATTTGGCTCAAGACTCCTATATGATGCAGGTGCCATTGAAAATGCTGCTCTTCTAAGTCCTTTGTGGCTTGTAAGTGGAGAAGAATTTCATCCAAATGTTACCCTATAATACTGGCATTTAAAGTTCTTATTTAACCTTCCTCCCTTCATCTTCCTCACCCTTTTTACAGTGGAAGAAAGGCTGTTAAATGATTACAAATTAATAATTGGAACATCCTCCCCCTTCTTGTTCCCACTCCCTCCCCCAAGTTCCTTTTTCCTCTTTTCCAATCCTAGTTGTTTACCTTCTTTTCTTCCTTACTTCCTTCTTTTATTCTTCCCACCCCACCTCCTTAAAAAAAAAGTCAGAAGGACAAAGCTGGTTTGTTTGAGAAATGGACTGATCGAAAGAAAACTTGCCAAAGTGGAAAGGTGGCTTTTAGCATTGTGTTTCCAAATAATGAATTTGAACACCAGGTTGGGTTATTAAAGCTTTTGGTATAATTTTAAATTAAATTTGTAAATGAAATTGTCTTGTTACAAGCCACCTTACGCAACCGCGCTGCAGGGGTGAGGAGTGGGGAGAAACCAGAATGCTTCTGAAACTCCCACCTGTTGCTCTGAGCCCCACGCGCATGCTAATACGTGGAGTGTATGCGCAGCGTAGCTGTCTGTTTGCTTCACCCAGGGAGGGACAAGGCTTTCAGCGCTATCTGATGTTAAAAGGCACTAGTTTTAAGTGCATAGCTCATAAATTCTGCCGACACTTTGGATTAACCTTATGTAGGTTTCCAGCTAATGAATTGTAATTGATTTCAGTCTTAGTTGATAAATCTAATTGGTAATTTATAGAACAAATATTTGATAAGCTTCTATTAATTGTCACCCCACCAAGCGGACAGCTAACATGAATTGCACTTCACTGCAGCTTTAGAGATCGGTTTAGGCTGAGACATTGCGCCTGCCTTAGGTTGCTGACTTCTTTATTTCAGAGCTCTGGAGACACCTAGTTTGAAAAATGTTACTCTGTTTTTTTGTGAGAATTTAGTGAACAAGAAAATACTCTTGAGTGAAATGCAATGTATTTCTTTTGTAATCAGTGCATTTGAAAATTCAAGCCAGCATATTCCTAGTAGATGGAAGCAAAATTCAGTTGTCTTTGTAGAAAATAAAGAGCCTTTCTTCCAGCAAAATCCCTGCTGTATGCAATAGCCCTGATTAACCCTCTCCCTTCTGCATGTTTCCCATATTACAGACTTGAGACTGTCCTCATTCCCATATGTAATAGACATCCAAAGAATTTCAATTGCTTTGTTGAACTTTTACTAATGATCTTGTTTTTATTTTCTCTCTTGTTTTTGGTTTTTCACCATTGATATTGTATTTAGAAGGTTTCAGGTGGGTGAAACCTCCTATTCCATGCGTAAGGTGCCTCGCTGAAGGGAGCTCGAGGCCTGGATCTAGGGCAGACACACACCTCCTCCTCTTCCAGCAAGGAACGCACCGAAAAGTCACATGATGAGAAATATGGTAACGGGTTTGTAACTGCCACAGCAAAACAATTTGCCTCCATGCCTGAATCTTCTGTCTTGTGGCTTCAGAAACAGCTTAAAATAATTTTAATACAAGCAAGTTATGTAAGAAAATGTTTTATACTGTAGCCACAATTCTGTCAAAGATAAGTAAAAGTTAATTGATATTAAAAATTATTAGAGATAATTTACTAGTAAAAGCTTCTAACTCTTCTTGTTGTTCATTTTTTCCTTTTTTCTTCTTTGTTTGGATTGCAGCATTCTGCTCTTCTGATGATGCGCTGTGACCCTGCAGTAGCGCAAAGGCTGCGCAGCGTTAATGCGCAATGCGTGCAAATGAGCCCCTGTGAACGGTTGACTAGATGAGTAATCTGATTGACTGGCTCCCTCAGTCCTATTCTGTAGCCTTTTTGGATAAAATTGGGTTTTAACATACCTTGAGTCCAACTAATCTCATTAAGAAAATATTCTCTATGGGCCTGTCTAGTAGATTAATGGATCTGGTTGGCCGTTTGCTGCGTCTAGGGGTGTTCTATGTAGCGCAGCAGTTCGCAGCGATTGCGCAGTGCGATGCTGTTAGGTTGCGCAAGCGATGTTTGCGCTCGCATTACAGGGACCTCAACCTAGGTGCAATCCTGTCATATGAGGTTTCAGCTTCAGTCCCCCTTGGAGACAAGGGCATTGTGAGGATGTGACTGACAGCTTGGCCTTAATATCTGCCTTGGCAGAAAAACATTTTCCTACTCAGCATAGTTTGATGTTAGTGAGGAACAGTATTGTTTATTTAGAGCAGCATTTCCCAAAATGTGTTTTATAAGTATTATCATGAAATGTCCAATAAAAGAGGAATTCCATGATCAACTAAGTCTAGGGAACCCTCTGTATACTGTTAAAGGCTTAGGGAAGTCCTATAGTCAAGAAACCTATTTTCCGTTTTCTTATTTGATCATGAAATCTTTTTTTCCTGGTAATAACTATTATCACCTTGTAGAACACACTTTGGGAAACTTGGGTAGGGAAGATAGGTGGGAAGAATTTACCCTTAAGTTGTACCTTCTTGATACCATTTGAAAACAGTAGCAGGAGCCCTTGGGTGTTCAGATAAGAGAAGTCTGGCATAGCGTCTTAAGGCAGCTGACTTTCTGGTTAAGTCCCAGTGTAAGGGTTGGTTATCGGTTGGCAGAACTGAACATGGTGGTTTGCACCTGGGTTCTGGTGGCGCAAGCGCAGGAGCAGCCAGCTGTGGCAGCGCATTAGTTTTGGCGCAAGCGAGCCTATGCTGCAGGGTCACTTTTGGCTGGTCAGAGAAGGAATAATGATATCACCTTCTTCCCCCTCCCCCAATCTTTTTTTTTTTTCCCCTTTACAAATTTTCCCCTTTCCCTTTACCTCCTTCCCCTCCCATCTTCTTCTTTCATTAACCCCTCCTAAGGCATGTTATTTGAAAGCAATTGAGACGCAACCGAACTTTGCAGTAGCTTGGAGTAATCTTGGCTGTGTTTTTAATGCACAAGGGGAGATTTGGCTTGCAATCCATCACTTTGAAAAGGTTAGTCATTAAATTAATAATTGGTATTTATGAAATACTTATGTATGCAGGGTGTTTCTATTAGAACTGAATAATAGTCCTTTACTTAAGTAGACACGTAATATCTTTCTTTGACAGTATTGTAGCATTTGCTGGATGGTATATGGCAGTTTCCAGTTTTGCATTGAAAATGTACTTTAGTAATTAAAAATTGCTTTTTTAAACTGGCAGCTTGAAAAGAAGCAGAGTTATAAAGAAGCAGGGTTTCTTGGTGAAAAGACTGATTGCAGATCTGGGGCAGGAAATGTACAAAATTAATCTGGCGTGCCAGAGTCTGTCATAGCAGAAAGCAAGGAAGTTTTGATATATTTATGTCAAAAGTACTCAGGAGGAAACTGGAAGAGACTTCCACTGTCTAAAAATGGGCGTTGAGAATCAGTGGGAATAATAATTGAAATATTATTGAAACTTATCAAATACTTTAAATTCATGAGTTCATAATTATTCTAAGAAGAAATTCATGGGTCATCTTCAGAAGATAAGGACCAACTCATTATGAAAACTGTTTAAAAAATTGTGCTCTCCTGTGAACTGTACATCAGGGTAACCCAAGAGTTGATAGGAGAAAGTTTCTCTTTATACAAGTGTTCCAGTTAATAAATGAAGTAGGTTAAATGATAGAATCTGAGTATCACCAGTAATAAATTTAGGCATTTATCAGTGGCAAAAAAGAGACCCAACAAAACATTTTTTTTTTTTTCCAACCAAACATTTTGTACCTTGTGATAGAAGTATTGATACTTCCACTAGCGAAGTAGCCTTTCAAAAAGAGAAAAGAACCCAAATCTGATTAGGCTTGTAGTTCCACCAATTTATAGGAAGTAACATGAGATGGAAGCATAAACATGTTAAAGACACCATAGGAGTGCAGTCAGCAAATTCAAACTATGGGAAGCTGTATAGAACAATGATCTGATCTCTTCAACAAATTGCAGGAATAAAAATGGAGATTGAAGCTTTTAATTTAAAAGATTAAACTCACATGGTTAATTGTATGGGTCTTATTTGGATCCTGAATCAAAGCTAATCAGAAATTGGACCACTCAGTGGATACTTGATATTAAGGAATTGCTGTCATTTTTTAGGTATGATATTGGTATTGTGGTTATGCTAGGAAAAAATATTCCTGTATTGTCCCTGAAATAGATTTTGAAATGTTTTTGAGAGCACTGAAAATTAGCTTCAAAATGATCTGGGAAGAGGTCAAGTTAGGCTGGAATATAGATTAAATATGATTGAACATGATTTTTTAATTGTTGAATCTGGGTAATGGAGACTTGGGGGTTTATTATAGTCCTCTGCTTTTGTATATATTTGAAATTTTCCATAATAAAAAGTTAGTGGGTGGACATTTATCACTATAGATAATCTAACTTAAGTGCAACAAAGTTGCCATCTATGAAGAGGAAGTATTCTTAATGAATCTTAAATATATTCACAGTTTCTTATTACCTTTACCTTTTCAGTGTTTCAGTTCAGGTTTCTACTTTTTACACTATAAGAGTACCTACTGGGACTTCCATGGTGGTCTAATGGCTAAGACTCTGGTCCCAGTACAAGGGACCTAGGTTTGATTCCTGGTCAGGGAACTAGATTCCATGTGGCTCAACTAAATATCCTGCATGCTGCAGAAGATCAGAGATCCTGACTGCTGCAACTAAGACCTGGTACAGCAAGATAAATAAAGTTAAAAAGAAAAAAAAGAGTACCTACTCTTACTCAGTGGTTCTCTTTGGTTGCACGTGAGGAGCTTGTAAAAGATACGGATGTCCTGGCCTCATTTTCATTTTTTAAATTTTTATTTTACTTTTTGGCTGCACCCCAAGACATGTGGGATCTTAGTTCCCTAATCAGGGATTGAACTGTACTCCCTGCATTGGAAGGCAGAGTCTTAACCACTAGACCTCTGTGGAAAGTCCCTCAGCCCCGTTTTCAGAGAATCTGATTTAATTGCCCTGTGATAGAACTCAGGCACCATTTAGGAAGTGTTAGTCACTCCAGTCGTGTCCGACTCTTTGTGACCCCATGGGCTGTCTGTCCATGGAATTCTCCAGGCCAGAATACTGGAGTGGGTTGCCATTTCCTTCTCTAGGGGATCTTCCTGGCCCAGGGATTAAACCCTGGTCTCCGATATTGCAGGGAGACTTTTTACCAACTGAGCCACCACGGAAGTCCTACCATTTAGGAGGTAAATTCTGATACACTGCCAGGGTTGAGAATTACTTCTGTGGATATATCTGCTTATATGTTAAGATAGCTTCAGAACTATTTGGATGAGACCATTTAATGGTTAGCATCCCATTGTAGTAATGTATCTTACTGAGTATATGGCTCTAATTACATATGTTACTAATGTCTGAGTATACAGTTGTAGTTATTGAAGTATATATTTCCTTTCTCAGAGTTTGCTGCTGCTTCCTGCCATTATTTTTTTTAGAAAACCTAAGCTTCATTAACTCAGAATAAAATAGGGCCAGCTATTAGAAGTATTGAGCTCAATAAAATTAGAGCAGACCCAGTTTAAAATTTTTTCCTTCAGGACACATTTTACTCATATTACATAGGAAGTTATTTTGATAATATTGAGGTTTGTGAATAATGAATGTACTGAAATAATTGGGTTTTAAAAATGAAAGAAATAATATTGAATTATACTAGAAAATGTAATGGGAGATCTAAAATTATGTCAGAATTAAGAATTGTAATTGGGAAGTGAGTCTGAAATTCTAACTTCCTCTGAGTAACTATCTTGCAATTTTTAGGCTGTCACCCTTGACCCCAATTTTCTGGATGCTTATATCAATTTAGGAAATGTCTTGAAAGAGGCACGGATTTTTGACAGGTGAGAGAATGTTCTATTTGGAGTCTGTTGTATCAACACTTGAGAGTTTGGACTGAAATTATTACAATGGTTTGTTGAAATGCACTCCTTTTCTACTGTGTTGCTTTCCCTCATCAGATCTGCTGTGTTACCTTTTATTATTGCCTGACTTTGCATTGTTGGCTTTTCATAAAGTCACTGTCTGTCTCACTGGTTTAGTTGAAATTTCCTTTATTGTAAAACTATTGAAATGGTTATCTTTTAGACAAAATTATTCCTTCTGAATGGTTCAAAAAGTAAATCCTGAATTTTAACTTTGTGTTGTTTTCAAAGGAAAGCCTGTTTCTTACGTGGGTATAGAAAAGTTTTCAGTGTAAAAATACATTTTATAAAGGTGCAATATTGATTTTTGAGATTAAGTATAGTATGGCATGAATTGTAATAAAGCATCCACTAAAGGTTAGCTATATTGTGTGTGTGTGTTTTATTTACAGAGCTGTGGCAGCTTACCTTCGTGCCCTAAGCTTGAGTCCAAATCATGCAGTGGTACACGGCAACCTGGCTTGTGTATACTATGAGCAAGGACTGATAGATCTAGCAATAGACACCTACAGGCGAGCTATTGAACTGCAACCACATTTCCCTGATGCTTACTGCAACCTAGCCAACGCCCTCAAAGAGAAGGGCAGTGTAAGGATTTTTATTCACTTTTTCTTTGTCACCTGGTGGGATTTTTTAAAAAGTCATTTTTGTATTTATTGTCCTGTATTAAATATTGAAGTGTCCGACTTCAATATTTTGTTTGACTTCAATACTTGGTTTGACTTCGGAGTTTCGGTTGAGAGGAAGAATAGAAAAAATACCTGTTTCTGGAATATTACCAGCCACTAGGCTTAACTAAGCAATTGTTAGAATAATATCACTGGTGGCTCTTTGATTCCTCTGTATAGGGTTTGAATAGTTTGTTTTGTTTTTTAGGTTGCTGAAGCAGAAGATTGTTATAACACAGCTCTCCGACTGTGTCCCACCCATGCAGACTCTCTGAACAACCTAGCCAATATCAAACGGGAACAGGGAAACATTGAAGAGGCAGTTCGCCTGTATCGTAAAGCATTAGAAGTATGTTGAGGGTGGTGTGACGGGGTATTTCGTGTGATAGAGGGAAGGCAATTAAGTCTGCCATGTCATCTACCTCTTTTGTAAAAATAAATAGTGGTTGAATCATTCATTGAACCAATTAATTGAGTACCTAAAGTATGAGTGAGGTCCTGTGTAACATTCAAGAAAGTCCTTAACATTGAGGTTGTTATTTTATATGTGGATAAGATCTGCATAAAAATTTAAACAGTAAGCGACAGTTCAAGAGGAGTTATCAGTAAGTATATAATTTCAGTGCCTGATGGCTATAATGTTGGTTGGTTAGATGTGGTAGCAATTTCAAAGAGAGAGATGCTAGAGTTACCAGCATAAATTAAGATGTTATGTTTTGAAACATGGAGAGGTATAAAATAAAGAAGTAGAATTTGAGCTCTTTGGCTTTGAAGAATGCATAGACTTGGAGAAGGTAGAGAGAAGTATAGGGAATAAAGGTGCTTGAGCCAAGTTCTTGTTATAAGTTATTACTGCTGTTTTAGCTAAAGTTATTTTTTTAAACCTCAGTTATCATTTTTAATCTTTATAGGTCTTCCCAGAGTTTGCTGCTGCTCATTCAAATTTAGCAAGTGTATTACAGCAGCAGGGAAAACTGCAGGAAGCTCTGATGCATTATAAGGAGGCAATTCGGTAAGAGACTCCCAGCCTTATTTTTTTTCAAGGTTTTAAATGCTTGGTGTTTGGCACATTTGATATATGGCACTTTTAGTAACAGCAGACTAAATTAACATTACAGGGGTTAAAGGTTTTAGTACTAGAGAAATAAAATCTTTGTCCTGTCCTTTAGAATCAGTCCTACCTTTGCTGATGCTTACTCTAATATGGGAAACACTCTAAAGGAGATGCAGGATGTTCAGGGAGCCTTGCAGTGTTACACTCGTGCCATTCAGATTAACCCTGCATTTGCAGATGCCCACAGTAATCTGGCTTCCATTCACAAGGTACTGTTCTTTTATATGTATTTTATTATAATATGTGCATCTTAGTAGGTAATGTTTTTAATTTTAGGGAACATTTTAACCATCCCACTTTATTTACTTCCAGGATTCAGGGAATATTCCAGAAGCAATTGCTTCTTATCGCACTGCCCTGAAGCTTAAACCTGATTTTCCTGACGCTTACTGTAATTTGGCTCATTGCCTGCAGGTAAAGAATAATGGGCCAGTAACTGGCTTTCAGGGTTGTAATCTCTTTTTAATTGTTATCTGCCATATTAACCCAGGCTTGGTTGGAGACAGTGTTCTCTAATGGGTTATCTGACATTACTTTAGGCCAAAGACACATAAAATGTTAAGTCTTGGAATACAATTTTCTGGATAATATCTTCTTTTTGCCTTCTCTAGATTGTCTGTGACTGGACAGACTATGATGAACGAATGAAGAAATTGGTTAGCATTGTGGCTGACCAGTTAGAGAAGAATAGGTTGCCTTCTGTGCATCCTCATCATAGTATGCTATATCCTCTTTCTCATGGCTTCAGGAAAGCTATTGCTGAGAGGCATGGGAACCTCTGCTTGGATAAGGTGCAAGTCTTTTGTTTTAATCTTTTTGTTGTAAAGTAAGACACGGATACAAAAAACTGAATCAGATTTATGGCTTAGTGAGTTATCATAAGGTGAACACCACCCAAGTTGAGAAATGAAGCTTTGTGAGTGAGCCCAGAAGCTCCTTCCATTGTGTCCTGTCTTTTATTTTTATATTTAGCTGTACCAGGTCTTAGTTGTGGCATGCAGAATCTTCAGTCTTCATTGTGGCGTATGCAATCTTCAGTTGCAGTACGCAGGATCTAGTTCCCTGACCAAGGATCAAACCCAGGCCTTTGCATTGAGAGCATGGAGTCTTAGGCACTGGACCACCAAGGAAGTCCCTGTCCTATCTTGATCATAATCCCTTCCATTCTATAAGGCAGAATCCTTAACTGAAATACTAGCAGTGGACTGATGTTTCTTTAGTTTTAAAATCATAGTTTTTAGTAATGTGTTTTATACTTACTTTTGAGAATTAGAGCACTACTTGATAAAAGGCGGGAATTTACTTAGCAGAATAGAGTGGAGTGCTAGGTCTAATTCTGTTTTTTGAAAATGTTCCCCTACAGAATTTTCTTCTAAAATGTAGGGTTTGTCATACTCCGTCCACTTTGCTTCCTTCCTATAACTTTTAGACTTGCTTGGGCTATTCATTGGCCTCAGAAACAGGTCACAGTATGAACCATATTATATAAGTTGCTAAGGTTGCATTGAACTGGCTATATGAATTAAAGAAGTATTCTGGGCACAAAACCATTCCCAATAGGTGTGAGTTGTGTTTTTAGTCAGTTTTCCTAGGTGAAAGTTTACGTATAGACTCAACTTTACTAACAAGCCTTGAATTCCATTGTTAGATTAATGTCCTTCATAAACCACCATATGAGCATCCAAAAGACTTGAAGCTCAGTGATGGTCGACTGCGTGTAGGATATGTGAGTTCTGACTTTGGGAATCATCCTACTTCTCATCTTATGCAGTCTATTCCAGGCATGCACAATCCTGATAAATTTGAGGTAAGACTAGTGTTTCCCTAGAGCCGCTATTGTCACCATTAGGTGTTAAGCCCAGTGTCTTTTTAGGAAAGATATGAGCCGAGGTTATTAAATACATATTATGTGCTACCTTTCAGGTATTCTGTTATGCCTTGAGCCCAGATGATGGCACAAACTTCCGAGTGAAGGTGATGGCAGAAGCCAATCATTTCATTGATCTTTCTCAGGTAGGTGTAACTCTTACACTTCAGCTTTATAATTTGAGCAAATAGTGAATAAAACTGTTGACGTCTAGCTTGTATTTTTCCTGACAAATATTTAACATCAGCTGTTTCATGCCTTTCCTGGAAAAGGAAATAGCAACCCACTCCAGTATTCTTGCCTGGAGAATACCATGGACAGAGGAGCCTGGTGGGTTTGCCCATGGGGTCGCAAAGAGTCGGAAATGACTGAGCGACTAACACACATGCACGCACGCACATGCATACTACATGCCTGTGGGCAATTGCTTTGATCTTATTTCCTTGATTGTTTACATTTATTACATTACATGTGTAATCATCATGGATTTTGCTGAGGTTGCAAATTAAATAGAAATATGATATATCTCTGCTTGGACATAGAACTTCTCTGGGGATTGAGCTAGCACTTGTGACAGTAGATATCTAATATTACCTGAATAAGTTGAACAAGATGGTGGCTTGGAAGAAGAACAAACAGGTCATTTAAAGGACCTTTGCCTTTAAATCTTTATTTTTATACTTGGCTCCATTGCTATTTTCTCTAGGAGCTAAAGTTTTATGATAAATTAAGATTGAAACCTGTGAGGGAATGTTGCTGAAGGTATGGACTAGAGTTTTTTCTTACAGGCTCTTTTGGCCACTTTGGTGACTAACAGAGGTATGTGTGGTATATCTAGTAATTCATATAGATGAATCATTGAAACCCTAGTAGGAGAATTGCAAGACTCTTGTCATTTCATAAATAATTTGTACCTGACATCTTTTGCATTATAGCTATTGCTTTGGAAGTACACCTTACCATTTTTGGTGTAGGGTTGGACTCTTCTGTGACCAAGCAGCATACGACCCTCCATCTCTTGAGACCTTTCAGGATTCACTGCTTATTGACTGAAGTCTAAACTCTTTAAAAATATATATATCTTTTATACATATATATTAATTGAAGCATAGTTGACATACAATATTAGTTTCAGGTATGTGTGCACTCACTAAGTTGCTTTAGTTGTGTCCGACTCTTTGAACCCCATGGACTGTAGCCCCCCAGGCTCCTCTGTCCATGGGATTCTCCAGACAAGAATACTGGAGTGGGTTGCCATTCCCTTCTCCAGGGGATCTTTGCAACCCAGGGATCAAACCTGTGTCTCTTGCATTTCCTACATTGGCAGGCGGGTTCTTTACCACTAGCGCCACCTGGGAAAATTTCAGGTGTACTACATAGTTAGTTGACATTTGCACATATTATGAAATCACCATGAAAAGTCTGGTAATCATCTGTCTCCATACAAAGTTACTACAGTATTATGACCATATTCCTCATGTCATATGTTATATCCCTGTGGCTTGTTTTATACCTGGAGGGTTTTTTTAATCTTCATATATGTAAACTTCATATATGAAGTCCAGACTCTTCAGAATGGCCTTCACAACCTTTCTGAGTTTGACTGCAACCTTGTTTGCCAGTGCTTTTCACCCCCCATTAGCCTTCAGTTATACCCTATAGCAAACAGAAGTGATCTACCCAGTTTTTTCAACCTACTGTGCACTTTACTCTGGTTCCTTATTCATATAGTTCTCTGTGAGATTATAATTCTTCCAACTCCCTCAAACTCCTATCCATCTTTGGACACCCATTTCAAATACCATCTCTGCTATGAAGCCTAGTTGTTCATACATTCAATGTAGAATTAAACTCTCCTTCCTCTGTATCCTGTGTTGGTGATACTGTGGGCCCATTTTAATGGCACTTAACCATATTTTTACTCTGCATTAATGTATTCTTAATTTGTGTTCTTGTATTTTTGCGTCTGGGAATTTGAATTCTGTTTAATATCATTAAGGCTAATTGAATCAGTCTGAGATTGTATATAATAAATTTTTATTTTTTTATTCTGTAGATTCCATGCAATGGAAAAGCAGCTGATCGCATCCATCAAGATGGTATACACATCCTTGTAAATATGAATGGTTATACCAAGGGTGCTCGAAATGAACTCTTTGCTCTCAGGCCAGCTCCTATTCAGGTAAAGGAAATAATAATAACAACATTCATTATGTTTATTGGGCTAAAAAGACAGTGATATGTTTTTCCCCCCTCTGGTTAACTGTCCTTTGACACAATAGGATAGATGTACCTAAGTTATGAAAAAAGTGTAGTTCTTGAAAATGCATAGGGACAAAGAATTAAAGGTAAGGATACAATGCCCACAGGTACATGTTTATGGAGACATGCAGTTTGTAGTTGATGTAAACAGTTGTTCTATGTTATAAATTGGAAAAACCGTTTAGCACTTGGAAGTTTAGTTTGAAATATTACTTGATTGGCTAAAGAAGTCCACCCTCGTTTGTTTACTTATTTAATTTTAGACCCTTTTGATGAAGGTTCTTAGTTTTTCATATGATTTTTTTTCTTCTTCTAGGCAATGTGGCTGGGGTATCCTGGGACTAGTGGCGCACTTTTCATGGATTATATCATCACTGATCAGGAAACTTCACCTGCTGAAGTTGCTGAGCAATATTCTGAGAAGCTGGCTTATATGCCTCATACTTTCTTTATTGGTGATCATGCTAATATGTTCCCTCACCTGAAGGTAGGTAGAAAAACAGTGCTATAGGGGAATTGCAAAGAACTGTAGTCATTTATTTCTTACTACTGTTCCTGTGCATTCTAACAGATAAGTTTGAAACTTTTTTTTTTTATTAGAAAAAAGCAGTTATCGATTTTAAGTCCAATGGACACATTTATGACAATCGGATTGTGCTGAATGGCATCGACCTCAAAGCATTTCTTGATAGTCTACCAGATGTGAAAATTGTCAAGGTCAGAACCTGGTCAATATTGTAATTGAAATAAAGTTATCTGCATTTGGGATCTTTCCCCTAATGATGTATTTTTGTGTAATTATTTTAAGATGAAATGTCCTGATGGAGGAGACAATGTGGACAGCAGTAATACAGCTCTTAATATGCCTGTCATTCCTATGAATACTATTGCAGAAGCAGTTATTGAAATGATTAACAGAGGACAAATTCAGATAACAATTAATGGATTCAGTATTAGCAATGGACTGGCAACTACCCAGGTAAGAAGAGAATAATAGAATGTACTGTGTACCACCAAGTATACATTTATCTTTTTCAAATCTCATAACTCTAGGAGGTAAACATCGTTACTCCTGTTTTATAGATGAGGAAATGAATTTGGGGAAAACTGGCATCTTATATAGGTTTGTTTGATTTTAAAAGTCACTTGTATTCAGCCAGCAGATTACTTAATGAGAGTCTTCTGTGTTAATACCTTGTTATTCCCTGCCTCTGTGGCTTTACTCTTATCAATGGTGAAATATCTGTAGACATCATACAGTTTCTTGCTTCTATAACTCATCCTTTCCCCAGTTAAATCTTACTCATCTTTAAGACTTTCAGTTCAGACAGCTCCTCCGACAATCTGTTTCTCTCCGTATCTGTAACCTCTCCTCCCCTGCTCCATTGGTACCTGTATTCTCTGCTTCTGAAATATTTGGGATGTATCTTGACATCCAGCACAACACATTCTAAGTCCTGGGTTTGAATGCATTTGCCACTGAATTGAATTACTTTAGAGCCTGTGTCTTAGCCTCTGTAATGTAGTATGTGCTCAGTAAATATATATTGCTTGTGTACTTGAATAAGTGAATGTGTAGCTCTGTCAAGAGATGATAAGGCAAGGATCTTTGACCTCTTAGGAGTTAAAAGTTTTAGTGGTATAGCAATTTATACAAGAGGGCGCTTGAAGTGAATTCAGGTTAGGGAATTAATCACCCATAATGTGCATTGGGCTGAAAAGACAGTGATGTGTCCCCCCCACCTTTCTGGTTAACTGTCCTTTGAAACAATAGGGTAGACATGCTTGACTTAAGGAAAAAAAAGTGTAATTCTTGAAGTGTACAAAGACAAAGAATTTTGAATGTAGAACACAATGCCCATTTGTATGAGACATCCATCACACCTGGAATAGTTACATAACAATGTAAGGTAGTCCCCAGATATGTGGGAATTGCAAGATAAGACTATAATTATGTATATAGATGCTCAGAAATAGTGGTGAGGCAAGGCACTTTTACAGAGATTGTTTGGTAACTGAAGTTTAGTCCTGAAAGGTGGATGTGACTTTGAAAAGGACATTTCATTCATGAAGAAAAGAGTGAGAAGAAGCTTGCTGTTGGATTTATAGGATTTTGAAGAGAACTCTTTGGCTAGAGTGAGATGTTTCATAGTGCAGTCCACCCCAAATTAAGATAGTGCCCTAACTTTTTTCCTTTAACTTAATGTGTCACAAATATTTTCCCATTGTAGTTTAGTTATATGACTTTTAATGGTTATACCACTTTGCATCATAAGGATTCTTTATTGATTGAAAGATATTGGAGTATGTTGACTTTAAGTATAATCATCATATTCTTTTTCTTGTTGTAGATCAACAATAAGGCTGCCACTGGAGAAGAGGTTCCTCGTACCATTATTGTAACCACACGTTCTCAGTATGGGTTACCGGAAGATGCCATTGTGTACTGTAACTTTAATCAGTTATATAAAATTGACCCTTCCACTTTGCAGATGTGGGCAAATGTGAGTATGTGTAGATTCATTATTAATGTCTAGAGATTCTAGAAAAGATTCTGTATATAGGCCGTCTTGCTGAGGCTGCCTGCCCCTCCCCCACCCCCATTCAGGAACTATTGTTCTCATGTCTAATTTTCAAAAGAGCTGTAGATTTCAGCAGTTTTTAATTTTCTTTCATGTGTCTAAATATCACATTATGAACTTTTAAAATTTACGTGTTTAAAAGCAAACTTCTTCAGGCCAAGTGGTAAATATTTTTGGTTTCTCAGTCCATACTATCTGTCATATCTACTCAGTTCTGCCATTGTAACAGGAAAACACCATACTTATGTAAATGAATGAGCGTAGGTATGTTCCAATAAATTTTTATTTACGAAAGTGGGCAATACGTGAGATATGTCTGATTTGGCTCATAGGCTATATTTGCCAACTCATGGTCTAAGCTGATAGTAAAGCTATTAATGTATATTCATCCGTGTTTAGTAGCATTCTTGGAATATTGTAGAATTAAAACTAGGAAGGAATTGGTTTATGCCATTACCTATCAGTCATTTCATCGTACCATTTCGTGTAAGCAGGACTTCTGAAGGTTCTTAACTTTGCTATCCATATCTGGCTTTTATTCCATAGAGCTAAAATGGAGATAATTCTTGGTTGACTTTTTTTCTGATCAATATTTGCGTTTTTTGGTCTGTTTTGTTTTTCTTTAAAGGAGGAGGGAGGGTGGAGGAGAAGAGGAAGCAGATGAGTTCAGGTTTACTATCCCTTAGTCTTCACTTCCCCATTTCAAAAAACCTGAAAACCAAAAACATGTTCATAAGTTTGCGGTAATTTATTTGGTAGCAAAACTGCCTGAAATGATGTTAAGCTATGATTCTTTATTTTATTCCATTTAGTATGAATATTCCTGCATCTTGATGGAAAGATATTAATGTTTGTTTACAGGAAGTTGCTGCTGAGTACATTATGTAATTTTTTTTTTTTACAATTTTTTTTAAAATTTTATTTTATTTTTAAACTTTACAATATTGTATTAGTTTTGCCAAATATCAAAATGAATCCGCCACAGGTATACATGTGTTCCCCATCCTGAACCCTCCTCCCTCCCCATTACCATCCCTCTGGGTCATCCCAGTGCACTAGCCCCAAGCATCCAGTATCATGCATCGAACCTGGACTGGCGATTTGTTTCATACATGATATTATACATGTTTCCATGCCATTCTCCCAAATCTTCCCACCCTCTCCCTCTGCAACAGAGTCCATAAGACTGTTCTATATATCAGTGTCTCTTTTGCTATCTCGTACACAGGGTTATTGTTAGCATTTTCTAAATTCCATATATATGTGTTAGTATACTGTACTGGTGTTTTTCTTTCTGACTTGCTTCACTCTGTATAATAGGCTCCAGTTTCATCCACCTCATTAGAACTGATTCAAATGTATTCTTTTTAATGGCTGAGTAATACTCCATTGTGTATATGTACCACAGCTTTCTTATCCATTCATCTGATGGACATCTAGGTTGCTTCCATGTCCTGGCTATTATAAACAGTGCTGCAGTGAACATTGGGGTACACGTGTCTCTTTCCCTTCTGGTTTCCTCAGTGTGTATGCCCAGCAGTGGGATTGCTGGATCATAAGGCAGTTCTGTTTCCAGTTTCTTAAGGAATCTCCACACTATACTTACTGTACTACTTTTTAAAAATCTGAAATACTCTAAATTCTGAAATCTGTCTGTTCTCATGACTTTCAGTGAAGGGATGGTGAACTTAATTGAATAGATGTAGATCTAAATCAGGTTGACAAACTGTGGCCTTTGGGCCAGATCCAGTCCTCTGCTTGTTCTTGTTTTGTTTGTTTGTTTTTTTGGTTTGTTTTTGGTCACAATGTGAGGCATGCCAGATTTTAGTTCCCCAATCAGGGATCAAACACACACCCCCTATGGTAGAAGCAGTCTTAATAACCACTGGACTGCCAGGAAAGTCCCAACTGCTTGTTTTTGTAAATAAAATTTTATTGACACACAGCTGTGCCTACTAATTTACATATTGTCTGTGGCTGCTTTCCAGTGACGAGGGCAGAATTGAATAGTTATGACAGAGTCCATGCTGGCATCAAAAGCAAAAATATTTGCTCTCTGGTCCTTTACAGAAAAAAATCTGCCGACCCCTGATCTAGATTGTGCAAATAAAGTTTGGCAAATGTGAGCTAACTTCGTTTGTTGTACCATGCTGGGGAATTTGAAAGTTGAAATGAAAAATTCCTATCTTGTGGACAAAAACCACTCCTAGTATCAGTTTCCACAGGACATAGCTGCCTCAGATTATTCTAATTAGTTACTTGTTTTGTGCTTCTTGCATCAGTCTCCTGTTTCTTTGAACTGTGTTTGGGGACAGCTAAGCAGAACACTATAACCCAGTTGATCTAATTCATCTATGTGAAAGAAAAACTTAAGTTCACAGTAGGCTGCTTTCTGGGTGAAAAGCATAGAGTACGGTATATGGTAGAATTACTAGAAATTTATGGGAGCCTTTCTTGAGAAGGGCAGAGCTATTAATACTTATTCTTATTTTCCCTATTTTAGATACTGAAGCGTGTTCCCAATAGTGTACTGTGGCTGTTACGTTTTCCAGCAGTAGGAGAACCTAATATTCAACAGTATGCACAGAATATGGGACTTCCTCAGAACCGTATCATTTTTTCACCTGTTGCTCCTAAAGAGGAACATGTCCGGAGAGGCCAGCTGGCTGATGTCTGTCTAGACACTCCCCTTTGTAATGGGCACACCACAGGGATGGATGTTCTCTGGGCAGGGACACCCATGGTGACTATGCCAGGTGAGTTGCTTCCTTATTCTTTTTAAAATCTCCTTGGAAGAAACACTTCCAGGTGAAATCATATGTACTAGAAGCAATATTTAGGGCAAAATGATAGAAAATGAGACTTGTTGAGGTCTGAACATGCCTCATCTGCATTGTGTGGATATTTATTTTTTTTTGGATATTTAAACATAAATAACATTAATAACTGTGTGCTATTTGTGTTCTCAGATGTGCAATTATTATCTTTTTTTACTGCAGGAGAGACTCTTGCTTCTCGAGTTGCGGCTTCCCAGCTCACTTGTTTAGGTTGTCTTGAGCTTATTGCTAAAAATAGACAAGAATATGAAGACATAGCTGTGAAGCTGGGGACTGATCTAGAATAGTAAGTAAACTTTTCCATGAAAAATTATATGGTATAGTGAAGGAAATAAGGAAAATTTAGAGAGAATTTAGGTGTGAAATCATAAAATAAGGGTAATATAAAATATGTGAATTAGTTGTATGCTCTCTGGATGAGATAAGAACTTTTTCTTTTTTATTTAATTTATTTATTTTGGCTGTGCTGTGAGGAATGCCTTGCCCCCTGCAGTTGGAAGTGTGGAGTCTTAACCACTGGATTGCCAGTATATAAAGACTGAAGAATTTTACATTTTAAATCCCTTAATAGGAAAGTAAACAAGGAAATGACAACTGACCAAAGTAGAAAATCAAATAGTTAATAGGAAAAAGTTTCAGCCTCTGTCGTACAAATAAATATTTATGTATATATTTATTTCTTGGCTGTGCCATGCTGCTTGCAGGATCTTAGTTCCCTGGCCAGGAACTGAACCCATGCCCTTGGGCAGGGTAAGTGCAGAGGCCTAACCACTGAACTACAAGGGAATTCCCTAGTAGAAATAAAATAACACTGAGGTATACCCATTATTTGACTATAAAGTCTAAGACTTAATATGATACAAATGATGAGGGAGCATTGAGGTGCTGGCCTTTTCATACATTGGTAAATAAATTGGTGCAATCGTTTTAAAGCTTAAAAAAAAAAAGCTGACTCTTTGACCCTAATAATATCCAGGTACAACTTAAATGCTTAGATAAATGATGCTTTATCCATACAATAAAATAGTGTATTACTTAAATGAGATTTTTCTTTGGGTATTATGGGTGATTTTTTTTTCTTTTTGTTTTTCTGAGAAGTAGCATATTATGTAGAAGCTTAAAGAAGCACCCTCTTTGAGTTAGATTTCCTGGGTTTGAATCCAGGCTCTCATAATTTTTGTGACTTTGGACAAGTTAGTCTTTATGTGCCTTGGTTTTTCCATCTGCAAAATGGGGATGAATGATAGTACCTACCCTGCAGAGATGTGAGGATTTTAAAAAGGTCCTCCATGTGAAGCACTTACAACAGTTCTTGGTACATAGTAAGCATTCAACAGATGTATGTTAAGTATTTATTTATTTTCAAAATTTTCTCCATTGAACATCACATACAGCTAAGAAAAATAAGTGAAAAATTTGAGACTGGGCATTAAATATGAAGCTTCAGGTCCATCATCCCAGAGATAACTACAGTAAATAATTGAGTGTATTTTTTTTTTTTTACATTTTTGGAACTTAGCTGACTTCATATAAATAATGCTTTTCCCCAAGATTTTGTTGTGAAAAATTTCAGTTTTATAATAAACACATACTTACCACCTAGCTTCCACCACTAATATTCTTCTATACTTTTACCACATTTATTTCATCTATTTATATTTCATCTATTTATTTCTATACCCATTTAGTAATCCATCTTATTTGAAGTAAATTATGGACATCAGTGTTTTTACCTCAGAATGGACATCATTAAGAGTTTAATATTTGCTTCTCTTTTGAGGTAAAATTTAAATACAGTGGAATGCACAAATCTTTTTTTAATTAATTTTGTTAATTGAAGTGTAGTTGATTTACAATATTGTATTTCCGGTGTATAGCAGAATTGATTCAGTTATACACACACACACGTTTTTCATTTTCTTTTCCATTATGGTTTATTATGGGATTTTGAATATAGTTCCTTGTGCTATAAAGTAGAACCTTGTTTATTTTATATACTATATACATGTGTGTGTATGTATATGCTGTGTATAGTATCTGTTAATCCCAACTGGAATACACAAATCTGAAGTGAGTTTTGAGAAATACCTTTATAAGCCAAACCTCCAACAAGATATAGCATATTACCATCACTCCAGAAGGTTGCTTCATACCCCTTCTCAGTTGGTCCACCTCACCAGCTCTGAGATAACCAGTAGTTTGAATTTTTTTCCACTGTAGTTTATTTGGGGCTTACCAGGTGGCACTAGTGGTGAAGGACCTGCCTGCAATGCAGGAGATGTAAGAGATGCAGGTCTGATCCCTGGCTTGGGAAGATCCCCTGGAGGAGGGCATGACAACCTACTGCAGTATTCTTGCCCGGAGAATCCCATAGACAGAGGAGCCTACAGTCCATGGGGTCGCAGAGTCAGACATGACTGAAGCAACTTACCACGCACACATGCGTGCGCATAATTTACTTAGTCTTATTAGAACCTCATACAAATGGAATCATACATTATGTACTCTGAAGGCTTCTCACTCAGGATAATGTTTTGAGATTCATCCATGTTGTTGGCTGATATCAGTAACTCATTCCCTTTTATTGCTGAGTAATATTTCAGTGTATGGATGCAGCACAGTTTAACCATTCTGCTGAGATTCAGAATTTTATTTGGAGGATAACATTAATATGGTTATGGTTGGTTTGAGGCCAATGGATATGCATAGCCATTTTACTAGTTTCTGGCACAGCAAACAATAAAATAACATTTTAATTAATTAAAAAAAACTCTTCAGGAGTATTCCACCTTCTGGTTTTAAAGTAATAATTGTCTCTATATAAGAATAGTTTCATGACAAATGATTTATTCAGAACAAGAATCGAGAGAGAATTCTTTCCTGTGTTCCCAGAAGAATTGATTTTTTTTCCTGTTTCTGAACAAGTGATATTAGGAACACTTTTTTAAAAAATTAATTTATTTTAATTGGAGGATAATTACTTTACACTATTGTGATTTCTGCCATACATTGACATGAATCAGCCATGGGTGCACATGTGTCCTCCCATCCTGAACCCCCCTCCCATCTCCCTTACCACGCCATCCCTCTGGGTTGTCCCAGAGCACCAGCTTTGAGTGCCCTGCTTCATGCATCAAACTTGCATTGGTCATCTATTTTACATGTAGTAGTATACATATTTCAATGCTGTTCTCTTAAATCATCCCACACTCACCTTCTCCCACACAGTGCAAAAGTCCTTGAATATAGGATTGTCATTACTGTCTTTCTAAATTCCATATATATATATATATATATATATATACACACACACACACACACACACACACACACACAGTATTGGAGTTTCTCTTTCTGACTTCACTCTGTATGATAGGCTCCAGTTTCATCCACCTTATTAGAACAGACTCAAATACATTCTTTTTCACAGCTGAGTAATATTCCATTGTGTATATGTACAACTTCCTAATCTATT
Source organism: Bos taurus (assembly GCF_002263795.3). Taxonomy (NCBI): domain Eukaryota; kingdom Metazoa; phylum Chordata; class Mammalia; order Artiodactyla; family Bovidae; genus Bos; species Bos taurus. Next base: position 79,099,253 of record NC_037357.1, on the reverse strand, counting down.
CACCTGCTGATGAACATCTAGGTTGCTTCCATGTGCTAGCTATTGTAAACAGTGCTGCAATGAACATAGGGGTACATGTGTGTTTCAGTTGTGGTTTTCTTGGTGTGTATGCCCAGCAGTAGGATTTCTGGGTCGGATGGCAGTTCTAATTGCTGTTTTTTAAGGAATCTCCACACTGTTCTCCATAGTGGCTGTTACCAGTTTGCCTTCCCACCAGCAGTGTAAGAGGGTTCCCTTTTCTCCACACCCTCTCCAGCATTTATTGTTTGTAGACTTTGATGGCAGCCATTCTGACTGGCGTGAGATGATACTTCACTGTGGTTTTGATTTGCATTTCTCTAGTAATGAGTGATGTTGAGCACCTTTTGATGTATTATTAGCCATCTGTATGTCTTCATTGGAGAAATGTCTGTTTAGTTCTTTGGCCCACATTTTGATTGGGTTGCTCATTTTTCTGGTATTGAGCTTCATGAGCTACTTGTGTATTTTGGAGATTAATTCTTTGGCAGTTGTTTCATTTTGCTTCATTCTGAAGATGCCTTTTCACCTTGCTTACAGTTTCCTTTATTGTGCAAAAGCTTTTAAGTTTAATTAGGTCCCATACTGTTTATTTTTGTTTTTATTTCCACTACTCTGGGAAGTGGGTCATAGAGGCTCTTGCTGTGACTTATGTCCGAGTGTTCTGCCTATGTTTTACTCTATGAATTTTACAGTTTCTGGTCTTACATTTAGACCTTTAATTCATTTTGTTTTTGTGTATGGTGTTAGAAAGTGTTCTAATTTCATTCTTTTACACATGGTTGACCAGTTTTCCCAGCACCACTTGATGAAGAGATTGTCTTTTCTCCACTGTATATTTTTGCCTCCTTTGTCAAAGATAAGGTGTCCATAGGTACATGGTTTTCTCTCTGGGCTTTCTATTTTGTTCCATTGATCTATATTTCCGTCTTTATACCAGTACCATACTGTCCTGATGACTGTAGTTTTGTAGTATAGTCTGAAGTCAGGAAGGTTGATTCCTCCGGTTCCGTTCTTCTTTCCCAAGATTGCTTTGGCTATTCGAGACTTTTTGTGTTTCCATACAAACTGAAATTATTTGTTCTAGTTCTATGAAAAATACCATTGGTAGCTTGATAGGGATTGCATTGAATTTATAGATTACTTTGAGTAGTATAATCGTTTTCACTATATTGATTCTTCCAGTCCATGAATGTGGTATATTTCTCCATCTATTTGTGTCATCTTTGATTTCTTTCATCAGTGTTTTATAGTTTTCTATATATAGGTCTTTTGTTTATTTAGTAAAATTTATTCTTAAGTATTTTACTCTTTTCTTTGTAATGGAGAATGGGGTTGTTTCCTTAATTTCTCTCTTTTTTCATATACATTGCAGTGTATAGGAATGCAAGGGATTTCTTTGTATTAATTTTATATCCTGCAACTTTAATTCATTAATGAATTCTAGTAATTTTCTGGTGGTATCTTTAGGGTTTTCTATGTAGAGTATCATGTCATCTGCAAACAGAGTTTTACTTCTTCTTTTCCAGTCTGGATTCCTTTTATTTCTTTTGTTTGGTTGCTGTGGCTAGGACTTCCAAAACTATATTGAATAGTAGTGGTGAGAGTGGGCACCCTTGTCTTGTTCCTAATTTTAGAGGGAATGCTTTTCAATTTTTCGCTGTTGAGAATGTTTGCTGTGGGTTTGTTGTATATGGCTTTTATTATGTTGAGGTATGTTCCTTCTGTGCCTGGTTTTTGGAGAGTTTTTTTTATCATAAATGGGTGTTGAATTTTGTCAAAGGCTTTCTCTGCATCTGTTGAGATAATCATATGGTTTTTATCTTTCAATTTGTTAATATGGTGTATCATATTGATTGATTTGCAAATATTGAAAAATCCTTGCATCCCTGGATAAAGCCCACTTAGTCATGATGTGTGATCTTTTTAATATGTTGTTGGATTCTGTTTGCTAGAATTTTGTTGAGTATTTTTGCATTTATGTTCATCAGTGATATTGGCTTGTAGTTTTTTTTGTGGCATCTTTGGTTGTGTTAGATTAGGGTGATGGTAGCCTCATAGAATGAGTTTGGGAGTTTACCTTCCTCTGCAATTTTCTGGAAGAGTTCGAGTAGGATAGGTGTTAGCTCTTCTCTAAATTTTTGGTAGAATTCAGCTGTGAAGCCGTCTGGTCCTGGGCTTTTGTTTGCTGAAAGATTTCTGATTACAGTTTCGATTTCCATGCTTGTGATGGGTCTGTTAAGATTTTCTATTTCTTCCTGGTTCAGTTTTGGAAAGTTGTGCTTTTCTAAGAATTTGTCCATTTCTTCCAAGTTGTCCATTTTATTGGCATATAGTTGCTGATAGTAGTCTCTTCTGATTCTTTGTATTTCTGTGTTGTCTGTTGTGATTTCTCCATTTTCATTTCTGATTTTGTTGATTTGATTCTTCTCCCTTTTTTCCTTGATGAGTCTGGCTAATGGTTTGTCTATTTTATTTATCTTCTCAAAGAACCAGCTTTTAGTTTTGTTGATCTTTGCTATAGTCTCATTCATTAATTTTTCACTTATTTCTTCTCTTTTTTTTTTTTTTAAGTTGCTCAGTCGTGTCCAACTCTTTGCGACCCCATGGACTGTAGCCTACCAGGCTTCTCCATCCATGGGATTCTCCAGGCAGGAATACTGGAGTGGGTTATCATTTCCTTCTCCAGGGGATCTTCCCGACCCAGGGATCGATCCCGGGTCTCCCGCATTGGAGGCAGATGCTTTAACCTCTGAGCCACCAGGGAAGCCCTCTTCTCTGGTTTTTATGATTTCTTTCCTTCTGCTAACTTTGGGGTTGTTCTTTTCTTTTTCTAGTTGCTTTAGGTGTAAAGTTAGGTTGTTTATTTGATGTTTTTCTTCTTTCTTGAGGTAGGCTTGTATTGCTATGAACCTCCCTCTTATCACGGATTTTACTGAATCCCATACATTTTTGGTTGTCTTGATTTAATTTTCATTTGTTTCTATGCATATTTTGATTTCCTTTTTTATTTTTTCCATGATCTGTTGATTATTCAGAAGCATGTTGTGTAGTCTCCATATGTTTGTTTTTTTATAGTTTTTTTCCCCTGTAGTTGGTATGTACATTGTGATCAGAAAAAGAAACTTGAAATGATTTCAATTTTTTAAAATTTGCCAAGGCTAGATTTTTGGCCCAGAATGTGATCTATCTTGGAGAATGTTCCATGTGCACTTGAGAAAAAGGTGAAATCCAATATTTTGGGGTGAAATACCCTGTAAATAGCAATTAGGTCTAACTGGTCCATTGTATAGTTTAAAGCTTGTGTTTCCTTACTAATTTTGTTTGGTTGATCTACCCATAGGAGTGAGTGGGGTATTAAATCCCCCACTATTATTGGGAACACTTTTTTTTGTATCTAAATAACCAACTCAGTTCATGTACAAGGGGAAAATTATAGCAGTAGACATTGCATTTTCCCCCTGGAGTGTTTTCCTATTTCATTAAAATATTCATAAAATGAATACTTCCATCTGTTTGTGCCTTAGCTATTGTGAATGGTGCTTCAGTGAACATCTTTGCATGGCCAGATGTGTCTGCATCTCTGATGATTTCTTTTGAATAGATTTAAAAGGTTATTGATAGGTCATAACGGTTATGAACATTTATGGTTCTAACAGACACATTGCTAAATTGCTTATTGAAAGAGTAAAGCAGTTTACATTCTAACCAGTAGTACATAGGAATAGATATGTGTCCTTGCCAAGAATTGTTTTTATTTTAAAGGTAGGAATAAGATGAATGGAGAAAGCATGGTATCTCTTGGATATACTTGTTTAGGAAAGAATTAAATTTTTTCACAGAATGTGGGGGTGAACTCCATTATAGGTGTTTAACATTTTGTTATTCGTGACCTTTCACTTTTTTAGCATTGAGGTAATGGTGGGCCAGTCAGAAGAGAAAATCTTATAAAAATAAGTTTGGCCATGTAATTTACCACAGAGGTGTTTAGGTATTTATGGGAGCTAGTTCTGAGTTTCTGTTGTGATTTATAAACTTGGCTCCTTTTTATTATCCAGCTTGAAGAAAATTCGTGGCAAAGTCTGGAAGCAGAGAATATCTAGCCCCCTGTTCAACACCAAACAATACACAATGGAACTAGAGAGGCTGTATCTACAGATGTGGGAGCATTATGCAGCTGGCAACAAACCTGATCACATGATTAAGCCTGTTGAAGTCACTGAGTCTGCCTAAATAAAGACACCATGTACACAGGAGAATTACCCCTATACCTGAGCCTCAACCTTCTGGTGAAAGGGAACTAGATATGTACTTTTTACTTATCTGTATGGTATCATGTTGCAGATGGGTGACAAATAATGATAATACAATAGCACAGCCAGACTTGCTTCCTGCATGATAGGGAGAGACACAGGAGATGGGAAACTGCTATTCCACAAGGAGTCTCCATAGGATTTTGCAGCAACCAGGTGGTGCATAGGTCTCGAAGGTCTGATCTCCCTTGGTCTTCCATGGGATGGATAGTGTGGAGGGGAGAGAGAGATTGTCCAGCCGTTTTGTGATTCCATGGATTGATGAGTCTTCTGAATTAATTTTTTTCTTTATATTTTGGGTATTGGAGCTTTTAAAAATGTTTGGTTTCAGGTATTTTTATTCATGTGAAGTGTATATGATTCTCTTGAGATAAGGTTTTAAGCTAAATTTTCCTTGTTTTAGTTTCTGAACTCTACGGATTAATGGGAACTTTGCTGGTGTAGTCTTTTTATAGGTTTTATAAACCACTTGAGCCTATATCAGTCGTTTTAGTGTCTGACATAATGTCTGGAGCTATCAGTGCTTTGTTGGTTTAGATGATGATGACAATGACGATGATGATGATGACTTAATATTTTTCCTGGTCTGTTTCCTAGTTCCTTCTTCCCCTCCCCCGACTTTAAAATTTTTCCTGTAACTTGGCTAACAAAACCAAGTCTGATTCAGAACCTCCCAGAGTGTTTCTCTTAAACATATCATCTGGTGCCAAATGAAAATTCTTAGGAGTGATTATTAATTATGAAGGGCACAGTTGTGGTACTGTCATTGATGATAATAATATAGGTTTTCTTGGCCTAGAGTCTTGACCTATTTCACCAGTGTTTTACCTTTGACTGTCCCTCTATGCTGCTTCCAAAAGTGATAATGTGTGATAATATTTTTACCTTCATTTCTGAAGTTTGTTTTTTTAAAGTGAGTCCTGTTCTTCCTATTTCTTTCAGCAGAAATGAAATCCCAGGTAAGTATTCAAATATTTGATCAGTAAGTCACAGTTATCTCTGATACATTAAATAACTTTCATCAAAAACATGTTATAGGAAAAAAGCTCAAAAGGACCAGATAATGTATATGAGTAATTATTTTTCAGACCTTCTAGGGTATCGTGTGTTATAACTGTCTTCTGGACTTGATCCTGAAGTCTTTTCGGACTCAGCCTCAGTAGTAGCAAACTGCACTGCTACTTGGTTTGGAGTACAAATTAGACTTTAGCTCTCCTGGAGCTTGAGTTTTTTGGTATTAAAAAACCATAGGAATAAAATTATTGAATTTCAACAAAGGATCGAGAGCTTGAGGCTTAAATAAGCCAACATATGAATATATGTTTTTGTCTTGCTGTACTGCACATATGCTATCCAGTAACAGGTAATATTTTGTCTGCTAGTAGTGTTCTAGATTATAATGTCTTTCCAAAGTGCTGAGGCAGTGCACCTATTTTGTAGTTGCAGCTGATGCCTGAATGTATCCTAGCTGACAAATTATTGATTAATAAGAACTTTCTGAAATTTCTGAAAGATTCATACTATTAACCAAAATCTGAGCAGAGAGTCTCAAGTGTAATTCTAACCAGAATTACATGTTAATGAACTTGTGTACCTTTTAACAATGTAAATGAAAGAACATCAGTTTAGGGATTTCTTAATTTATTTTTTATCTGATTAAGATACCAGTTAAAGGTTGCCAGCTTGGTTGCAGATAAATTGATGTTTGAAATTCACCAAGCTACTTAATGTGGAATAGGATAATATACTTCCAGTGCCCTCAAGGCTGTGACCTTACAGCCATTTTACATAGCACATCATTCCTCCTATAGGGATGAACCTTTTCCTGGCACGAAAAGTAGCCGCTCTGGTTGAAGTTTTGCTTATTGTAACAGGCTTTTGTTTCCAGGTAACATGTCTGTGGAGGACTTATTTCTGAATAGATATATAGATATTACTGGAAACTACTTGTTTTTTTCTATTATACTCTGCTTTATCAAAGAAGTAAAACATTTAAATTGTGCTACAGAAATTCAGATGTTGTCTTGCAATCTTTAAACAATAAATGAATGATTTGCCCTTAATATGGCTGATGTATTTTGTGTTCTGTTAAATTGAGCGTTGGATGGAATAATAGGGTCCTCCAATGATGAAATCTATATTTCAACAGTTCCCAGCAACAACAGGACCAAATTTCTTTATAGTGCCCCTATGATAGTAAGAATTATTTCATTTTCTCAGCCATGTGTGGTGGAGCATGGGTGAGGTTGGTGTATAACCTATTAAGAATTGAGAAAGCCTGAGACTCCCAGCGCACTCACTTGTGCTTGTTCCTGTTTAGCTTATAACCATTCTGGCTTCTTCATCTACCCTTGTAGTCTCATTCTTTATGTGGACTGTTCCTTCCCACTTTGTATGGTGATTGAACTCAACCACAGGTATGAGGGAGGAGGATATCCATGTATCAGGGACCAGAACAGGCTGTTCAGGTGCCTGTTTTCACAGAGATATAAACAAGAATTTGTTTCCAATAAAATATCTGGTGCTTTACCTCCTAAGTTCTGTGGACTGTAACCCTTAAAGCCCTAATATAGGTTGGTGTTTGTTTCTTGGAAGATGGAACAAGAAAGGTATCCAGTAACTTAGTCATAAATACCTACCACCACCCTCTTGACTATTTATCAGGAATCTGCATCAGTTATTTTCAGTCTGCTTCAGCTCCTTCTGCCTCCAGTCTAAAGGAGTTTATGTACCTTGAATAAACTTGTGTAACTTGTCATTTGATTCCAGTCCTAAATCCACTCTTTACTTGAAGCACGTGCCTTTTAATATTAACTACAGCTAATGTTCAGATTCTTTCCCCAAACCTCTGAGGCACACAGTTATGTAAGCCTCATTTTATGGAAGCAGCTTATAGAGGTAAATTGAAAGTTTCTTGTAAGAGATAAGGTTATAATGATAAACCTTTTTTAACCCAATTTCTTATCAACTCAGAAAGTACCTTTATATATGTAGATAGGCAGTTTGGTGCTTCAGACTAAATTAGTGCTACTGGAATTTGAATTCTAGCTCCTTGCCACTTTTTAGCCACTGATTGCTGTAAAATGAGAGTACTAACATTGCTTTTTAAAAGTGTCTGTAAGGATTAAATCCAAATAAAACGTTTGGAACCGTGTCTAACATGAGATAAACTCGTTATTAATATTTTTAAATGTCAAGGACATTTTGTTTGTATTCTGTTGGCCAAATGCTTCAATTATGGGATGTGTGGGGTTTTGCCAGAGAATCGGGCACAATATAGAAGGCATTTGCTTACCTCTGTGTGTGTGTGTGTGTGTGTGTGTGTGTTTAATCTACCCCCGTTTGTTTTTCTTGGTGTCAGGAGTGAGTGCCAAAAAGCTTCAAGTTAACTCCTCTTTATCTGCAGAATTCGGGGGGTTCTGGAAGCGGGCATCACAGTTCAGTGTTGCCAGGCACTTTTGGGTTGCTGCGTCACTCTTATCTAGGGGTTTGGCCCCCGTGCCCCCCGCCCCCATCCCCCCCCCGCGGGCCCCCCTCCCGTGCCTCCCGCCCCCACGGGCCCCCGCGCCTCCCGCCCCCGCGCCCCCCCCACCCGCGCCTCCCGCCCCCGCACCCCCCCCACACCTCACGCCCCCCGCCCCTGCACTCCCACGCCCGTGCCCCTGTGCCTACGCCTGCGCCCCGTGCCCACGCCTGCGCCCCTGTGCCCACACCTGTGCCCCCACCCCCACGCCCCTATTCCTCAACTTCATGCGTGATTGAGGGAGGCAAAGGAACCTAGAAGCATGGGCAATTCAAGCAAGAAACAGGGCTCGCTTATTCAAATCCTTGCAAATGATGAAACTTCCGGAGGATTTGGCTCGGTTTTTCCCTGTCGCCCCCCAAAATGAAGGATCGCTAAACTACGTTCTCTGTGTGAAATGGCGCATTCACTGTAGAAGTAATGCACGTGATTCCGGAAGCACTGTTCCAGGGCGCCAAATTCATAGCCGCAAAAATTTGAATCTGCCTGGTGAACACACTGATAGGTGGGTATAGGGAGGGCGGGAATACGTCAGTTCCTACCAATTGCTGAGCCCGGGCTCTATAAAAGGGCTTGCGCTTGGCGTTTGTTACAGTTGCTCGGGACCTTGCACGCCATCCACTTGTCTGAGGAGAGCAGCGATTGACTAGGCCAGAGGCTGCAGAAGCAGGTAGGTGAACCGAGGGTACCAAAGCGAGAGCAAATCTTGAAACTTGTTGCGGTTGAGCAGACTTCATTAAAGTGAGGACCACCATAAGCCCTGGACACTGATTGTCCGTGAATCTTGAGACTGAGATTTTGGCAAAATATTTTGCCTGTTTGCACCTAATGCTTTTGGAAGAAGGAATTTTTGTGCATGTATTAGTAATATTAACTCCGCTAAAGATGGGGGATGGGCAAGCAGATATACCAGTTTGGGGCATAAGGAAATAGAGGCCTGGGAGGTGGCATGCAACTGCAGCAGGGTGGAAGGCTGACTGGATGGAGGTTGGAGTATGGAGGTAGGGGCGGGTGGAGGCTGGGTAGGGGTGCATGTGCGTTCCTGGGGGGAGGGTGGGGGAGGGGTGGGGTGGGTGGGGGAGGGGTGGGGTGGGGGAGGCGTGGGGTGAGGTTTGGGAGGGAGGCAGGGGCGTCGATGCCTGATCAGCTAGGGGTGAGAGGCAAGTGTGGGAGGGGGGAATGGAGGAATCGAGGCCCAACTGGTGGAAGACTTAGTGCGGGCACTGGGAGGTGAGATGGGGGAGGGGTCTAGGTCCCTGGGGAAGAGGAGGTGGGAGTCGAGGCCTGATTGGTGCAAGGCTGGCTCCAGGCAGCAGCAGGAGAAAGGTCTAGACCTGTTTGTGAAGGATCTCCTGAGGAGAAGAGGCAGAAACAAGGTGAGTGGAAGTGTGTGTGAGGGGTGGTGGAGGTGTCGAGGTCTTACTGGTTCAAGACTGGAGGGAGGAGGAGTGTAGGCTTGATTGGTGCAAAGGTGGCGGGAGGGGGAGGCAAAGGACGGGGAGAGGAGGCACTATGTTGAGTATGATGGTGAACAGAGGGTTCGAGGCCTGATGAGTGCAAGACTGGCTGAGGGAGAAGGTGACAGTAGGAAGATGGAGGTGTGGGGGGAGGGTGACCTGATCCTCTGGGAGGAGGGGGTTGGGGAATTTGTGAGTTGGATTGAGGTGTGTGGGCATGTGTGGCCTGGTCTGTGTAAGTCTAGCTCTGAGCAGAAGTAGGGAGGTGGTAAAGGTGGGGTGTGAAAGCCTGATGGAAGACTTTCTTGGGGTGTGAGGTAGAAGTAGGTGAAACAAAGATGTGGGAAGAGGGGAGAGGGTGGTGATGTGTGTGTGGGTTAGGAATACATTTAAGGGTGAAAGAGCATTGGGCCAGGGACCAAATAGCGCATGCTAAAGCCATATAACAGAGAGAAAATTGATCTGGAGGCTGATGAATGAGTGCTCTCGCCTATTTCTGTAATAGGTGGCGGTTGATGTGACATAACATCAGGAGCTCCCATGTGCTTTGGACGTTCTGACTGACCTTGGTGGGGCAAGGTGGGAGAAAGGTCGACAATAAACAAATTTAAATACTTCTTATTTCATGGAGTGAAGTTTTGGTTTTAAGTTACAGTGAAGAAGCTGCTTAAAGGCAAATGCAGAGTGTAGAAACATCTAATTAGTTTTGGTTTCTTAACAGATGTGGACATGTCCAAAGAAGGGGTTGACGGTTTGAAGACCAAGGATGATAAATGGTGAGATTTGAAAAAATTGTTTTCAAACCGATTTTCTTAAAAAGTATACATTTATGTCATTTAGAGTCTACATAATGTATAATTCGGTTAGTCATAAAATGAGAATTGTGAAAAGAGATTTTAGAATCATGGGAGTCCAGCCTCCTATCCAATGCATAAACCCTCTATATAAGAGCTCTTTTAGCGGCCAGGAGTATACAACTCCATGAAGCAACTTAATGCGTTGTTGAACATAATTTCTAGAAAGCTTGTCATTCTGATGACCATCAAGTCTGTCCTTTTGTTATTCGCACCCCATTGTTCTCAGTACTCCCCTCTAGAAGTGCACAGATGAAGTATTTTTCTTCTCCGTGATAGGTATTTTAAAATAGTTGTCTCATCTCTTAAGTCTTCATTTTCTTGAAAGGTTGCTCTCTTTTTCTTCTTTCTAGGTAAGATAAACATACAGATAAGTGTATGGTGTGGAAGAAAGTAGAAACCATAGACTAGAGAGTCTAGAAATTGACCCAAATGCATATGAAAATTTAATTCATGATGGGGAAAAAAAGACATTTCAAATCAGTGGGGAAAAGATAGATTCACTGACAAATAATTTGAAGATAATTGGTTGACCATTTGGAAAACAGCAAGAATTGGATTCTTACCTCATCACTCCTTATAGCAAAATAAATTACACACGGATAAAATACTTCAAAATTAGAAGTGAAACCATTAAAAATGCTAGAAAATATAGCTGGATTTTATTTCCAATAATTTTGAAGTGAGGAATGTCTTTGTAAATTTAATATCTTAACAAAAACATAAAAATGAACGAACTGACAAAATATTTGTATTACTTATGATAAAAGTCTATCTTCCTTAGTCTACAAAGAAAAAAGTTAACAATTAGGGAGTTCCCTGGTGGCCTAGTGGTTAGGATTCTAGGCTTTCACTGGTGGCCTGGGTTCATTCCCTGACTGGGGAACTGAGATCTCACAAGCCATGTGGCATGGCCAAAAAATAAATAAATAAAAGCAACAATTAAAAGGTGAACAAAGAGAAAATGGGCAAAAGTTTTAGAAGGTAGTTATCTGGGAAAAAATACAAATGGCCTATAGTCATTAAAATTTATTCGAATTTTAATTTTATTATTTAAAGAAATTTTAAACAAGTTACCATTTTTCATATATCAGATTAGCAAAGATTTAAAAAATTTTGATAATACCCAGTGTTGGCAAATCCATAGGGAAATTTCATGCGGTCATGGTGGGACTGTAAATTGGTACAACCTTTTTGGAGTGCAGTCTGGCAATATGAAAATTTTAAATGTCCATGTCCTTTGAGCCAGTAATTCAACTACAAGGACTTTTTCTTTTTAAAAACAAGTGGTTGTTTCATACATGTTCTTTTTGTAGTTCACTCTTACTTTCTCTTGACTCCTTCCCCCTACTTCTCCCATGTCCCTTCTCCCTGTAACTCATGCTCATTGGATCACATACAAACATACACAGACTGTTTTGGTCTTTGTTCAGTTCTGTGGATGAAGGACGTATGATTAATTACTAGTGCACTGAGAAATACATACAAGCATGTTTACTGCAGCATTGTTTGTAATAACACAAATTTGGAAGGAGTTTATATATCCTAAGGGTGTACTTGAAATAAATTATGGATCATCCAAAAAAAAGTGATAAGAACTATATATGCTGATAGTAGAAGTACTAAGATCTATAAAGTCAAAAACTGTAAGCTGCAGAATAATTCATAAAGCATAATACTATTTATAAGAAAAAAGTTTTGTGCACTTGACTTGTAGGGGTATGTGCTTATGCTTGAGACAAAAACTGTAAGCTGCAGAATAATTCATAAAGCATAATACTATTTAAAAGAAAAAAGTTTTGTGCACTTGACTTGTAGGGGTATGTGCTTATGCTTGAGAACTTTTCTAAAAGAATAAGAAACATGATTTATCTCTGGGAAGTGGGACTGTTGGAAGAACAGGGACAAAGTGTTTCTCTACTCCTGTGTATTTATCAGTCACAAAACTGTCTGGTAAACACTTTTTCTTGATAGCCTTTAAAATGGGGAGGATTAATAAAAGAATGCAGCAAACAAACATTTGGAAACATATCTTAAGAATTAATAGAAAGAAATGCTAATTTAAAATTATTTACTGCTTAAATTAGCAAATTTTAAATATTTAGTCTTATTATAGTAATATTCCTGACACCGTAAACTAGTACGACCCTTTGGAAACAAATAAGGAAATGTACTTAGAGCTATAAAATTGGTCCTACTTTAGACTGAGTAATTTGACTTCTGGAACTCAATCCTAGAAAAATCCAATTTATGAAAGTAATTAAATGCACAAAGATGCTAGTTGCAGCATTCAACTAAAGAATCAAAGTAATGTGTGTGTGTGATCAAAAATGCACAAGGTAAAGTCCCGGCTCTCTCCATGACCCTCAGTAACATGCCCCAAATAGGGAATTCCCAGGGCACTTGGTTGTCATTAGTTCTCCCCTAAGAAGCAAGCAAGTATATTCTGCTTTATAAATCAGCCCCTTGAAAACTTGGTTAACAGGAATCATTCCTCTAGCATTTGATGAAAAATTGAGAAACCTGAATTCCTGAAGCTATAGATGCAAAGACCAGATGCTGGACTTCTGCTTGGAGATTGCTCTTGAGGCTGGACAGCAACCTGCCAAGCTCTCCACCTGCCCCCGCTGCAAGTTAGGGCCATTATGTCTCAGTATCTGGGCACTGTATTTTCATTAATGCAGGTGATATTGTTAGTTGTTTGTTTATTTTTGCTTTAGGCTGACTCTGTACTTCAAACTGTCTCATAGATGGGTGTATATATGTAATTAATTTTTTTCATTTGGGAAAAATTTTTTTATTGATAAATCTTGAGACAGTATTGAGTAGATATTTTAAAAGGCCCCCCGTTTAAAAATTTATTTATTTTTAATTGAAGGATAGTTATAATATTGTGTTGGTTTTTGCAATACATCAGCATGAATCAGCCATAGGTATACATATGTCCCCTCCCTCTTGAGCCTCACACCCCTCTAGGTTGTCACAGAGCCTCAGTTTGAGTCCCCTGAGTCACATAGCAAATTCCCACTGGCTATCTATTTCATATTTGTTAATGTATATGTTTCCATGCTACTCTCCCCATTTGTCCCACCCTCTCCTTCCTACCCCTCCCCCCGTCCATAAGTCTGTTCTCTATGTCTGCATCTCCATTGCTGTCCTGCAAATAGGTTCATCAATACTGTCTTTCTTGATTCCATATATATGTGTTAATATATGATAGTTCGTTTTTCTCTTTCTGACTTACTTCACTCTATATAATAGGCTCTGGGTTCATCCACCTCATTAGCACTGACTGAAATGTGATCCTTTTTTATGGCTGAGTAATATTCCATTGTATATACTTATCACAGCTTCTTAATCCATTCATCTGTCGATGACATCTAGGTTTGCTTCCATGTCCTAGCTATTGTAAATAGTGCTGCAATGAAAACTGGAGTACATGTGTCTTTTTCAATTTTGGTTTCCTCAGGGTATATGCCTAGTAGTGGGATTGCTGGGTCATACGGTGATTTTATTCCTAGTTTTTTTATGGAATCTCCATACTGTTTTCCATAGTGGCTGTATCAATTTACATTCCCACCAAAAGTGCAAGAGGATTCCCTCTCCAGCATTTATTGTTTGTAGATTTTTTGATGATGGCCATTCTGACCGGTGTGAGGTGATATCTCATTGTAGTTTTGATTTGTGTTTCTTGATGTTGAGCATCTTTTTGTGTGTTTACTAGCCATCTGTATGTCTTCTTTGGAGAAATGTCTGTTTAGGTCTTTTTCCCACTCCCCTCCCCCACTTTTTGATTGGGTTGTTTGTTTTTCTGTTATTGAGTTGCATAAGCTTCTTGTATATTTTGGAAATTAATCCTTTGTTATTTCATTTGCTATTATTTTCTTCTATTCTAAGGGTTGAGTTTTCATATATGTAATTAAATTTTTAAGTGGAAAAATATTACTTAACGAGATCTAATAGACAAAAAATCCTTTAAAAATGAGGTTCAATGGGGATGTGGGTGGGAGGATGGAAAATAATGAAAGGGATCTTTGGAACCACTTTTTGAGATTCATTCATTTATTCAGCAAATATTTATTGAGTACTGACTTTGTACTTAACAGTATGAAACAGACACACTTCGAGATCCATGTACAGGTTACTGTCTGAAATGGGAGATAGATGCATATAAACAGGCAATAAATAGTATAGTGTGTAAATGCCGTGAATGGGGGAGAAGTACATGACCCTATAAGATCTTGTTTAATTTTCATAGTAGCCCTCTGAGATAAATGGTTCTTTTACAACTGAGGCCCAGGTTTGATTTACAGAAATCTAGGTGAGCGGTAATGATGGTTTAGAGTAGGGTAGGGTGGTGATGGTGAAGTTGGAGAGATTTGGGTAAGTATAGAATATATTATCGTTCAGTTCAGAGACTTTCCCCACATCTTAACATTTCTGAGGCTGGGATGCTTCATACATTTGATAGCATGTCATCATTTGATAGTGTTTTTTCCTTTCTTAGAGGTACATATAATAATGTATTAGATTAGATGAAATACACTCTAGAAGTAGAGCCAACAGGTCTTGCTGATGGATTGGATATGAGAGGTAAGAGAGCAAAATCAAGGATGACTCCTAAATTTTTGGTTTGTATTACTGGTTTAATGGTAGTGCCATTAACTGAGATGAGTAAAACTGTAAAGGAACAGAATGGAAGGACAAAATTAAAAAAATCTGTGTTGGCCATATCACACTTTAAATACTTAGTAAATATCCAAGATATCACATAGATAGGTGGAGTTCAGTGGAGAGTTCAAGGCTAGAAATATAAGACTGGAGGACATGGGGTCTAGGGATAGTAGAATGAATGACCCAGGAGAGGGGTCAGTCCTGCAGCACAGCATGGAAGATGGCAGGAAGCAATTCCTTGAGAAGGCTGCAGGGGAGAGATCCAAAGAATAAGGGAGGGTATGGCCTTAGATAGTGGAGGGGACACTGTGGTCCTTGTTAAGGCAGAGTCGGTTATAGTTACAGACAGGTCAGTAGATTTGTTGGTGGGAGGATGAGGGTGTTCCTGCGTGATTACCTCTTATTTTCCCAGTGATTTATGGGACAAGGTTGTTGAGGTTTTGGCACTCTGACGGCAGAAATGCTACTGAGATACATAATACAAAGAGTAGGGGACTGGTTTTCACTGAGCAATCAAAGCCTAATTCATACTCTCTGGTGCTCACTGAGTGGTTTTTGTTTTTTTGTTTTTAAGCACAAGATTCTTTGTTTTGTTAATGACTACCACACAATAAGCATGCAGAAATCCCATATTGTAAAAATTGCCCCGTTAGACTCACTTTAAAAATAATTGGATCAGAAAAGCAAATGGGTCACCTAGTGGGCTGGCTATTATAGATGCTAAATAAATGGCTGAATCAATGAATGAATGAACCATAGATGTACCCATCCTTTTTAATTATTCCATATTTATTCAGAAATTACCAATAGAATACAGGCCCATGTTAAAAATAAACAATACAGAAACATCTAAAGTAAAAAGTGAGAGTCAACCTCACATGTACACACTCTCCCATTCTTTTGAAGTAATAATTACTAATAACTTGATATTTATTCTTTTATATCTTTTTCTGTAGTTATAGAAAAGCATAATCTGTGTGGTTTATGGCTTCAGTTTTAAAGGGAAGATCTCTGGGTACTTAAAAGTTTTCAAGGGCTTTTATTTGATGTATCTTCAAAGCTTTCTAATATAATTTCTTAGTCCTTCCATGGTAGAGTTCTGGGTAAGCCAAATGGCTTTTCTTAGGTGCATATATTTTCTAATATGCACCTAATGACATGAGTCTTGAAACACTTTCTAGGGACTTGTACTCCTGGTCATAAATTTTACTGAAAAGGGTACTACATTCTGCTTTTTTGACCACCTATTTCTTCCTTAGTGCTGTCCTCAGACCTTTTTACTTTTCCTGTTGGTTACCTGCCAACCCAGAATTCGATGTTTTCTCTTTGGGGATTAGAGTGGAACTCTGTTGTATAACTTTTTGTGTCCTGTTTCTGATCCCTGATTCCTTTTGTTTGACCTCTAAAGAAAATGCACATGTGTGTGTGTAACACAGAAGTGTGTGAAAAGATAGATGATGTATGAATCACATTTTAGTTTATATGTAGTGATGTATATTGATAATAGATTTCATATAACCAAAGTCACGTTTTGACCCATACCTAGGAAATCAAGAGATTTCATTCTTGATTGAACAAAAATGACCTGAAGCCTACTATTGAATAAGTCCAGTGTACAATGACCAATAAATGAATAGAAAACTTAATCAAGGGGGTGAGCCAACGTGTGTGTTTAAAAGGTATATAATCAGTCCAGTAATCAATCTCAAGGCCAAAATAAAAGTCTACAAGAAGTGGTTAAGGCTGATTTTTATATGTAAAACCTTATAAATATTTTGTAAAACCTAATAAATATGTAAAGGAATATAAATATACGTTAAACCTTAGAGCTATGATGCCCAATTTCTTCAGCACTTTACTTTCCTCTGTTAGCTGTATGTCACAATAGTTCATAATAAGATTACCCATGAGTAGGTCCTAGAATTGGAACCTGGCTCCAGCATGGAAGTATGGCTTTTCTGAGCTGGATTTTGAGACTCTCCAAATCATCATGAGTGGCTGATTTAGGGGCTGTCCAGTCACTTGCTATTTGGTGAGCTAAAGAACCCCCTGCTGGAATGTGCTTTGGTGTCACCTCAGATGGTACAGTTGTCCCTCAGTATCTGGGGTAGGGGGGGGATTGCTTCCAGGGCTCCTCTTGGATACCAAAATCCTTGGATGCTTAAGTTTCTTACATAAAACTGTGATAATTGCATATGTTGTATGCACATCCTCCTGTATACTTTAAATCATCTCTAGATGACTTATAATACCTACTATGATGTAAATGCTACATAAATAATTGCCATCATGTAGCATATTCAAGTTTTGCTTTTTGGAACTTGCTGGCATATTTTTTTTGAGTGTTTTCCATCTGAGGTTGACTGAATCAGCAGATGTGGAACCCTTCAATACAGAGGGCTGACTGTAATGTGAAGCTCAAACAACCAGCCAAGCAGCCTGCTGCTAGCTGGGGTAGAATGAGTGCTAGGGCCTCTGGCAAATTGTGAGGCAGGGAAGCAATGGACCCAATGTCATGGTTCACCACAGGGAGCAGTTGCAAGTTTGAAATCACCCTGTGTTTTCTCCCCAAGAAATGCACTTCAGCATTTGTGCATTTACAAGCAGCAAAGCCCCAAAAGGTGTCCCCCTTGCTCTTTTGCCCTTTTGATTTTTAACTGTAATCTCTGCATCCTCAAGTCCTTTTCCCTGTGGTCCCTTTCTTGGAATTCACTTTCATATCTCTATTTTTATTTTTAACTTTAGTTTTTACTTTTTGGCCCTACCTCATAGCATGTGGACTTAGTTCCCCAACCAGGATTTGAACTTGCTTCCCATGCATTAGAATGTGGAGTCTTAACCACTGGACCACCAGGGAAGTCCTCATATCTTTAAATAGAAATATACCACTGGGCAGAAAACAGGCTTCTCACTGATAGCTAATCATACTCAACTAACATTCTTTCCCTGACTTTGTGCAGTAGAGCACAAAGCAGCTTTGAGCAGCTCGTGGCTTCTAATTTTTCTTCTCCTCTACTACTGTGATCTTCACTTCATAAGCCCTTAAAAGCCTTTTT
Organism: Bos taurus; assembly: GCF_002263795.3. Lineage (NCBI taxonomy): Eukaryota > Metazoa > Chordata > Mammalia > Artiodactyla > Bovidae > Bos > Bos taurus. Next base: position 79,081,358 of record NC_037357.1, on the reverse strand, counting down.
ACATTTCAGAAACTCAGATTGGTGGTTCTTTTCAGAGATTTTTGACCTTTGGTAGCTTTCCTTTAAAACAGAATGTATGTTAGTAGCTTTCCTTTAAAACAGAACGTATGTTAGTAGCTTTCCTTTAAAACAGAACATATTTTATTTTGCAGTCCCATTATTACTGTGGACTCAAACAGTGATGAAGATCCTGACTGCTGTAAGTAGAGTCTCCTCAAAACAGTAATTAACAATCTAAAGCGTAATTTAGCCATGTCTTCATAGAGATGACTGAAATGTGATTTTGGACATTTGGTATAAGCTGTTCTAGCTTTGTTTCTTCTAGGGCTCTCTAGATTGGTGAAACAAAGTTTATTTCCCTACTGTGAGGAGCAGAGGATGTCCTCTGTGCTTCTTTTCCAATTTGCTTCCTGTCCTTTTTTTCCATTATAGATCTCTGTACTTTTATCTCCTCTCTGTCTCTCATGGGAGATGACTTAAAGAGTCCACCATAAATTTTAACCAAGTCTAATTTATGGACTTTGGTTTTAGGGAGTTAAAGACATAGGTAATCAGATTTGACCATGCTTCACATGCTTACTAATGCCCTCTTTCTTTGTCTGATTCAGATATAACTGGAGTGAAGATGAAGATCAACAACGTCAGGTGGGTAGGAGAATTGGTGAAAGTTGACTTTTTTAAAGGAATAATGTTTGGGTAAGATGATTTCAGAATAAAAATCACATTTTCTCTGTGAATCCTATGTTCAGGGTTATAATGGGTGTTGGATCTCACAACTGGGTTCAAAATACTAGACTCCTTATCACTGGCCCATTATCTAATTGGTCAGTTTCTTCTTCATGTCTCTTTGAACCATCCCTTAACTTCTAGTCTCCACTACTAAGGCCTTTATCAGTTTTTACCCTTGTATTCATGCAAGGGCTTCTTAAGTGGGCTCCTCACCCTGATTTATTCCTCCTCTGATCAAGTCAGTATTCCGCTTCCAGATTAATCTCGTGAGACACTGCTTTGATCATATTAATTTTCTATTCAAATTGTCTATCTAAGGGAAATCAAATAGGTAAGCCTAGGAGTTAAAGTCCTCTGTGAATTGGCCATAACCTGTCAGCATTATCTACTACTTTTCCTATTTAGGAGTCCTCTGCTACACTACGGGGTGTTGCCCAGGTGCCAAACTATAGTGCTAAATTTACTGGAATGAATCTGAAATAACTTGTTTCCATATCAGCTCCTTGAATCCTGTAGGAATGTGAATTGGTCATTTCTGTTTCCCACACGAAGACAAAATAATGCTGTCAAGTGGGAAAATGTTTTTCTGGCTAGTTCTGATTTATCTCTGTTGATTATTTTTGCAGCATGCAAGCCACCAAGCCTGACACCAATGTGTGAAGTCAGCAGTTGCAATCAGCTGAAATTCTAGATCTGAATAATGCATTGTATAAAGCTATCTATTGGAAATGATCAGTTTTGTTATTTATATTTTTGAAGTTAGGTCTGTTGAGGTATGATTTACATACAGAAAAACTCACTCTTTTTAGATATACAGTTTGATGAGTTGACAAACGTATATGGTATGTATATGGACTAGGTACTGTAAACCATCACCACAAAGATGCAGAATTTCCATCATTGCCATTTACATTTTGAATGGTATGTCATAGATCCTTAGAAATATCCTGATTTTCAGTATTATATGCTATAGAGCCCTTGATTGAAAATAAATTTAAGAATATCCGATTGGTTTCTTCCTGTCTCCACTAGATAGATGTTGAACAAATATGTAAAGAAAATCCATTTCGAGGTGTCTTCCTGGAGTGACCACAGATCTTGATCCAGTTCTGGGGCCTTCTATCTGTGGGATACTGTAGGAAGGGTGGATTTGGGGAAGAAGGTGATGTGTTCAGTTTTGGGTATGCTGAGATTGAGGGGCCTACAGGCAGGGCTGATATTAAAAACATTTAACAACCAAGAGATACAGACAGGGATTAGTCAGGATGGCTGCCTGACTGGTTCAAACAGACACCACCAATAAACAGTTGGTGAGGCTGTACCTGTGTAGACTGACTAAAAATTGACCCTACCCATAGGACATCCAGGTAGGACATTGGCACTATGGAGCCAGAAGTCAGAAGCAAAGTTGGGCTGGTGGATAGATAATGTTTACCCAATCCTTAGGGATTGATTGGCTTGGCATGAAAGGGATATGGATAAAACCTGGGGACAAGCAAGGAAGGGAAATGAGTGAGAAGGAGTGGGCAAACAGGTGAGAAGAGAACCAAAATCAAATAGTGTCCCAGGAGTCAAGAATTTTAAGGATGGAATGAATGGTGAGCAAGAGAACAAAGGTCTATAAACTTGGCAGCTTAAAAGTGGTGAATATGAAGGAAATGGATGAATAGATTTGTGTCTGTAACGAGGGCAGACAAGTTCTCTAGCAGCATTTTAGGTAGTTTTCTCTCTCATCATAAAGGTATGTCACACTTATACACCGTGTAGGAAATAAAGGTCGTGAATTTCAGCCTTCTGGAACATGTGACCCAAATACCTGGGACAGCTGAGAATGACAGTCCCAGAGGTGTGCCCACAACACCCGCATCCTGGGTGTCACAGGGATACTGCTCACTTAGAGAGGTGGTGCTGGCTTTGGGCTGCAAAGAGTAGCACCTGGGAGAAACCTCCCCACCGAGGCTGCCTCTCTGCATCTGTGGTAGGGGGATCTCAACGTGGATAGAGAAATGGCAATTAACTAGACTTTTCCTTAATCATTTTCCCCTCACACCAAAACCATTTGAACACATACCCTCTGACAGCCCACTTCAACTCTCAATACTAGACAGATTCCTCCCTTTGAAAGGATTCAGACAGATGGAAAGGTTTGGTAGGAAGGTAGGAAAGATGGAAAATCAGGAACAATGATTGAGTAGTTCCAGAGGAGGGGAACAGAGTTACTTTGGGAAACCAACAAAATCATTTCAAAGTGATTTTGCTCACTGGAGAAAAGTATAATAGAAAATGCAATGAAAAGAAGAATGTTGCTTTCATGCTTTTGTTTTTCTCTGTCCGGTCACTCAGCTACGTGGTGATTGACTCAGACTCTGATAATGAATACATCCCTGTGAGAAAGAAACCTAAGATACGTGAAATGAGACGCAAAGGCAAGTATACTACTAACTTAGAGAAAGAGCTGTGCAGTGCAGCCTCACCACACACAGTCATCTCAGGATGAGAGTTGGCAAACATTCTGTTTTGAATCATTCCGTAGTGAGTGCCACTGTTTTTCCTTCCTATGTGCTGGATGTGGATATGGCTGGGTCCTCTGCACTCCCTGGTTAATTTCCTAACAGAGCAGCAGCTGTTCCTGCTACCATAGAACCCAGGCATCACCCTCTGTAGGGTTCTTACCTACTCAGCATTATGTTGCAGGAGCAGAGGAATTTAGGAACTCACCCTGAGGAACATGAATGTTGCGCTGCTCTTCTGCCTTCCACTCTTCATCTCTGTGTGTGGATGACAGGGAGGAGGAAGCGACGCATTCTTTCCAGTCTGATGGAGATCAGGGTGTGTGAGGCTTACAGGCTAGCTGGCGGTGATTTCTCAGGGGTACACTTGTTTTCTCTGTCTAGCTGTTTGTCTTTGCCTTTTGCTACCCTCTTTATATTTTCTAGAGAGTCCTGTTTTTCTTAGTGTGTATTTGCCATAACAGATCCTTGCCTCTGAATTCAGAGGCCCTCATCACCTTCAGGAGGTATGGAGTTTTACTTGCAATTCAGAACCTGTTCAGTGGGTTTGAGACATAGGAAGACTAGGAGCTTCTTAAACCTTTGGGATAGTATTTTACTGATCTCCATTTGCTTAGGACCTGACATAGGGCAAGAGACACAGGCACCTGCTTAAAGTACTGGCACCCTTAAAAATTCTGGCTGCTACTTTGGTAACTACCCCCTGAGATAGCATTGGCCAGATTCTGCTAGTTAACCTGGGATATCAGAGCAGGGAAAGGATAGGTGGCTTGGAACCCTCATCTCCTACTGTTTCATCACCTGTCCCATCTGATTTCTTTTTTCCCCTCCTCTCTAGCTCTGAGTGGATTGCCTGAATAGGGCGGAGGTCCAGGTGCAGAGTAGGGGGTGTAATATGACAAGCTTCTGCAATGTACACAGAGCCCCAGGGGAAGTAGCTTTAGCGTAGGGGCCTGAATGACAAAGCCAAAGTCAGTTGCTGACTCCTTTAATCAGAAGATCCATAAATCGGGTTGATTTACAATATTTTGTCAGTTTCAGGTGTGTTAGTTACATAGCAAAGTGATTAGGTTACGCACACACATATATTCCTTTTTTCTATTATTTTCCATTTTAGTTTATTACAAGACATTGAATGTAATTCCCTGTGCTATACAGTAGGTCTTTGTTGGTTATCCATTTTACACATTGTAGTGTGTATATGTTAATGCCAAACTCCTAAATTATCTTTCGTCCCTCGCCTACCTCTTTCCCCTTTTGTAACCAGAAGTTTGTTTTCTAGGTCTGTGAGTGTTTCTGTTTTATAAATTTGTTCATTTTTGTCCCTACTTTTTAGAATTTAAGTTGCATGTGGGAAATCTTTAAATCTTTTAGGAAGGATGACTTTTTTCCGATAGGAATACCCACTGCTTTTTCCTTCCTTACTGCATATCTGCAGTTCTTTTTTTTAAGTTCTTTGATAATTTAAATCATAGATGAAACTCAAAATATATTATCCCAAATATGGAATTTTAGGATAAAGAGTTTTTGCACCATAAATACATTTTTATAACTTGTCTGTGCTGTGATTTATATTTTTTACATCCAGAATCATAGAAATCTAGATGCTGAACTCTTGAGCAGAACCCAGACAGCTTGTGTCTTAGGCATACTGCCCCTTGTTTCTAGATGAATGGATGGGTCCTCCGTGAGGCTGGGGACCATCCCAGTGTTCCCAGGGCCTCTTGGTGCTGGCATCAGAACTTCTCTCCTCATTTTCACATCAGTGTTTCTGAGAGCTTTGGACTTATGGACTAGTTTAAGAAAGAAATTTTAGGGGATAACAAAGGATTGCCAATTTTTAATTTGTCTAATGATGGAAATAAACTCCAACTATCATCTGTCAGCATAATTTCATAAAATAAAGAGCACCAAAAGTTTAATGACGACATAATCTCAAAATAAAGTACAGTCCTTTAAGTTACAGAAACCAGGCTTAATTCGCAGGGAGAACCCACTTTATTATTCTCATTTCTTTTTTTTTTTTTTTTGCTTTGGCCCAGTGAAAATATACAAGTTTCAGACCTGTGGGAACCCCTGAGCACCTCCATGGTGCTACTCAGAGAATGTGATTTGAAAATTGCCTCTGGGTTTGAATTGCTATTTTATCTGTCACTGTTCTCAGTAAAATAAAGTAGCAGAGGGAAAACAGTCTAAAATAACTGATTCTTAACTATGATTCATTATACCACAGTTCCTGGCTTGTTTAATTTGTGCTCAATAATCTGAAGTTGAGGGGGGTGTGAGGGTGGGGCGAGTATGTTTATACATGATTGTGTTTCAAATTTCAGGTAAGAGTCAGAAAGTGTCTGATACTAAGAAGCAGCTGATCAAGGAGCCTCCAATAGTTATCAGTGATGATGATTTGGAGAAACCTGCGGTGATAGATAATTCGTATGATTGGGACAAAATTGTCAAAATTGACGAAAAGGATGAGATTGTTGTCCTCCAGCACAAGTTCTCTTCTGCAGCTGGTAATCAGAGTCTTCAGAAAAATCTCTGCCAGCTGCAAAATGATGATCCTAAAGATAAACCAGAGATTTTAGACGGAAAGTTGTCAACTAATGAAGATCCTGTACCTGTGGTGGAACAACCAAGGAAAAGGAAAAATAAAACCAAAAACATAACTGTGCCACCTGGTAAGCCAATCAAACCAAGTGTGTCTGTCCCACTGACTAAGCCTAGTGCAACAAGTGTGCCAGCCAGGCTCGCTGTTCCCTTTCCCCCAGATACGTCTGTCTTGTAGAGTCTGTCTTGCTTATTAACCCTCTGCCATGTTTCAGCAGCTCTCTAGTGGCCAAGGGTGGCAGCCATCACAGTGAAAAGGCTCTTTCTGAGGAAGGGGAGGGATGGCCTTGTTGTCCTCACGCTCCCAGGCCTAATTGCCACTTTGCTGTAGGAAGCTGTAAGTCTGAGCTTCTCCTCCCTCCCAGGTTCCCAAAGTTCCCAGACTTCATCAGTAGTAAGGGCACTTACATAACTGTGTTAAGTATCTTGATGAATCTGTCCCCCTAGTCGATGGTGAGCCTTCTTTCTTTTTTCTTAGCTGCACCGTACAGCATCCAGGGTCTTAGTTACCTGACCAGGGATCAAACCCATGCCCTCTGCAGTGGAAGCACAGTGTCTTAACCACTGGACCATCAGAGAAGTCCCGATAGTGAGCCTCTTGGTGAGAGGGTTCTCACTCATCTTTTAGTCTCTCCCAAAGTCTAGCCTGGTAGTTGGCATGTAATAGATGTTTAATAACTTTTAGATAAATCAATGAAGGGCAGGGCACTACCTCCTAAATACATGAATTTCTAGCTAGTTCAGTGTAGTCGCTCAGTCGTGTCTGACTCTTTGTGACCCCATGGACTGCAGCACGCCAGGCTTCCTGTCCATCACCAACTCCTGGAGCTTACCCCAAACTCATGTCCATCACGTCGGTGATGCCATCCAACCATCTCATCCTCTGTTGTCCCCTTCTCCTCCTGCCTTCAATCTTTCCCAGCATCAGGGTCTTTGGCAATGGTCAGATCTTCGCATCAGGTGGCCAAAGTATTGGAGCTTCAGCATCAGTCCTTCCAATGAATATTCAGGACTGATCTCCTTCAGAATGGACTGGTTGGATCTCCTTGCAGTCCATGGGACTCTCAAGAGTCTTCTCCAACACTGCAGTTCAAAAGCACCAATTCTTTGGTGCTTAGCTTTCTTTATAGTCCAACTCTCACATCCATACATGACTACTGGAAAAACCATAACTTTGACTAGATGGACCTTTGTTGGCAAAGTAATGTCTCTGCTTTTTAATATGCTGTCTAAGTTGGTCATAGCTTTTCTTCCAAGGAGCAAGCATCTTAATTTCATGGCTGCAGTCACCATCTGCAGTGATTTTGGAGCCCCCAAAAATAAAGTCTGCCACTGTTTCCCCATCTATTTGCCATGAAGTGACAGGACCAGATGCCATGATCTTAGTTTTCTGAATGTTTAGTTTTAAGCCAACTTTTTCACTCTCCTCTTTCACTTTTATCAAGAAGCTCTTTAGTTCTTCATTTTCTGCCAGAAGGGTGGTGTCATCAGCATATCTGAGATATTGATGTTTCTCCTGCCAATCTTGATTCCAGCTTGTGCTTCGTCCAGCCCAGCATTTCTCATGATGTATTCTGCATATAAGTTAAATAACATGGTGACAATATACACCCTTCACGTACTCCTTGCCTGATTTGGAACCAGTTTGTTGTTCCGTGTCCAGTTCTAACTGTTGCTTCTTGACCTGCATACAGATGTCTCAGAAGGCAGGTCAGGTTGTCTGGTATTCCCATCTCTTTCAGAATTTTCCAGTGATAAATGAATTTCTAGCTGGAGCAACTAGCAGTATGGGTGCTAGACAAAGGAAGAAAATTTGGCTTGCATACTGGATAAAGGTGCTGCCTAGGATGGGAACCACCCTCCTCAAAGCAAGTGTGTGAGCTATACCACGCCATTTCTTTTTTTTTTTTTTTTAAACTTTACAAATTTTATTAGTTTTGCCAAATATCAAAATGAATCCGCCACAGGTATACATGTGTTCCCCATCCTGAACCCTCGTCCCTCCTCCCTCCCCATACCATCCCTCTGGGTCGTCCCAGTGCACTAGCCCCAAGCATCCAGTATCGTGCATCGAACCTGGACTGGCAACTCGTTTCATACATGATGTTATACATGTTTCAATGCCATTCTCCCAAATCTTCCCACCCTCTCCCTCTGCAACAGAGTCCATAAGACTGTTCTATACATCAGTGTCTCTTGCTATCTCGTACACAGGGTTATTGTTAGCATCTTTCTAAATTCCATATATATGTGTTAGTATACTGTATTGGTGTTTTTCTTTCTGGCTTACTTCACTCTGTATGATAGGCTCCAGTTTCATCCACCTCATTAGAACTGATTCAAATGTATTCTTTTTAATGGCTGAGTAATACTCCATTGTGTATATGTACCACAGCTTTCTTATCCATTCATCTGATGGACATCTAGGTTGCTTCCATGTCCTGGCTATTATAAACAGTGCTGCGATGAACATTGGGGTACATGTGTCTCTTTCCCTTCTGGTTTCCTCAGTGTGTATGCCCAGCAGTGGGATTGCTGGATCATAAGGCAGTTCTATTTCCAGTTTTTTAAGGAATCTCCACACTTCTCCATAGTGGCTGTACTAGTTTGCATTCCCACCAACAGTGTAAGAGGGTTCCCTTTTCTCCACACCCTCTCCAGCATTTATTGCTTGTAGACTTTTGGATCGCAGCCATTCTGACTGGTATGCCATACCATTTCTTATACTGCTTGTGCCTCTGTTGTCCCCACAATCTACCCTATGGTATATTCATGTAGCTTCATAATAGTCCTCGGTGCCTAGGATAGAATCCTGCCCCACTTACTCTGCCTGCAGCTCTGTGACTCATGTAGGTAAAACCTTTCATGCCACCTAATAGAGTAGGATGCATGCTTCAGAGAGAAGCTTTTAGTTTATCCTTTTTAGTTTTTATCAACAGTAAAATGTTACTCTGGGCTTGTCTGTGGGGGCCTCTCCTGGGTTTACCTTCCTGTTAGTTGCCAGTTGGTACCAATTTTCAGGGTATGGATGAACTATTATCTTTTCAGCTGTTAAAGAACGGAAGAAGCGTAAGCCTTCAAAGAAGAAACCCAAGACAGTGAAATCTGAAAAACCCGAGCCTGGGTATGTACTGCTCACAGTCAGTGGCTCAGGAATTGACTGCACAGTTGTCACATGCGAAGCCATTCACTGGTCACGTGGGAGGGTCTTTGAGGGGGTGAAGAGGTCTGGTGGGCAGTGTGGGACAAGTTTTACATCCCTGAATTGGGAGGATAGACTCAGCAGCAGGAGGAAGGTGGGGAGAGGAGGAACCTCTGTGCCCCCTTCTTCCCTGTCCCTAGCAGAGCTGGTGTGGGCACTCCACACAGAACCCAGCAGTTCTGGGCAGACTGGAGCTTTTACCCCCACAGCAGCTCTGGCCTCTGAGATTTCCTTTGTCTTTAAACTCAGATTGTTTAAATGATGTGTAGCCAAACAAGATCAATTTTTTCAGTCTAGATACAGCCCTATGGCCACCAGTTTTCACAGAACTAAAAGGCAGTAGGAATGCTGAGAAGGCAGAATGAATGTGTTCCCATCCATTGGAATTGGGGGGAGGCAGTCAAGATTATCTTCCAGGGTTTCAGATGAACCCTTTAAAAAGTTTTTTTTTTAATTGAAGTTTAGTTGATTTACAATATCATCTCAGTTTCAGGTATACAGCATAGCAATTCAGTGTGTGTGTATTTTCAGATTCTTTCCCCTTAGATGTTATTACATAATATTGAGTATAGTCCCCTGAATTGTATAGTAGATCCTTGTTGATTATTTATTTTATATGAACCCTTATTCTTACTACCTATATATTCTTGCTAATTTTTATATCTTAAATGTTAGGGTGAAAGGGATTGCTTGCAGTCCACTTATCGTTATTAAGCTATGTTACTTATATATTGATACTGGTATTATATTGTTATATATTATATTGATAGTGAAAACAGCAGTTTTAGAAAACAGTCATTTAGACCAAAGACATATTAATGCTCAAAGGAAGCAAAAAAAAAATGCATTTCCTCACTTAGATTCCAAGAACTTCACTTTTTCTCTTAAAAATGTGATAGAGTGAACATACTTTTTTTTTTTAACTTGCATTCAGGAATAATGTATACTTCCATCTGAATTATGTTACAAAAGAAGGATTATATTTGAAGGACTGTATGTTTCTTTTTTTACCTGTATTTTAGGGCAATAAATGCATCTTAAGGGGAGAAGAAAAATGATATGTCAGGCGTGAGGGCAACAGAGAAACTGGACTTGAGTAGAGAGGCTCTCTGTTTCTGTGTTTCTCTTCAGTTTGGTGTAGCCTTTCTTAGATGGGCCCCCTTTTAGCAAAGCTTCTTGTCTGGATTCTTAGATCCATATTTAAGCTGCTTTGCTTCTAGGGACATGTGTCTTGGGGTAGGTCCCAGGTTGCTTTGCTAGAGAATGAGATGAATGAAGGAAGAAGCTGCTCCTTTGTGTCTTTGTCCTCTGCCTCATCCAAAGAAGGCTGGCCTGTTTGGACTCTTCACTGTTGCCTTGCTGCTTCCTGTTTTAGTCTGTAGGCTTCCTGTTCTCAGCATTGTTCCCATGGAGGCTGCTGGCTGGTCATGGTGTCTGATGTACCCGTCTGGGGTCTTGTTGGTTCCTCTGATGTGGAGATGCTCAGCCTGCAGTAGAGCGGCATCACCACTGAAGTGAAGGCTTGCTAAGCCACAAGCTGCTTGACATGAGCACAGATACATGCAGGGGTCATGCTCTCTGCTGAGGTCTGTAGAGGGTTTAGGTTTTTATCTGCCACCTTTTCTGATGCAAATTTGCTTTCAGAGCTAAATAATTGGAGGCAGAAATGTTAGTCACCCATATCAGGTTTTGGGGTGAGAGATTCTTACTTTAGCTGCCTTTGTCTTGTCTGGTAGTTTTCCCCCACCTGTAACCCGGGCACCTCTCATAGGGTTTTATTTTGTGACTTAAGGAGTAACAAGTGTCTTGGCAAAATCTCTGTTTCAGGAGTTCTGTTAAGTCAGAAACACTTCCCTATGTTTGCTAGTGGTTTATCTTTTCAGCTCTGTGGGCTGATCTTTTTGGATTTGTGGATTGTCCAAGCCAAGATTAAAATGCTTCAGTTTAAATAAATAGCTATTACAAGTGTGTGTTTTTATGGGCTCTGCACTATTCTTCTTCCTTTTTTTTTTTTTTGCACTATTCTTTGTGCATTTGAATTATGCCTTGAAAGATGGGACAGCAAAAGTGGTCTAATGGAAAGACCACGAGATTTGGGTCGGTATATTCAGTGTCTCTGAACTTTGGGTAAGTCATTTAACTTCTGAACTTTTGTTTTGTCATGTGCTAAGTGGAAATGGAAAGAATAGTAGTGGCTTCTTTAGAGGATGATGTGACGATTAAATATGATGATGTAAAAAAGAAATTCTTGGCAATTGATGAAGCACTCCACAGAGGGTGGGTCTCTGGAGAAGTGGGGGTGTGACTATTCTAGGCCATGGACAAATACGTTTTGCCAAGGTATGAATGAACTATGCGAAATGTTAGTCCATGTCCTGGGAACATTTAAGTTGCTCGCTTTGGCCAGAGTGGAAATGGTAGCTGGAAATAGAGGTTGGAACCAGGTTGACCTGGGCCTTAAATGTTAGGCCACACAGAGAGGGACATCACTGGAACATGGCCTAGGAAAATTAATCTGAAGGTATATGTGTGTGGTTGGATTAGAAGAAAAAGAGCCTGTAGGTAAGGAACACAGTGGGATGTTGTAGTAGCAAGGCATAGAGAAGAGGACAGGAACTTGACCTAGGGTGATAACAACAGGGTAGAAAGGAGAGGCTGGCTGGAAAAGATGATGTGAAGCAGACAGTGATCTGTCTTTGTGCCTAGTTGAATATGGGGTGAAGGAGAAAATGGATTTTAAAATGTCTCGGGTTTTCAGCCTATTGTAACAAAAGTTGGACAATTAAACACATGTAGCTGGAGACATACTCAGGTTAGTTGGTTGGAAATTTGCACTGGGCACTTGTAAACTCAAAACTAGATCTTAGGAGAGAGGTGGAGACTGCAGATCCAGGTATGGGGTCGCTCCTTTTGGGGTTGGAACCATGGGCTTCACATCTCTGACAGTGTGCGGGGAGTGAAGGCAAAAAGGCTATGAATGGAACCTTATAGGAGATGCCCTCGTAGCAGGAGCTGGAAGGAAGAGAGACCAGCGAGTCTTCTAAGTCTCTCTTGATGTGACCTGTATATATGCATTTCTTCTATTGATTTCTTTTGCTCAATAAAACTCAGCTGAATTTACTTTTGCAGGAATTCTCAGTGCAAAATACCTGGATGTTTCTTTCATGGCCTTGAAAACTTAAAGGAGTATTCTGGAAGGAATTACAAACGCAATAAGGATGAACTGATTCAGAAAATCTATGCTCTGCTTAACAGATCTGTCTTTGATCAAAAGGTAGAGTCAATGAATAAGCACCTATTGAACACTTGCTGTATGCCCAACTCTCTTGGGTGCTAGGAGATGTGCAGATGTACTAACTGTATATTTCCTGCCCTTGAGAAGTGTGAGTTTAGATGGGGAGGGGAGATGAGACATGCATATGTGAAAGAAACGGAATGTTTTGTGGGTTATAGTATGTGGTCCAGACTGTTCCTACCACAGGCGATCAGCAGAGGGAGAAATCACTGAGAGCCTGAGCAGTTGGGAAAAAGATTGCCTGGAGGAACTGAGACTTGTTTTGGGTCTTGAAGGATGGTAAGGGGAGAGAACAGCAGTGGTTGGGGAGATGATAAGTGTTGAGGCTTGACTATCTGGAAGAGAGGGTTTGTGTTAAGGATACTAGGAAAGAGCTATGGCAGCTTGGGTGTTACTGAACCTCTGTTTGCTCATCTGTAAAGCAGGGGCAGTAGTAGTATACCTCCTGCCTACTGCACAGAATTACTGTTAGGCCTGGTAAGTGAATCCCCCTGAAGTACCTAGAACAAGGCCTATGATATGGTGAGCAATACATGTTAGCTGGTGTAGGCCTGGTTAATAGGGGGTCTTGGGAATCAGGTTGGAGGAACTTAAATTGAAATCAGTAGGCACCACTGCCCAGGAATATGATATACCATGGAGTGGCTGCTGAAAGAAATGCTTTTGTCAGTAGCATGGGGGTGTGGACTGGATAGGAGAGAGTCTGGAGGCAGAGAGACCTGTGGTCATTAGGTTTTTCAGACTTTATTGTCTCTGGTGACAAAACTTTCTGCATGGAAAGTTCTTAGATCTTTCTAAAGGTTCCCCAACCTTTGGAGCCCTTCCTGATGACACTGATATTACATCAGATGACTCTGATGAGTGGAACCTTAAGTGTTCTGAGTTGCACGGTCTCTGTCTCCTAGCCCAGCAGAAGTGTCCTTCTTTCCTTGGCTGCCCCTGACTTTTGTCTCCATGCAAGGGAGCAGAGATTCTGCATTCATATTCTTGCAACAATCTTGTCTTTACCTGGGCTTCAGTTTACATTTTATTCTCCCCAGAATGTTAGATTTGCAAAACTCTTGAGTTGTTACTTTCTGGTCTGCTTAGAACTGCTTTTTGATTTGTTCTTGTTTGCTTTTTGTTCTCAGTTGCCGGAGAAAATCGACATTGTCTGGAATAATAAGATGCTGAGAACTGCTGGCTTATGCACCACTGGCAAGCTTCGATACCCTAAGAGAGAGCGTTTTGCTAAGATTCAGATTTCTCTGAAAGTCTGTGACTCTGCAGGTGATGGTGGGAGTAGGGTAGCTCCTCCACCGTGCTTCCTTCCCACACCTGAAGGGTTACTCTTGGGTGCTGGTGTTCTCTGGCTGCCTGTATCACAGCTTTCCCTATCACTCCTGGGTGGACAGGTCTACTGTGTGTTGCTTGGAGGACATTATTATTGGATGTCTCACCACCACTGAGAGTCTAGTTTGTCCATATTTCTGCTGGGCCTAACTTAATTTCTGCAGCTCCCCATTGCAGGCGGCAGCATCTCCATTCTCCCAATAACAAGTTCAAGGGTCCCTATATCTAGCCTATCACTGGATGTTCATAATGACTCTCCTATTATCATTCCTTCTCTGTCTTTGCCTTTGCCCAGCTATGGACCCCTATCACCTCATTTTTCTCCCTGCTCCGTGCGATTTCCTGATAGGAAACCTCAGGCTTGCCAATGCCTGGAGTATGGCTTACGAGGCCTTTGTACTTTGCCCTCCTCCATTGGCTAGTCTTGTCTCTCACTATTCCACCTGTGCTTTAGCCAGACTTTCTTCATGCTGGCTTTGAAAATAGACTGCACACTTTCCTGACCCCAACCTTGGCTCACTTTTCCCACCACATCTAGAAAGGCCTTGATAATTTTGCCAGTCCAGCCAATTGTTAATTGCCCAGCTTTTCCATGGAGCTTCTCCTGACTAAACCCTACTGATGTTCTTGGAGGGTGGCGACTGGGTCTCAGCTGGATGTATTTGTAGCAGTGTCCCATAAAAAGAGCACACTGGAGCTTTTCTGAATGCACTTGCTCACCTGAGGCTCTCTGCCATTAACAAAATTGGGTTGAAGTAGGTTGAAATTTCACTTTCAGAATCCTGGGGAGATAACACTTCTTCCTGCCCACATATGCTTGTGGGTCTGGTCGGGTGGAGAGTCTAGGGGTGGTTGGGTAACAGACCAGGGGTAATTGGTTTAAGGCTCAGAATTTCTTTCCATTCCTCTCCTAAGACCGACTCCGAGACACTTTGACCCATGAGTTATGCCATGCAGCCTCCTGGCTGCTCGATGGCATCCGTGATTCTCATGGTGACATGTGGAGATATTATGCCCGAAAATCGAATATGGTGCACCCGGAGTTGCCCAAGGTCACCCGTTGCCATAACTACAAGATTAACTACAAGATTCATTACGAGTGTACTCAGTGCAAATACAGGTAAGACCCTTCTCCTTAGACTTTTCCAATTATGTTTTTACTGTGGCCTCCACATGGCTCTTCAGGAAGTACATAGCTATCTGACTTGAGGAGTAAAACTTCTCTACACCTTTCTGTGTCTTCTTTCTCCATTCTCTTCTGCTTTGAGCTGGCCTGACCATATTCCCTTCCTGGTGTCCCACTTTCTGAGATCCCACAGAAAACATCTGGCTTTGGACCCAAGGCCAGCAGCTCTGAGAAGATGTGGAGGTACAGTAACTGATTCCTTTGCTGTGTGGTGTCTCTTTTCTCCTTAGGGTCGGGCGCTATAGCAAATCATTGGATACCTCCCGCCTCATCTGTGCCAGGTGCAAGGGCTCTCTGGTCATGTTGCCACTAACTCGGAAAGATGGAACCCCCATTAAGCCCCACGTGAGGCCATTTGCCAAATTTGTACAGGAGAATTACAGAAAAGTCAAGAGGGAGACAGAAGGGATAACTCATGGGGATGTGATGAGAAAGCTCAGCAAGGATTTTTTTGCCAAAAAACAAAGTCAGGGTATTTGAGGTTATCTGAGAATGTATTTGTGTAAGATGAGTCATCTTTGGCTTCATCTATTAGTAAGGAGTTTTAAGAAGATATATTTGATGCTGTGAAACTATGAATATTAGAATTTAAATTGTTTGAAAAACGCTTCCTGTTGTTAATGATGATTGTGCTTCACCAAGGGTTCTGTTGCTAACCATTTTGTGCTGATACTCAAGAGCCCTTTGGATCTACCTTGGGTCTTATATACTATTCTTAACATGTAGAACAAAATGTAAACTTGTAGAACGAAATGCAAAACATGTAGAACGAAATGCAAAAGAGAAATAAGTTTTTGAGAGTGGCAGGTTGAGAGAAGGAGAGACATGCTGCAAAGAGAACATGTTTTAAAGTCAGTATTTCAAAACCAAGGCTTCTGTCTGATGGAACCTGTTACACCTACATAGAAATAAGAGAAATGTGCTTCACGAATTGAGTTGTTCTTGACATTGTATGAAGTCATCTGAAGCAGTGTATTTGTTCGTAAAATAAAGAAGCCACCTAAGCAATGTAATTGTTCATGGAATAAAAATAAAATGTTTTTTGCTGTTTACTTGTTAGCAAAGTCTGTTCATTGACAACCCATGTCCAGAGCGGAACAAACCCTTGGGTCTTTTGTCCAAGACCCCTGATTTCATAAGCTTTCCAGGATGTGTCTGGAAGAACAGCCTCCACTTCGGGTTTCTCTTGGATTTTTGTGACTGCCCCTAAGCACTTAAACAACCTCCCCACTTTGGGGAGGTGTCTGGAATATAGACTGAAATCAATGTTGTACTTTTTTGTTATTTCTGCCAAAACATTACCAGGAGGTTAGTGACTTAACACAAATGTATTATCTTCCATCTCAAGAGGTCAGAAGCCTGGTGTAGACCTCAGACCTCAAGGTGTGGGCAGGGCTGCATTCCTCTCTAGAGGCCCTGGGGGAATCAGTTTCCTTGTCTTCCCTGCGTCCAGGGGCTACTTGCATTCCTTGGTTTATGGCCCTCTTCCTCTGTCTTGAAAGCCAGCAACATCTCTTTCTCTGACTCTCTCTCCTGCCTCCCTCTTTCCCTTTTAAGGACCCTTGTGATAATATTGGGCTCACCCAGATAATCCAGGAAAATCTCGATTTCCTTTTGCCAAATAAGGTAACATACTAACACATTCACAAGTTCTAGGGATTAGAGTGTGGACATTTGGGAACTTCTTATTCGGCCTACCCCAAACATCTTTCCTAGTCTAGCATCACTGATGCTTTTTATAGGCAGGATGTGTTATTCTGTCATCTTTCCATCTTTCCTTCGTTTTACAGATGCTGAGGGTGTTCTTTCAGTGGCCACAAACTGAAGTCTTAAGCCCAAGTCTAGATGGGATTGGGTATATGCACAGGGTAGTGCGAGTTTCCCTAGCTAAATCCTTGGGTCCTTCTCCAGTCCCACCTCCAGCTATATCGGCAGTCTCAGCAAAGGCCCAGCTGGCCTGTGAAACTAGATCATGGCACACTGGTGACTTCATCAGGGAGAACTAACAGTACAGTGGTTCTACCCCTGCCAAAGAAGGGTCCAACCCTTTGCTTAACTCAGTAGCCCTGTCATCTGCCTTCCTGGGGAGCCCTGATAGTTTCCTTCACTCCCACCCCAGCTATAGCTACAGGAAGGTGCTCCATGCAGCCCACACATGTGTTGTTAAGTCATTGCCCTTTTTTTTCCCCCCAATCCCCCTGCTGTTTTTCTTAGTAAAAGCCTGTGTCATCTCTAACATGAATAGCCACTACAGCCTTGTAACCTGTGATGCCATCACCTGGGTCCCAAACTAACTTTCAGTCTTTTCAATCCTTTCTCTATCTGAACCCTTAATTCTAGCCAGTTTGGACTACTTACCATTCCTCCAATAAGCAGCACTGTTTTTAGCCTTCCCACCTTTGGTATACTACCCTCCCATCTGCCTGGAAATACCATCTTTCCTTCTTTTTGCCCTGGAAATACTACTTGCCCTTTAAGTTCTGCTCATTTCTCTGTCTCCAAGAAGTCTTCCCAAAGGGCTCCAGCTACAGTACTCTGAACATGTGCCACACATTAGCCTCGTGGCATAGACTGCTTGGTAGTCACCTACACATCTTCCTTGTCAGTCTAAGCTTCTGGAGTGCGGGGACTCTTACTTATGTCTGAAAGCCCCTTCCCCAAATTATGCTTGCTACTGCTGCTAAGTCGCTTCAGTCGTGTCCGACTCTGTGCGACCCCATAGACGGCAACCTGCCAGGCTCCCCCATCCCTGGGATTCTCCAGGCAAGAACACTGGAGTGGGTTGCCATTTCCTTCTCCAGTGCATGAAAGTGAAAAGTGAAAGTGAAGTCGCTCAGTCGTGTCCGACCCTCTGCGACCCCATGGACTGCAGCCTTCCAGGCTCCTCCGTCCACGGGATTTTCCAGGCAAGAGTACTGGAGTGGGGTGCCATTGCCTTCTCCAAAATTATGCCTAGATGGTGTCTAGCCTGCTGGTCAACTAACTGCTTACCCTGCACCCACTCACCCTGTGAGTGAGTGGTATACCCAGGAGGTCAGAGGAGGGGAGACAGGCAGCACTGGTTGGCACAAACCCAGGGCCAGACAAGGAGAAGCAGGAAGAGCATCCCCAGAGGTTGGGCAGGGCTGGCTGTAATGATGCAGTAACACGGTGTGGTCCTGTTTAGCTTGTTTATTGAAAAGTTTGAAGCAGTCTTACATGTAAAAGTCAAAGTGAGCAAATACAGAAGTCTCAGAAACCACTGCCAGTCACTGCAGAGCGTTAGGCTGTTTGCCTCATGCTCCCTGCATATGGGGAAGGCTGAGGCCTAGTTGACAGAGTTGGGAGGGTGGTGGGGTTCTGTGCAGCCAAGGTAAGAAGGGCCTGAAGGCAGCCACCCCTCAAGCAGTGGGATGGGGCTGGGCAGCTAAGGAGCAGTGATGGCAGAACCCTCAGAGCCAGGAGGGCGGCTCCTTGGGAGACTAGGGCCACAGGGGATTCCCAGGAGTGTGTGTTGGGGAAGTGAGTGAGGGAACAGCCTGGAATGTGGCAGGTGGAGAGGGATCCCTATCCCAGCCTCACAGGCCTGAGTAGGAGGCCTCTGTGGTCTCAGACCAGGATGATTCCCGGCGGGAAGCTGATGGCTGCCGCTGGTGGCACCTCTGGTCAGGGCAGCCCAGACGCACGAGTAGCACCCACATCCGCTCTCGGAACTTGACACCCACAAAGGCATAGAGCAGTGGGTTGAGGCAGCAGTGCATGTAGCCCATGCCCGACGTGACCGACTTGGCTATGTCCACACTGCTTTCTCTGCCGCAGTTACGGGCTAAGGCCCCCAGGTCCATGAGGGTGTCCACCAGCACCACCAGGTGGTAGGGGGTCCAGCAGAGGGCAAAGGCCACCACCACCACCACCACCAGCCGCATGGCTCTGAGCCGCCGCTGGCCCCTGGAGACCAGCAGCACAGCCAGGATGCGGGCATAGCAATAGGCCATGACCAGCAGGGGCAGCAGGAAGCCTGCCACCAGCTGCAGGATGCGCAGAGCTGTGTGGCCCTCCTGTGGGAAGTTGTACTGGCAGTGGGTGGCATTGAGGCGGTTGTCATGGTGGGAGGACAGGAAGATGAAGTCTGGGAGCGCAAAGAGCAGACAGAGCCCCCAGACTGCCACACAGGTGAGGGCCACGCGAGTCGGGGGGCCCCGGCGGTAGAGCTGGGTGGCGTGCACAATGCTCAGGTACCGATCGAAGCTGATACAGGCCAGCAGGAGGGCCCCTGCGTAGAAGTTGATGTTGAAGAGTGCACCCGCCACTTTGCAGAGGCCAGAGCCAAAGACCCACTGGATGGCTGCATCCACTGCCCAGAGAGGGAGTGTCAGCACCAGCAGTGCATCGGCCACAGCCAAGTGCAGCAGAAAGGTGTCGGTGCTGCTCAGGGCCGCCCTCTGGCTCAGCAGCACGACTGCCACGATGCCATTACCCAGAAGCCCCAGCACAAAGAGGAGGCTGTAGAGGACGGGCAGGAAGGTGCGGTCGAAGTTGAGGCTGAAGTCCTGTGGGCAGGGTGGGGAAGTACAGCAGAAGTAGGTCTCATTTTCTCCGTAGTCATAGGAAGAGTTTTCCAGGAGGTAGGCAAAATCGGAGGCTTGGAACTCTTGGCGTTCACTCATCTGTGGAGGGAGGGCATAGAGCGTGTGAAGGCCTTGGAAGTTACTCTTTTGAGTAGGAATTTGGGATGAACAGATACACGCTACTGTATATAAAACATATATAACAAGGGCCTACCACACAGCACAGGGAACTAAGTAGCTTGTAGCTTATCTATAATGGAAAAGAATCTGAAAAAGAATACATATTTATGTCTGCATAGCTGAATCACTTTGCTGTATACCTGAAACCTTGTAAATCAACTATACTTCACTTAAACAAGTCACTCCTTGAAGATTTAGTCTGAGGAACCTTTTGTAAAGCAGCTGGGCTTCAGGCTGCCACTGTCCTGCGTTTCCTTCCAAACCCGCCCCCCTGAGCTCCATCTGCCCGGCCTGGGTGCTGGGCTGATAACTTCCCTTCTCAAAGCCTGCTTCTCTCTCTCCCTTCTGGGTCATCCCATTGGCACGGGATTGTGAACCAGAGGGAGAGCTTCCCTTCTGTCCCGAGCCCTCCCTGCTCCTTCTCTCCTCACCCTTTCTTTATGGCTTATGGTCCTCAGTTCCTGGCCACGCCTAGTTCCACCACCTTCCTCCCCAGGCACCTCCCCACAGTCCCCTCTCCCAGTCACTGGCCCTCCTGTTCCCTCCTCAGCCCTTGCCTGGGGACCCCAACTTCCTGTCCCCCATGGGGCCCCTCTACAAATCACTGCTGCCCCCCAACACAAGTTTCTGCCCCTGTCTTTCCCCTCCCCTACACTGAGGCTTGCCACCCACCAAGTTGGGTGGCCCCCCCACCAAGCTCCAGTAGAAATATTTCTTCTTCCCTTCTCCCACCTCCCCGCAAACCACCCCAGAGCTGTGGGTCTCCCAGGTGCCAATTCAGTCCAGCACGGAAGATCTAAGTTCCAAGTCAGAGCTTGGGGGCCGTGAGGGGTGAGCCTCAACCTCATGCATTTTGCAGATGAGGCACCAAAGCCAGAAAGGGGAGGGACTTGCCTGTGGTCATTCGCAAGTCAGTGGCCAAGGTGGTTTCCGAATACCCCGTCCTGTGCTGCTTCTATACAGTCCCTGCATTCTGTACCTGTTCACCCAACCCTCTGGTGGCCCTGACTTCTGGGCCAGTCCTGACGGTCCCCTCATGTCCTAGACTCTCCACTCATAGCTATGGTCTGGCCTGGTTGGGCAGCGGCACTTACCTCAGGGACCATAGCTGGGCTGGTACGCTGGCTGCTGGGCCGCGTGCTGCCTGCCCCTCTGCTTTGGTGCTTGTGGTCGGGAACCTGCACTATACAGAGGAAGTGAGGGTTTCACGCGGTTCTCAGCAGCAGCCTCTTCCATGGGGTTATCTACACCAGACCTCCTTAGACCTAAGGCCATGGGGTCCCTACTCCACCACGCCCCTGGCCCAAGGTAGCCACGCTGGGAGTTGGCCACAAGCCTGGGACCAGAAAGGCTGGGGCAGCGGGGCATGGGCAGGTGCTTTGAGGAGAGAGATCTGAGGGAGAAGCAGGTAGCTGACAGGGGCAGGGCAGCCCTGCTGCCAGGGGTAAGATCCGCTGCTCATCGGTCCTGGGCTGGAGTTCATCTCACATGACTGTAGACCGGCTTGCTAAATGTATTAACTGTATAAAGGAGCTTAACCTTCTTAAAAACTGAAGATATTTGAGAGCAGTCCAACACACAAATTCTAGTCCTTTGCCATTGCCCCTCCCCGCTAATCAACAGGAGCAAGGAACGGGAACTGCTAGTAATGAACTGGCTGTGTGCTGGGTGTTGCTTCAGGCACTTTCTCTGACACTGCCTCATTTCAGCCACACAAACCCCTTGCATAGGCAGTATCCCCATGGCTAACCCAGAAAGGGGAGAGGCCTTTGTCAGACACAGCAAGTAAGGTTAGGTGCTAGGATTGAACTCACAGTTGTCAGACTCTCCTTTTACTCTGCCTTTACTCTGCCTCACACTGCCTTCAGCTGTTTTTTGATGGATAAACAGTGATGTATTCATGCAGGTAAAAACAAATGAACTAAAAGCTAGATATTTTAACATGGAGGCATCTAGAAAAGCCAATGACCAACAGTGGAAGAAGCAAGTGATAGAATTCTGTGTATCGTTTGATACCACTTATGTAAATTTGAAAAACCACACACACAAAACAATACCATCTTGTTTTGGATACAGCTGTTTGTTTTAGAAGGTTAAAGTAGGGAATGAACACACCACAAATCCATGAGAGCAGTTGCTTCTAGGGGAGGAGAAGGGTTGGGGAAGAGTACATGGGGATCTCTTTTTTTAAGGAAAAGCTGTAAAAGCATTTGTGGAGCAAACCAGTCTCTTGATAGCTGCGCACTGCAAAAGTTCCTCCCTCACCTAGCCTGGTGCCCCCTCTGCCCTCTTCTCCCCTCCCTGCTCTCATTAACAGAGGGGAAAGGTGGCCCTTTGCCTCACCAAGCAGTTTCCCTTTCTCCTCGTAGACGAAAAGCAGAGAGAGGGAGAAGAGAGAGATTGAGACAGAGACCACGGCTTTGGGGTCCAGTTTTCAGTCAGAATGTGTCACCTGAGCCTCCAGGCTCAGGCCTGGAATTCAGCTCAAACTTTCTGACAAAACGCACACTTGGGAGGCAGCAAGGCCCTTCCCCACCTCCCGTGGTCAGAAGATGTGACTATTCTCTCTCTAAGCAGCTTGTCACTTGCAGGATCCAGGCCAGAGGGAACTAAAGGCTTGGAGGAGGTCAGGAGCAACACAAGTAGGGGAGCATGGGAGGATTCCAGAAGCCTGGCAGTTAGGAAAGACAGGACTTGGCAGGTGATGGCCTGCGGGTGGGGGCGGGGGAGCTGGGACCATGGTTTGCAGTGCCATCCCATGAAGAGTTTCCATTCCCTGGGCTTCCACACATGATAGAAAGGAGGAAAACAAGGAGCTCTATCTGTTCAACTGAAAGGGAGTTCTTGTATTCTGCATTCATACCCTTCGCCTGCTTTTTGGTATTAGAAAGATCTTTTCTTTATGAATTGATGGTGACAATAGTTAACGGTTTTGGAAATATCTTGTGTTGGGAGAAGTTGACAACCTGATGTGGGTCTTCCAGGCACATGTTGGAGCGTACAGGCCCATGTGACATTTCAAAGTCTCTGAATCTCTGGCCTCCTTCCTGTGTCCTAGTCTCCTCATTTGCCACATGGGGACCACTATCCCCACCTTCATGGGTTGCTGGAAAGGAAAAACAAGAGAAGTTCAGATAAGACCATTGGAAAGGGGCAGAGAGCTTTCTTTTCTGAGTTGGGCTATATCCTGAGAGGCTAGCCTGGGCTATGGGGCAGGCTGTTCCCGCTGCTCCCTGTGTGGCCAAGATGCAGTATGTGTGTGTGGGCTCATTTGCTCAGTCGTGTCCGACTTTTTTGTGACCACGGACTGCAGCCCACCAGGCTCCTCTGTCCATGGAAATCTATAGGCAAGAATACTGGACTGGGTAGCCATTCCCTTCCCCAGGGGATCTTCACAACCCAGGGATTGAACCTGCTTCTCCTGCGTTGGCAGGTGGATTCTTTACCACTTCCACCACCTGAGAAGCCTGTGATGAGGTGGGAAGAATGGAAAAAATGCTGAATTTGTTTGGCTCCAGCTCTGACTCAGCCTTGCTCAAGGTGTGTGACCTTGGACCAATGACATAACAGTTTTGAGCTGGTCTCCGCAGGGTTGTTACAAGATGATCTGAGATGACCAAGGCTGTGAGGCCCCTGCACAGGGTCAGCCATTAATAGAAGCAGAGCTGAGAATGTTGAGTGTGAGGGATACTGGCCACAAACCCAGAGGTACTGGGAGCCCTTTCACATCAGGGACATGGTGGAGGATGGATCCTTCTGAAAGGCTGCCCCTCGCCTTAGCTCGGAGGGTTTGACTAGTCCTGCTCTAATCCTCTGGCTATGCCAATATGTCAGCTTAGGAGAATCATTTTATCTCTCTACCTTGGTTCCCTCATTTGGAAAGTAGGGATTAAAAATAGTAAACATGTGTCAGGGCTGTTCTGTGAACTGTAAACAATACATGTGGCACAGAGTAAAGTACCCAGTGAGCAGCAGTTTCCTCCCCTTCTAGTAACTTTCCAGATCAGCCCCTCCCAAGGCTGCAGAAGGTCAGGTCTACAGTGGGCTGCTGCTCTCTCTCACAGCTCACCTGCCTGAGAAATTGCCTGGGTCATTGTGCCAAGCCAAGTTCTCACCTGGCCCTCGAATTTGGCCCCTTGTGTCCCAAGAAGCCCCCAGACCAGGTCCCAAGCAGACCGAGTCCTGGGGAAGACCCAGCTAGCCAGGGGCCTGCACCCTGAGTTCTGGTGGCTATGCCCTTCTGCTTCTGGCCTTCTGAGCCGCCAGGGGGGAAGCTTTAGAAGGAAGTTAGTCAGAGTGAAGCTGCTCCGGGCCCCACCTGTGGTCAAGGTGTGAAATGTGCACCTGTCTCTTCTCTGCCACCCCTCCCCCTGTTTTTTTTTTCTCTCTTTCACACCTCTGGGCTGTGGTTTGGGGAGCTGGGAGGCTCAAAGATCTGAGCTCTGGGCCTGGTCCCTCACAGGAAGGAGGGCCTCCACAGCTGTCTGTCAGGCCAGCCAGGGAAAGGGGCCACTTCCTCCTCCTCCCCCTCAGTGTCTGCTGTTTCACAGCCTCTCTCGCAGCTTCTCCAAGTACCGCTGGAAGCCCTGCTCCCAAAGTCCTTTGGCTGCCTGTCCCCAGCCCTCAGGGGAGCAGGCTCAGTGAGGCCCAAGCTTTCCGTGGGGTTCAGGCAGTGGGCTAGGCTGGGGCAGAGCCTTTCTTACACGAAATGAAGAAGAATGCTAATCCCAGGAAGGAGTATAGGAGGCCCAGGCAGTGCTGGGACTCTGCTTCCTTCTGCCGGCTCTGGATTTCAGAGAAGGAGAGCTTAAGTCGCATGGAGGCCCAGGGATTGGGAACCACCCCTCCTTTGCCCTTTTCCCTGTAGCTCTGAGCCTGATGGAGGCAAGTCCTTCCTAAGGGCTGGGGCCGTGGGCTGGAGCCTCAGCAGTCCAGGCCCATGAGACTAAGCCCCCAAGCTATAGGAAGGAGGATGTTGCTGCCATTTGTCAGGTGGCAAAGGGAGACAAGGCATGTCAGGCCATGGGAACAGGAGATGCCAAGGCCAGGAAGTGAGGAAGAGCTTGTCAGCCCAGGGGCAGGCAGTCTGGTTGGGAAAGAAGGTATGTGTGAGAGTAGGGTGAGGGCTGGAGAATAGTTCAGGACCCAAGCCATGGGAACAAGCACAATGACCTTCCTGTTATCCTGTCCACATACCAGCAGTGCCTGGGAACTGATAAATACAAGTTATCTTCTACTTGGCAAGCTCTTGGCTTTGTAATACATGATCTCCTTTAAATCTTTCAGCCTCCTGGGGAGGCAGAGCTTGCTGTACTCATTTTGTAGAATGAAGTGAAGGTTCAGAAAGATGAAGCAACCTGTCCCAAGCTAGTCAGCTAGAAGGGTTTGTCACAACATTCCTATCCAGGCTACTTTCTAATGTGCTCTCCCAATACTCACAATCATGCCCAAGGATTGGATCTTTCAGGAGCCACACCTTATTCACCACGCAGCTTCACGCAGGCATCTTGTGTAAGGGCAGGTGTTCACCTGTCGGGGCTCACGCCCTAGAGGGAGCTTTGGTGGACCTCACCAAATCTCCATTCTTCTTCCCTGCTTCTCCTCATTTACCAGGGAGAGGAAATGTCAGTCTCCAGGATGAGGAGCCCAGAGGACCAAGCAAAAATCTGCCAAGTGCCAGACCCCTTTTGTGATACCTGAAGGAGAATCTCTGGTACTTCTGGAAGTCTCCATTCCGCTGCAGGTTCCTGAAGACCCGACTTGGAGAATTCCCCACATCTGCAGTCAATGTGCATCTGTTCCCATCCCGCCTTGTTCTTGGGATGCCAGCTCTGTTCTGGGGCCTGTCCAGACTCTCCAGAGGTGCAAGTAGCAACATTGGGAACACACAAAATTTCTATCATGGAAGGCTGACTTTGATGAATTCTTTTTTTAAATCTAAGTATTAGTTGATTTATAATGTTGTGTTAGTTTCTGGTGCACAGCAAAGTCATCCAGATATATATGAATGCATGCATGCTGAATCACTTCAGTCACGTCCAACTCTTTGCAGTGCTATGAACCATAGTTCACCAGGCTCCTCTGTCCATGGGATTCTCCAGGCAAGAATACTGGCGTGGGTTGCCATGCCCTCCAGAATATACATATATTCTTTTTAAAATATTCTTTTCCATTATAGTTTATTACAAGATATTGAATATAGTTCTCTATGCCATACCAATAGGACCTTGTTGTTTATCTATTTTATCTATAGTAGTTTGTATTTGCTAATCCCAAATTCCTAAATTGATGCCTCCTCCACCCCATTTCCCCTTTGGTAACCTAAGTTTGCTTCTATGTCTGTGAGTCTGTTTCATAAAAAGTTCATCATATTTTAGATTCCACATATAAGTGATATCAAATGGTATTTGTCTTTGTCTGACTTACTTCACTTAGTATGATAATCTCTAGGTTCATCCATGTTGCTGCCAATGGCATTATTTCATTCATTTTTATGGCTGAGTAACGGAGTCTGGTGGGCTTCCGTTTATGGCGTCACACAGAGTCAGTCATGACTGAAGCGACTTAGCAGCAGCAGCAGCAACATTCCATTGTATACATACACCTCACCTTTATCCATTCATCTGCTGATGGACATTTAGGTTGCTTCCATGTCTTGACAATTGGAAACAGTGCTGCTGTGAACATTGGAGTGCATCTAACCTTGATGGATTCTTGAGTCCCCATCACTCCCACAGTGAGCAGGTAGAGGCTATTCTCCTGCACTGCTTGGCTGTGCCACCCCATGGAACAAAGTCACTGGCAGGCCCAACGTTTGCTTCTTAAACTTCCTTGGGTCACCCAATGGAGTGAGATCAAATGGGATAATAAGACAAGCTGACATCTACTGATTACTTAATTATGCACCAGGTGCTATTCTGAGAGCTTTATTGGGATGAGCTCATTTAATATAACTGTGTAGTAACTATGACATTACTACTATTATCATCCCCATTTTACAGACAGCAGAAACACAGTTTAAGCAACATGCTCAAAGCCACATAGCCAGCAAGCAGCAAAGAACTCCTGCTCTCACCCATTACACTATCATGCCTTTTAAGGTGAGAGGGACTGGGATGGAGAGTGATGTTCAAAGAGGACAACTTTGGCCTTCTTTGTAACATTTTACAAGGAGATCAGATTCACTATTAGCTGCGTGATTAAAAAAAGAAATCCAAAAGGAAAATAAAATTAAGCTAAAAACCTGGGACAATTGGTGAAATTTGAACATGTTCTGGAGATAAGATAAAAACCTTATACCCATGCCATTTTGCAAAGTTTGATAATGCAAATGAATATCTTTGTATAAATTATGACTGAGGAATTTAGGGGCAAAAGGCTATCACATCTGCAACTTTCTTTCATATAACTTGGAAAACAGATATGCAGAGTGAGAGAAAATGCACAAAGTATAAAGGCACTGGGTCAGCGTGCTAATAATTGGTGATACTGGGAAAGGGTATAAAGGAGGTCTTTGTACTATTCTTGAAACTTTTCTGTACATTTGAAACTATATCAAAATAAAAGTTGCTGAAAGGATCTCTGTCATGCAGGATGGGTTTGGTATCAGATGCTATTCCTAGGATAAGTTTAGAGGCCTTGTGAGAAGAAGGTGGGTCTGAAGTGGCCTGGGAGCAAATACTCACTGGCTGGGTCCTTTGGCCTCATCCCTGGGAACTCCCTTCTGTGGCTCAGTCCCCTTCCCTCCTCTCCTCCAGCCTCCATTTGCTTCTGGCTTCTCCCTTCCCCTTTCCCACCATCTGGCTGCCTCCAACCTCTCGGCCTGGAGGTCCAAATTTCCCCACTGCCTTCTGAGCAGTGGCACTGGCTCTCGGGTGGAGGGCACTGGCAGCCCATGTACTCCTCCAAGCCCTTCACGATCTCTCAGAGAATATAGCCTGTGCCTGAGGCTGTCAGGGTGACCCCACTCTTGGCTCAGGCTGGTTGAAGAGAAGGGACTGGGGCTTGGGTCCTTCAGAGGGTGTCACCAGCTGAGAGCCTGGAGTTCTTGTTCCCAAAAGAAGTGGTCCTGCCATGTTGGGTGAGGACCCTGCCTGGGAGGCTGCTCTCCCTGAGGAGCCAGTGGTCTGGGCGGGGTGTTTGGCTGCTATTGGGCTCGCACGAAGAGGAAAAGGCACACCCCGGAAACTATGGTGCCTGCCACTAAGGAACTCCACTGAGCAGGAGCTGCTGAATGGTAGCATCTCTCCCTGGGTCCTTGTCTTGAAGGGAACCCAGTTGTGTATTAAGTTGGCCTCCCAGGAAAGCCCCTTGCTGATGGGCCTGACTCTGGTCTGAACTCTACCTGCCTGGACTCTGGTCTTCTAGAAAATTCCTCAGCTAGTCAAACTAATTTCCAAAAATCCCATGTGATGGTGGCCTGGGGGACTTTTTGTCCACATGTCCTGAGAAGGCTGCCACATGTTCTGGCCTTGCCGCTCATTTGTGTTGGTTCCATATTTCTCCAACTAGGGAGCTTTGCAGGTGGTGCTAGTGATAAGCCAATGCAGAATATGTAAGAGACATGGGTTTGATTCCTGGGTCAGGAAGATTCCCCTGGAGGAGTGCATGGCAACCGACTCCAGTATTCTTGCCTGGGAAATCCCATGGATAGAGGAGCCTGGTGGGCTACTGTCCATGGGGTTGAAAAGAGTCAGACATGACTGAACGACTTAGCATGCGTGCAGGCGCTAAGTCATCTGCACAGGTACAGGCATTCGGGTTCATCTGGCCAGAAATGAACCGGCTCTGTGCCACGCAGTGTGGCAGAGCAGGTGAGCAGATGGACTCTGGAGCAGCCTGCTGTCCAGGCTGTCTGGACTGGATTCCTGGCTCTGCTATTTGCTAGCTGTGTGACCTTGCACTGGTTACTTCACTTCTCTGTGCTTTGGTTTCCCTCTGTGGATGAACAGAGTTAGTATGCTGCATATGTCAAGGTGCTCCAGTCAAGGCCTGCTGCACGGTCAGTGCTACCCTCCTCACTATGGCTGCTGAGGTCCTCCCAGGACTCGGTACACCCTGGGGGCAGCTTCATTTAAAAAAAATTTGTATTTATTTAGCTTTTTTGTTGATGTATAGTTGTTTTACATTGTGTTAGTTTCTAGTGTACAGCAATAGTTAGACATATATATCCTTTTTCTTAATCTTTCCCATTATGGTTTATTGCAAGATATTGAATATAGTTCCCTGTGTTATACAGTGGGACCTTGTTTATCTATTTTAAAAATAGAGTTTGTATCTGCTAATACCAAACTCCCTCCCTCCTCATTTCCCACTTGGGTAATGGTAAGTTTGTTTTTTATGTCCGGGGGCAGCTTCATTTGCATTGAGGTACTGCACACCCCAAACTGGAAAGCCTAAGCCTTGGTCCTGAGTTGCTGAATTGGTCAGAGCACTGACGTCTTTGTTTGTGGGCCCAAATGACAGTTTGATCCCAGTGCCCAGGTCTTCTGGTGATGGGCTGAGTTTCCTTCTAGATGCAGAGGGGACTAGGTGTAGAAGGTGAGCCTTGTTCTGGACTAGGGACTTAAAAGGAGCTTGAGGAGACACCAAGTTGAAAACATGCTTTCCCTTGCGATACCCCCAAGTTCCTCACACAGAATACCATGTTAATTGCCGACTCGGCCAAAATGTCTGTTGATGAGGGGACAGACAACAACAATAATACTAATCAGTAATGCTTATATAGCACTTACCATGCCATTTGAAGCACCTTTACACATACATATCCTAACAACTCTTTGAGAGATTCTATTTTTATTCCTATTTTAAAGGTGAGAGAACAGACTCAAATAGGTGAAGTAACTCATATGAGGTGAAACAGCTGGTCAGTGACAGAGCCAGGCTTTCAAACCCAGAAGTCTGGCTTCAAAATCCACATTCTTAACAACCCTGCTCTACTGCCTTGAGTTTGAAAAGGCTATTACGTGATTTTAAGAGAAGCAGAGGCTCCTGAAGCTGAGCTGCAGCTGGGCCCAGGATGAATGTGCAGCTCAATACGCAAATCCTAAACCTCAACCAAGGTTCCAGAGTGGCGAGGCCAGTGCGGGGGCTGCTGCAGAAACGAAGGCAGGGCCACTCCTGCGACAACAGAGGCTCCTCAGGCATATTTCACAGCCAGTGCCAGAAGGGACGTGAAGGACAGAAGTCTGGAACTGCGAGGTGGTTACCATGGAAACCCACAGTGTGCTAAAGCTCCAAGCTCAGATGAGCCTGTCTGGGTCTTAAAAAAAAAAAAACAAAAAACAATTGATATATTTGTTTAAATTCTAGACTTTTTTTAAGAGAAGGGCTTAGAACAAACCCTCTGTGAAATTCAGATGAATTTTTAGCATATTTGCTAGTGACTGCAGTCTTTCACATAAATACCCAGAGGATTTATAAACTACTATAGTGGCTCAGCTGGTAAAGAACCTGCCTACCAATGCAGAAGACACAAGAGATGCACGTTCAATCCCTGGGTCCAGAAGGTCCTCTGGAAGAGGAAATGGCAACCCACTCTTGTAGTCCTGCCTGGCCAATCCCATGGACAGAGGAGCCTGGTGGGTTAGAGTCCATAGGGTCGCAAAGAGTCAGACATGGCTGAGCATACATGCACGTGCACAGTGGAGTATCGTGTAGCTAGAGAAGTGCTTGCATGTGAAGAGGCGTAGGATAAGATGGTTGAGGAGAATGGGTGTGAGGAGACAGTTTGGGGCAGGTAGGTGTAAGGAGACAAGTTAAAGGGAGGGATAGTGTTTGTTCACTTTCATGCATTGGGGAAAGAAATGGCAACCCACTCCAGTGTTCTTGCCTGGAGAATCCTAGGGACAGGGGAGCCTGGTGGGCTGCCGTCTATGGGGTCACACAGAGTCAGACATGACTGAAGTGGCTTAGCAGTAGCAGTGTTCGCTGAAGTGTGAGTAGCAGGGGTGGCAGGGAGGGGAGAAAGAAGGTGATTTACAGCTGGAATCCACAGTACTGATTGGCCACCGCTAGCCCAGTCTGCCTCTCCTGGATTTCCATTCATCTTTGCTGTGAGGACGGCATCCACTGTGGCTCCTGAGCTGGTCCCCTACCCTCATGTCAGGTCTGGGAAGTTTGGCATGAAAGGGGTCTGTTTAGCTTCTTTGAACTCCAAATTAGTGACAAGGAAACTTCACTTTCTCACATAATACCTCTTCCCGTCCTGCGATTGTTATCCCCAAACGTGAGTTATCTGTAGGATGCACTTTGGCAAATACCAGTACAGAGAACGGAGGCTGTTCTCTTGGCCTGCTTTCAAAGCCTTCTGTGATCTCAGCCTCCTGTGCAGCCTGATTCTCCTCTCTGCTTTGTGCATCCTATATGGTAACCAAACTGAGCCCCACACTGTTGCAAGCATACCCCAAGTTTTCATGCTTGGTTCGTCTCTACCCGAGGCCTGCCCACTGTCTAGGACTCAAAGGTACAGCTCAGAGACAGGAAGGCATTACAGAGTCCCTTTATTTGGACACCATGGCTCTGCCCTGAGGGCCCTAGGTGATAAGGCTGACAGAAAGGAGAGGCGAGAAGACCCAAGGCAAGAAGTAGGAAGTTTCAGTACCCTCTGCCTACCTTCCAAAGATAGAAATGGGTTGAAATTCTTCTGTGGGGCAAGTCTCTGACTAGAAGTGTCCTTGGCCATCTGATCTCTCTCCTCCAGCCTTCTTCCCCTTGGAACCACTCACTTCACTGGGAACCATTGAACAAGTATAGAAAGACCAAGACAGGCTCAGGAAGACCTCAGCAGGAGTCCTACTGAGGATAAGAACTGTGCAGCATGGTGGTAGTAAATGGGCTTTGTTTGGTGTCTGACAGGCCTGGGTTTCAATCTCGTATTGGCCACTCAACAGCTATATGATTTGGGTAAATCACTTCGCTTCCCTGATCTCAGTTTCCACATCTGCAAAGTGGAGATGATATCTACCTCGTATGAAAAGGACGAAATGTTTGTTTAAAGGATTACATGAAATTGAACATTTATTTTTATTAAAATTTGTTCAATTTTAATAAAAATAAATGTCATCCAGGAAAAAAAAAATAAAGGGTTACATGAAACAAATTTAGGAAAATCACCCAGTGAAACACCTGGCCTTCTTTGACAACCACTCTAAAGTAGCCACCCCATCCCTTACTGTCCCTTTCAGTTCAGTTCAGTTGCTCAGTCGTGTCCGACTCTTTTCGACCCCATGAACCACAGCATGCCAGGCCTCCCTGTCCATCACCAACTCCCAGAGTTTACCCAAACTCATGTCCATTGAGTTGGTGATACCATCCAACCATCTCATCCTCTGTCATCCCCTTCTCCTCCTGCCCTCAATCTTTCCCAGCATCAGGGTCTTTTCCAATGAGTCAGCTCTTCACATGAGGTGGCCAAAGTACTGGAGTTTCAACTTCAACATCAGTCCTTCCAATGAACACCCAGGACTGATTTCCTTTAGGATGGACTGGTTGGATCTCCTTGCAGTCCAAGGGACTCTCAAGAGTCTTCTCCAACACCACAGTTCAAAAGCATCAATTCTTCGGTGCTCAGCTTTCTTTATAGTCCATACTCTCACATCCATACATGACCACTGGAAAAACCATAGCCTTGACTAGATGGACCTTTGTTGGCAAAGTAATCTCTCTGCTTTTTAATATGCTGTCTAGGTTGGTCATAACTTTCCTTCCAAGGAGTAAGTGTCTTTTAATTTCATGGTTGCAATCACCATCTACAGTGATTTTGGAGCCCCCAAAATAAAGTCAGCCACTGTTTCCCCATGTATTTGCCATGAAGTGACGGGATCAGATGCCACGATCTTAGTTTTCTGAATGTTGAGCTTTAAGCCAACTTTTTCACTCTCCTCTTTCACTTTCAGCAAGAGGCTCTTTAGTTCTTCTTAGTTTTCTGCCATAAGGGTGGTGTCATCTACATATCTGAGGTTATTGATATTTTTCCTGGCAATCTTGATTCCAGATTGTGCTTCTTCCAGCCCAGCGTTTTTCATGATGTACTCTACACATAAGTTAAATAAGCAGGGTGACAATATACAGCCTTGACATATTCCTTTTCCTATTTGGAACCAGTCTGTCCCTTTAGCTTATTTGATATTCATTATCACCTGCTGTTTATTTGCTTATTTGTTTATTGATTGATCACTCCATTACAGTATACTTTTCACAAGAGATACAGTTTTATTATTTTAATTACTATATTCTTAGGGCCTTCAATAGTTTCTGACTCATAGTAAGGGCTCATATATATTTATCGAGTGAGTGCATGTATTTATATATAGATGGCTATAACTCTCAAGCATACGACCTGGCATTGCTGCTGTCAAGCATGTGACCTAGCACAAGCTGTATTCTGGGGAGTACTTTTCTAGGACCTGTGTTTGGGAAGGAGAAGGCAATGGCAACCCACTCCAGTATTCTTCCCTGGAGAATCCCATGGGCGGAGGAGCCTGGTAAGCTGCAGTCCATGGGGTCGTGAAGAGTCGGACACGACTGAGCGACTTCACTTTCACTTTTCACTTTCATGCATTGGAGAAGGAAATGGCAACCCACTCCAGAGTTCTTGCCTGGAGAATCCCAGGGACCGCAGAGCCTGGTGGGCTGCCATCTATGGGGTCGCACAGAGTCAGACACAACTGAAGTGACTTAGCAGCAGCAGCAGCAGCAGCAGTGCTTGGGAAATAATGCATATTAGCATAGAGGTTTGGGGAGCTTCTGCTGTAAAGACAAGAGTACCCAAACTCATTTGGTTATCATATTAGTTTACTAAGGCTGCGGTAACAAATCACCACAAACTGGGTAGTTTAAAACCCCAGAAATCTATTCCTTCACAGTATCTATAGGCCAGTCATCCAAAATCAAGGTGCTGGCAAGGCCACACTCCCTTCAGAGGCTCTAGGGGACAATCTGTTCTTGGCTCTTTTAGCTGTTAGCCCACTTTCCGTGGTGGCTCAAGGGGTAAAAAATCCGCCTGCAGTGC
Organism: Bos taurus; assembly: GCF_002263795.3. Taxonomy (NCBI): domain Eukaryota; kingdom Metazoa; phylum Chordata; class Mammalia; order Artiodactyla; family Bovidae; genus Bos; species Bos taurus. Next base: position 79,047,759 of record NC_037357.1, on the reverse strand, counting down.
GAGAGACCTGGATTGGATCCCTGGGTCAGGAGGATCGCCTGGAGAAGGGAATGGCTACCCACTCCAGTATTCTTGCCTGGAGAATTCCGTGGACAGAGGAACCTGGAGGGCTACAGTCCATGGGATCACAATGACTTGGGCATGAGTGAGTAACTAACACTTTCTTTCACTTTTCCACATGCCTTGTCTTGTAACCATGGCTCCAATATCTGCCTCCATCTTTATATGGCCTCTCCCTCATCTATGTGTCTAATCTCCCTCTATCTCTCTCTTATAAGGACAATTGTGATGGCATTTAGGGCCCACCCAGATAATCCAGGATTGATTCCTCATCTCAAGATCTTTAACTTAATTATATCTGTCAAGACCTTGTTGCCAAACAAGATGACATTTAACAGGTTCTGGGGCCTAAGGACAGATCTTTGGGAACCATTATCAGCCAACTAGTCACTGTCTCCCCTATTTCCCACAACTCCTCTACTATTTTGAGAAATGGTGAGCTGAGAAAAATGGGTTTTTAGAAAGAATAGAAGCGGATATGGGAGTAGAGCACAGGAAGAAACAACTTGAAAACATAAAAGGATATTGTAATTGTCAGGCTCTCCTCAGGGTGGAAGAATGAGGCTGAATATTGACCAAGATCTCCTGCTGATTCTTTTTGTGTGTCAAGGACTAGGACCCACTGTGTACAAAGACATGGAGAGGTAATTACTCCAGATAGAGAGTGATGACTGCACTGTACTTATTTAATTAGGCCAGGGAGGGCATCTGGGTATGGGTGGTTTTCAAGAGCTCTCCAGGTAATTGTAATGAGTAGCAAAAGTGGAAAACCACTTGGACAACAGTGTCCGTATGATGAGAATGTAAAAATAGAGCTGTTAGTGAATATTATCTATAAGAATAGTAACAAGGTTCATAATGTTGACATCCATAATTAACCCTCTTGACCTTCTCAGGGAGATAATAAGGAAAGTGCCAGGAACATTGGCTGCCTCTGTACGGGGAGGGTGGGGAGATGCTCAGTAAGTGTGAGGGACAGAGACAAAGCAGAAAGTGTCTCTGGAGCTACAGATGTGTGAGAACCTCAGCCCCAGCCAGAGTCCACAGGACTAGGGCTGGCAGGACAAAGGGACCCAGCAGAGAGCTGCCAAAGATTGTGGGAAAGAAAGAGGAGGTGGTGTTTATTTAATAAAAGAAGGGAAAGCCCTTGGTCTGGGCCCACTGGTCAGCAACCTCTATTCCCTTCTGGCCCAGCTGGAGGAGGCAACTCTGCCACAACCGCTGAGGCTGAGGCTGGGGGTCTTCAGCAACCCTGCTGACCCTCTGAATGAGAAGTTGGCCTTTAGAATGGGCCAAGTGTTTTTGGTAGCAAAGTATTAAATGTAAGTTTGAGGTTTAAGCTAACTGGTATGAGGCTTTATAATGATGGACTAAATCTTTTTGATGTTGGTGCTTCCAAAAAGGAATACTTCCTTTTTTCATGGGGGTCTTTTTAAAAACATTAAAAAATTTTTATATTGGAATATAGTGAATTAACACTCCATGGGGTTTTATCCAGGTCTTTTCTGTCCACTATTTCCTTAATCCTCTAGCTCCCTGAGGAAATAAGCCAGGCAGGCATTATTGCTAGTTTTTCCTCGTTTAAAAAATTGTGGGAAAATACACATCACAAGGGGCTTCCCTGGTGGCTCAGACAGTAAAGAGTCTGCCTGCAATGCAGGAGACCCAGATTTGACCCCTGAGTCAGGAAGATCCCCTGGAGAAGGAAATGGCTACCCATTCCAGTATTCTTGCCTGGAGAATTTCATGGACAGGGGAACCTGGTGGACTATAGTCCATGGGGTTGTAAAGAGTCAGACATGATTGAGCGACTAACATTAACTAACTATATATCATATAAAGCTTACTATTTTAACCTTTGTTGGGGACAAGGAATCATAGATACATTTTTATGATAGGTAATAGATTCTTCACATATAGAATACCACATTTAGCCTCAAAATCCCAAATTATTTCAGTCTACTGAAAGGATAAGATGGTGGCTTTGAAGCTGTCTTTTGTAAACTTCAAAGTTCTAAATCATTTTGAATAATTATAAATATCAGGGGGCTTCCCTGGTGGCTCAGTCAGTAAAGAATCTGCCTGCAATGAGGGAGACCTGGGTTTAATCCCTGGGTTGGGAAGATCTGCTGGAGGAGGGCATGGCCACCTACTCCAGCATTCTTGCCTGGAGAGTCCCCATGGACAGAGGAGCTTGGAGGACTACAGTCCATGGGGTCGCAAAGAGTCGGACATGACTGAGCGACTAAGCACAGCACATAAATATCAGGAAGAATACTCTATTTACTGCATTTTATGTCTGACTCTCAGCCTTCTCCTCCCACAGTGATGGGATGGAGTAAGAACTATATGTCAACGTGGATTCAGACTCTTTGTTTTGAGTCATTTAATTTAGACATATTATTTTAACATGGACTTCTTTAGTGGCTCAAATGGTAAAGCATCTGCCTACAATGCAGGAGACCTGGATTCGATCCCTGGGTCAGGAAGATCTCCTGGAGAAGGAAATGGCGACCCACTCCAGTACTTTTGCTCGGAAAATCCCATGAACGGAGGAGCCTGGTAGGTTACAGTCCACAGGGTCATAAAGAGTCGGACATGACTGAGTGACTTCACTTCATTTTTTAAGTGCTTTTACTTTGGCAGCTGGCATGCAACTTTTAAAAACTGTGGCAAAATACACATAAAGTTTACTCTCTTAATTATTTCTGGGTACAGTTCAGTGGCATTAAGTATATTCGAAGTTTTGTACAACATCACTACTATCTCCGGAGCTCTTTTCATCTTTCTCAACTGAAATTGTTCTCATGAAACACTAACTCCCAGTCCCCTCTCTCTCTAGCCCCTGGCAACTACCATTCTACTTTCTATTTCTATGCATTTGACTACTCTATGTACCTCATGTAAGTGGAGCCATATAGTATTTGTCCTTTCTTGACTCGTTTATTCCACTTAACATAATATTTTCAAGGTTCTTTCATGTTATAAGATGTGGCAGGACTTCCTTTTTAAGGCTGAATAATATTCCATTGTATGGATATATCATATTTTATTTATCCATTCATCCGTCAATGGACATTTTGGTCTTTTCCATCTTTTGGCTATTGTGAATAATGTTGCTATGAACAAGGATTATTATTATTTTGCAGGAAAAGAAAGCGAGGTTCAGAAATGATGATATAGCAAATAAGTGATAGGACCAAGATGCAAATGCTGACTTGGCCCAAATCCATACCCATGGTCTGGTCTAGAGAAAGTGAAAGTCGCTCAGTTGTGTCTGACTCTTTGTGTCCCCATGGTCTGTATGGTCCATGGAATTCTCCAGGCCAGAATACTGGAGTAGGTAGCTGTTTCCTTCTCCAGGGGATCTTCCCAATCCAGGGATCAAACCTGGATCTCCCACATTGCAGGCAGATTCTTTACTAGCTGAGCCATCAGGGAAGCCCTAGTGGCTTTTGTCTGGGCTAGACAGCCTCCAAAGAAACAGTTGCCCTGCTCTCCCTCTTCACCCTTCCACCTCCAACAGCACTTAGTACCCTGCAAGCTGGCAATTCACACTCCCTGGAAGCTTGGAACAGGCCCACATAGCAAAGAGTCTCATGGGGAATGAGAGTCTCATGGGGAATGAGGGGCTTTATCTTTCACAAACCCCGGGGGCCAAGTGGCAAGACTTTTCTGCTTGGGTGACATTTGTGCCTGTTTCTTACCAAAAGGAAGATGTTGAGGTCTCTCCTTTCCTAGTCTGTGTCCTGCCTCCCAGGGCACCCTGACACCCTGGTCTCCTATAGGGCACATTTATTCTTGAACAAACATCACCACTAAGCCCCCAGAAGAGCTGGAGGAAGAGACTGGAAAGTTCCTGCCTGGAGTTTTCTGTCTTGGTTAGGTCTGAGAAACAAGTCTCTTACAAGCTGTATGGCCTTCACTTCTTTCATCCTCCAGCTGCTATCGACATTTAGAAAGGAAATACCTCATCAAAGCTTTGCATGACACTTCTGAAAACGCCTCTGCATCTAAGCATGTGGGAAAATCCCTGAAGGTAACCCTGTCTTTCTTGCCTGCTTCTAAGGAAAGCCAGCCCCTCCAATAAGCACAAAAGATAGAGGAATCAAAATTCCCTAAGGACGGGCATTAAACCTTCAAGTGGTATTGCAGCCACAAGGCACACTCCGTTTTGTGTTTCAGCTATGCTGTAACCCAGGCAGTCATCTCACCAGGAGTGTGGGAAGGAACAGAAGAAGCAAACCGCACAATCCAGGGAATCCAAGTGTCACAGCTGGTGTGGGAGAGAAGCAGGCTATAGCTTGGGCAGACAGTGGTTATGGTAGACTCTGTTGGTTTCTGTTTGACAGCCACGTCCCTCCCCTTCTTTCCTACAGGGGAGCCTTTCTCCCACAAAAGAGGTTGGAAATGCCAGGTACTCAGTTTCCCAGTCTCCTTTACAGGTAGGAATGGTCATGTATGATGACTAATTTCTGAACCATGGTACATAAGGGGAAATCAGCTAGAAGGTTTTAGTAAAAGGGTTCCCTGTCTTAAAGAGAGAAATTGGTGAGGTCTGTTTCTCCTGTAGCTTCTTGTCTTTTGATATGGTTGTGTGAAGCAGCCATCTTACAGTTATGACAAAGCCAAGGACAAATGTCAACATGCTTAGCAAATTGGAAGGATAGAAAAAGTCTGGGGTCCTTGATGAAGTCTTTATGCTCCTGAATAATCCCCAAGACTACTCTGGGTTTATGAAGTGAGATGAAAAAGTCCCTATCTTGTTTTACTTGCAGCCAAAAACTTCCTCACTTGCACAGTATCTCAGAGTAGACCATGGGAAAGCAGAGGTCAGTTTGTATCAAGTGAGGCAAAGGGCATGAGGCTGGGGCCAGAGTCCATGTTGCCCAAGTTTGTGCCTGAAGTGAAGAAGGCTCAGGCTCCACCTCTTGTAGCCACTTAAGAGGTAGCCTAGGAAAGAGAGCTACTGATAGGACCTAGGTCTGTGAGCGCAGGCAAGGCTAGGCTATCCGGTGATAACAGCAAAAATATCCAAACCTCAGAGGGTTAACCAAACAGAACTTTATTTCCCACTCACATTAGACATGCAACACATGTTGACCACGGCTTGGCTCACCATAGCCACTCAAGGACCCAGGCTGATGGTGGTCCCATCTCAGCCCGTGCTCTCATGGTTACTGCAGTCATGGGATGAGAACGACATGAACTGCAAACTGTCTCCTGAAACTTCATTGGCCAAGGCAAGTCACACAGCCACATCTAATTTCAGTGGGGACAGGATGTGCAGTTCAGCCATGAGCCTGAAGGAGGACCCATTTGTAGACCTAGCTGCCTTTAACACTCGTCTCTAGTCAAGGCTTGGTTTTTAGATGGATTGGAGGGCAAGGGGAAGATATTGATTTCTCAGGGTCCACGTGGCTAGGGCCAGAGGTGGGCCATCTGTTCTACCCACCCTCTAACATCCAAGTATAGAAGCGAACATGATACCAGTCTTGCCCAGTGCTATCTTAGAGCCCCTTGGGATGGAAACAGTTAAACTGGAAACAATGTCAAGACATTCAAAAAGCATTGTTTTCCTCTGTCAGGCTGTATTTATTCCCTATTGCTGCTGTAACAAATTATTATTAACTTAGTGGCTTAAAATAACACAAATTTATTCTCTTACAGTTCTGGATGAACTGTAAGAAATGGGTCTCACTGGACTAAAATCAAGGTATCCGCAGGATTGCATTCTTTCTGGAAGCTCTAGGGAAGAATTGGTTTCCTTGCCTTTGCCAGCTTCTAGACACTGGCTGCATTTCTTGGCTCACAATCTTTTCCTCATCTTCAAAGCTGGCAGCGTCAGGCTGAGTCCTCAGGCTACCATCTCTCTGGTTCTTTCACTCTGGCTCCCTCTTCCACTTACAAGGACCCTTGTGATTATGTTGACCCACCCAGGTAATGCAGGAGAATCTTCCCATCTCAAAGCCAGCTGATTAGCAACCATAATTCCATCTGCAATCCTTAATTACCCTTTGACATATAATATTAATATAACATATTCACAAGTTCTGGGATTAGGATGTGAGCATCTTTGGTGGGGTGGGGAGGGGAATCATTCAGCACCCACCCCCTCCCCAACAGGCCTAGGAAGAAAGGAGTCTTCATCCTAGGAACAAAAGTGTCAACATCGTCTGGGAGATGCCCCATGAATATGTGGGCTATAGCCCCATTTAAGTGTTTTAAAATTAGATCGGACATTGCCATTTTCACATTATTTTTAAACCATAAGCTCTAAGATTGCTTTACTCTGATATTAGATCAGTTTTAATAAACCTACTCAGCAGTGAATTAGTTCATCCTTTTAGGTGTCATAGGCTGAAGGCTGTGTTCTTCCTTCTTGTATTTTCCTCTTTCTCCCCACAACCCACCAAAATGAAGTTGACTCTGCACTTAACTGTCTCAGGAGAGGTACATAGCCTGGTAGTGGGAGGAGAGAGAGAACTGTGGGTCTCTAGACCCTGCTTCCTAGTAGTGCTCTGAGGAGCTGGGAATTCTCCAGAGTGGAGTGCTCCCCCCTTCACCCAGTTCGTCCAGAAATACCAGGGCTCCCAGCTGTCTGGAAGATTTCCTCAGCTTTCTACAAGAGCAGCAATGGGCAGGGGACAATGAGGACAATTAGTGGCTTGGTAGCAACTTACGTACTATGGATGATTGATGACCAGATGGGGCTCCCTCAGATGTCTGGCACTGTGGAAATTTCCAACATCTAGTCTTGGTCTCAGGGAGGCAGGAACTGCAAGAATGACTCAGGTAGAGTTTCCCAACCCTTTACTGAGATGGGGTGAAGAATCGAAATTAAGTTGATTTAGAAAAACAGTAAAGAGAAGTACTATTTCTTGTAAGAAGGAAACACACTTTTCAATCTGCTGAGGAGCTTGGGCGAAGTGGGAGTGAAAGCAAAAGGGAGCCACGCAATTGCTTGGGAAATCACATGCTTAAAATGAAGGTTTTAGTTTTCTTTATCCACAATCAGAAAATACAATCTCTTCTATGGAGCATTTTATATGAAATAGCATTATAGGAAGACTGAGAGAATGGAAAATGGTTGGGGTACCCTTAATGAATACCACCTACATAAAATTTTCCAGCCTTTTTGGAGAGAAATTGGGTAGTATCCAGAAAACAGATGCATCTTCTTTGAATCAGCAACCCCAGCAAAAAAAGTGCTCAAAAATCTATGTACGAGGATATTTTCAAATAGATTTCCTCCTCTCGAGCCTTCCTCCCGGGGCTCAAGCTGGCACCTTTCAGCTGGCCCACTGTAACAGACTCCTATCTGATTTCCCAGTGCCCAGTTCTGCCTCTCTATGGAAAGGCTGCTCAGAAGACAAACCTAATCATACACTTCCCTGTTTGGAAACTCCATGATGGTCCTCTCCACTACTTTCTGTACACAGACCAATGCTCTAAGCTTGCCACACAAGGCCCCATTAACCTGGCTCGTTAACAGCGACCCCACTTTCCAAGCATGCTGCAAAGTTCATTCACCAAACCGATCAACAGGCCCTTTGTGCCTCTGTGCATGCTGTTCTTATCTGCTCTGCTCTAACTCAGTTGCCTCCTTACCCGTTGAGAAGCTCTTCCTTTCAGAAGCTGGTCTTGAATGCTCTCTGTAGGTGTTTCTCCCTTGGGCTCCCATAGTACCGTGTGCATCAGGAACGTACATTAGCACTTTGGATCGTCATTTTAAAACCATTTCTTTCTCCTCCATGGATGAGTTCTTTGAGTGTACAGGCTAAGCTTGTTATCTCTATATTCCTGCCATTTAGTAAGGTTCTCAATAGTTCTCTCTGAGGATATGGTTTCAAACTTGCGCAGTTCCTCATTCTCCAGAGTCACCTCCCTTTGGTCTCAATCACCTAAGGCTGGAGGGAGGGCTAGAGGTACTGGAGCTAGAGATTTCCCCAATACCAGTGAGATGGTGGGGGGCAATAAAGTCTACTGAGATGGCTCAACAAAAGAACCCAATATCTGTCACTCTGTGTGATCATGGGCAAATCATAGTTTTCCAGACTGTTTCTTCACACTAAAACGGACATAATAATAATGGCTACCTCCAGAGACTGTTGTGAAGGTACTGAGGGATGAAGTCATGTATTAATGACTTCCAAAGGATCACTTTAGCTCAAAGTGGCACAGAAAACAGGAGATATAAAAAATTATGTCCCTAATTTAGGAACCTGATTCATACAGATGAAACCCTTCTTATTCCATTCCCACTGTTCAAACTAAGCACATGCTTAATTCTGCCTTTACCTGTGGGAATTGTCCTCCTCTCTCCATGCTATCTTTTATTTTGATTTTTTTTTTTTTGGCTGCACCCTGTGGCATGTGAGATCCTAGTTCCCAATCAGGGATTGAACCTGTGCCCCCTACATTGGGAGTATGGACCAGCAGGGAAGTCCCCATGCTATCTTTTTTATTCTATCTCCAGTGATAGAAAATTATCACATCTCTCCCATGACATGGTCAACTGGATATTGGAGCCACAGATCCGGACTCCAATTTCAACTCTGCCATTTCCTAGCTGCATGAATTGGGGCTGGCTACTTAACCCCTCAGTGCCCCAGTTTCTTGGCCTTCTATTTCCTAAGTATGTGATAAGGAATAAATAAGACCATGTAACTTGTTCCTTTCATTTTCAGTAATCTCCAAGTCTACTTTTATTCAGCCTCCCACACATTCAATCACACCTAGGATGTCTTCTTCATTCAACCAGAGTTTCATTTTCAAGATTTTAAATGTAGAAATCCACTTTTCTGAGTATAGCCTCTGTTTCTTTCAGTTCTCTTTCTTCTGCCAGTCAGTCTGTCTTCAGCTTGGCTTCTGGCCCCTCAAGCCATCCTCATTCTCCCAGGCCACCTTAGTCTGGTCTCAGCCACCCCTCTGCCAAGTCAGAACCCTGTGTCTAGCCATGTCACCATGCTTTCACCACCTCCTTGTGCTTCCACACTCCTTTCTCTGGATGCTTTCTGGGCCTGGATAACTGTCTGCTTACTGTTTTAGTTTACAAATGTCCAAATTTGCAGGAGAGAGTGTTTTACTCCTATGCTGTGGGAGTAGAGGACTCATCACTGAAAAGTCTGTCTGCTTCTCCTTGATCTTCTTTTGCTATGGCTGGGGAAGAATTGTCTCCTTTCATGCCAACAGTCTCCTCTCACGGGTACCCTGGCTCCTACCCCGTATCGTCTCCTCAGGACCTTGCTCCAACAGTGATCCTTTGTATCATTCATTTACCTCTGCGTTTGTTCTTTCTACATTTCCCTCCAGCATATAATATACTCAGATCTCTTCCATTCTGAAACCATCTTCTCGCCCTCCACTCCAGAGACCACCCTACCCTAGTCGCTCCCAACATGAAATGTTTTCAGAGACTAGTCTACATGAGCTCCCCACCTGATCATAACCTACTTACTTGTTATCTGCTTCTGCCACTTTATTTTGTTGCCAACCTGATGACCACTAACAATCTCCTAGCTGCCAAACTCAAATGCAAGTTGTCACTCTCTGACAGCCCTTGACACTCTGGCCTAGCTGTCTTTTTGAAGCACTCTCCTTTGTGGATCTTTGCTGCTGCTTTATTATGGTTTTCCCTCTGTCTATTCTCTTTATTACCCATGAGGCACTCCCTAGACACGACTCACTCAGTGAACACCTTTACTCTTATGATTTCAGCAGGGCGTTGGCAGACTTTTTCTTAAAGGTCAGAGAGTAAACATTTTCAATTTTGTGGGCCAAAAGGCAAAATCAAAGCGATTATGTAGGCACTTACATAAACATTTAAAATACAAAAATTGTTTTTAGTTCACAAGCTGTGCAAAAGATGGTTGTGGGTGTGATTTGGTCAGTTGGCTATAACTGACCTTTGGTTTCAACCACCATCTCTGAGCAGAAAACTCCCCAATTGATACCTCCAGCTCCCATCCCTCTGGAGGGAACTTCTAGAGTTCCAGACTTGTGTTTCCAATTGCCTACAGAATATCTATACTTTGCTATCCCCCACACATCTCAAGTTCAATGTGTTTTTTAAAAAAATCCATCTCCCCCAAATTGCTTGCTTTTCCTGAATTCACTATTATTGTTAATGGTGTCATGATATCCTCAGTCACCCAGTCCAAAGGCTTTCACACAGAAGGAATCTTCTTATATGAGGAAAGTTTGCCATTTTGTTTTATTCAGGCTACCAACAGATTAGGTAAAACACACCCACATTATTGGGGGGCAGTCTGCTTTATTCAGTTGACTGATTGAAACATTAATTTCATGAAAAAGCACTCTACTAAAATACCCAGATAATAATATCTAGGCACTCTGTGGACCAGTCAAGCTGACACATAAAATTAACCATCACAGATAGTATGGACTTCTTAACAATATTTAGTATTCCAGTTTGTGCACACAGATGCCTTTCCATTTATTTGTGTCTTTTTTAGTTTCTTTCAGCAATGTTTTGTAGTTTTCAGTATGGAAGTCTTTTGACTCCTTACTTGAGTTTATTCCTCAGTATTTTATTCTTTTTTGATGCTATCATCAATGGAATTGTTTTTTTAATTTCCTTTTCAAATTGTTCTTTGTTAGTGTATGGAAATACAACTGAATTTTGTTTGCTGATTTTCTGTCCTACAACTTTGTTGAATTTGTTTATTAGTTCTACCAGTTGTGTGTGTGAGTGTGTTTGTGTGTAATCTTTTGGGTTTTCCATGTACAAAATCATGCTATCTGCAAATGGAGATAATTTTACTTATTTCTGGTTTGGATGCCTTTTATTTCTTTTGCTTTCCTAACTGCTCTGGCTATGACTTTCAGTATGTTGAAAAGTAATGGTGAGAGTGGGCTTCCTTGCCTTGTTCCTTATCTTAGAAGAAGAACTTTCAGTTTTTCACCACTGAGTATGATGTTCATTGTGGACTTTTCTTATATGGCCTCTAGCATGTTGAGGTAATTTCTTTCTACTCCTAGTTCTTTGAGTGTTTTTATCATGAAAGAGTGTTGAATTTTTATGTGATTTTTGTCCTTCATTCATGTTAATGTGTTTTATTACATTGATTAATTTTTGTATGTTAAACTATCCTTGCATCCAAGGGATAAATTCCATTTGACCGTGGCACATAGTTCTTCTAATGTGCTGTTGAATTCATTTTGCTAGTATTTTGTTGAGGGTTTTTGCATCTGCATTCATCTGGGAAACAGGCCTGTAGTATTCTTTTCTTTTGGTGCCTATGATATCACAATACTGCTGGCCTCAAAAAATGAGTTTGAAATTGTTCTCTCTTCTTCAACCTTTTTGGAAGCATTTGAGAAAGACTGCTATTAATTCTTTAAATGTTTCGTGGAGTTTTCCAGTGAAGCTATCTTTTCCAGATTGTTTTTTTTTTGTGGGGAGGTTTGTGATTACTGATTCTATCTCATTATTGGTCTATCAGGTTTTCTATTTCTCCTTGATTCAGTTCTGGTAGATTGTGTGTTTCTAGGAATTTATTCATTTCTAGAAGTGAAATGTCCACTTGTCTAGGTTGTTCAATTTCTTGCCACACAATTGTTTATATATTCTCATATAATCCTGTTTGTTTCTGTGGCGTTGGTTGTAATATTCCCTCTTTTATTTCTGATTTTAGTTATTTTAGTCTTTTCCTCTTAGTTCATCTAGCTAAGTATTTGTCAGTTTTGTTGATCTTTAAAAAAACTAAATCTTAGTTCTGTTGACTTTTTCTGTTCTCTTTCCTGTTCTTGATTTCTTTTATCTCTGCTTTAATCTTTATTATTTCTTTCCTCTGCTAGGTTTAGGTTTAGTTTGTTCTTTTTCTAGCTCCTTGAGGTGTAAAATTATGTATTTGATTGGCGATCTTTCTTCATTTTTAATGTATGCATTTATAGTTACAAACTCCCAGCATTGCTTTCATTGTTCAGTTCAGTTCAGTTCAGTCGCTCAGTCGTGTCCGACTCTTTCAGACCCCATGAATTGCAGCACGCCAGGCCTCCCTGTCCATCACCAACTCCCGGAGTTCACTCAGACTCACGTCCATCGAGTCAGTGATGCCATCCAGCCATCTCATCCTCTGCCGTCCCCTTCTCCTCCTGCCCCCAATCCCTCCCAGCATCACAGTCTTTTCCAATGAGTCAACTCTTCACATGAGGTGGCCAAAGTACTGGAGTTTCAGCTTTAGCATCATTCCTTCCAAAGAAATCCCAGGGCTGATCTCCTTCAGAATGGACTGATTGGATCTCCTTGTAGTCCAAGGGACTCTCAAGAGTCTTCTCCAACACCACAGTTCAAAGGCATCAATTCTTCAGCACTCAGCCTTCTTCACAGTCCAACTCTCACATCCATACATGACCACAGGAAAAAACATAGCCTTGACTAGACGGACCTTTGTTGGCAAAGTAATGTAGTACCCCATAACTTTTGGCATGTTGTGTTTTCATTTTTTCTGTCTCAAGGTATTTTCTAATTTCCCCCGTGACTTCTTTTCTGACCCATTGATTAAGAGTGTGTTGTTAAATATTCATATATCTGTGAATTTTCCCACCTTCCTTGTGTTGCTGTTTTCTGGTTTCATTTACCGTGATTGGAAAAGACACTGTGTGTGATTTCAGTTTTCCTGAAGTTGTTAAGGCTTGTTTTGTGGCTTAACATGTAGTTTCTAATGGAGAATGTTCCATTTATACAGGGGGATGTGTATTTCACTGTTGTCGAGTAGAGTGTTCTGCATATGCTAAGTTCAGTTGGTCCATAGCATTGCCAGGTCTTCTATTTGCTTGTTGATTACTGTCTGGTTGCTTTATCCATTACTGAAAGTGGGATATCGAAGTCTCCTACTATTATTGTGCTGCAATGTATTTCTCCCTTCAATTATGTCAACATTTGCTTCCTATATTTAAGAGCTCTGAGGTTTGGTGCCTAAATTTGTGTAATTGTTGTATCTTGTTGATGAATTGACCCTTTTAGCATTAAATAATGCTTGGTTGCTTGTTACTGTTTTTGATTTATAATCCATTTTATCTGATATTTGTATAGCCACTCCTACTCTCTTTTTGCATGGAAAATCTGTTTCCATTATTTCATTTTCAGCCTGTGTGTGTTCTTAGACCTAAAGCAAATCTCTTGTAGACAGTGTATATGGACCCTGTTTTTTTCTAATCCATTCAGCAAATCTATGTATCTTGGGAAGTTTAATCCATTTACATTTAAAGTAATTATTGATAGGAAGGACTTACTATTGCCATTTTGTTAATTATTTTCCATATGTCTTGTAGCTATTTTGTCCCTCCTTTCATCCCTTATTGCTTTTCCTCCTGTTTCATTGATTTTGCTTTTTGTAGTGATATGTTTTAATTCCCTTCTCATTTCCTTTTGTATATATTCTACAGATATTTTCCATGTGGCTACCTTTGCAGTTATATAAAACATCTTTAAATTATAACACTCTATTTTTAAATGGCTAAAAAAAGCTTCAGTTACATATAAAAACTGAATTCTTTCCCAGATCACTGCATTTTTACAGTATTAAAAACATACATCTTTCTTTATTGTATACCCATTAATATAAGTTTATAATTATTTTTATGTTTTTCTTATTTAATTCTATTCACCAAAACTATCATTGTGTTTGGTGCATGTATTTGCCTTTACCAGAGAACCTTATGTTTTGACATGGCTTTGTATTGCTGTTTACCATCCTTTTGTTTCAGTTTGAAGGACTTCCTTTAGCCTATCTCGTGGAGAAGGTCTAGCGGTGTAGAACTCCATCAGCTTTTGTTCATCTGGGAAAGCCTTCCAGTCTTGTGGAAGCGGGGCCCAGTATCTGAGATGGCTGTGCAAGGGCAAGAGTGGACAGCTGTGTGGCTGAGGGTATCTTCCTTTCATCTCTCTCTGTCTCTGCCTCTCTTCCTTGTTTTCTCTTGCATGATAAAACTTCCTATGTAGAAAGATTAAAAAGCACATACAAATTTACACAAATTTAAAAATAACCTAATTGCCCTAACATACAGTTTTGGTTGGTACAGAACCCACTTTCTAAAGTACCACATACAACAGTTTGACCAAATGTTTCATCACCACATGCCTAAGAGTAACAACTTTTAAACCTGCTATAGCTTTACCATTATGGCTCCAAGTCCAACCCTTCCTATTCAGCCAATTCTAAAACTTTATTCTGTAACTTACAGCTTGCACTTTGAGGTACCAAATTCTAAATCAATTAGAATCTGAATTTAGCTCCAGTAACAGGGACTCCAAAAACAGTAGCTTAAACAAATTAAGTAAAATTTTATTTCTGTTTAAGGAAAAATCTGAAGATGGGCAATCAAGGGCTGAAATAGTACTTCATGATGCTTTCTGAAATTCAGACTCCTTTTGTATTTCTGCTCAATGTTAGAATGGTCATTTAGCCTTCACAAAATGGCTGCCTGATCTTCATCTTTCACATCTGTCTTCAAGGCAGCAGAGAGGAAGAGAGGGTAAGAACAAAAGGAGATTGGTCAACTGATTCAGCTCCCCATCATGTTTCTTTGCCATAAAATATATTTGTTAAGCATTTAGGTACTTTTAGGTAGGAAAGATGATACTCTGGCTTCACTGCTAGTTTCAGCAGAGTATACTGTCAAAGAATGATATATCCAGTGTGGAGTTGGCAGTGGCACATCAAAACAGATTTTAAACAAAGAGCACTCAATCTGCAAAGAGATTTATAACAATAATTTAAAGCTTCATGATCTAGGATCATTACAATTTAAAACACTATGAAATGAGACCATCATGAAAAGTAAAATCAACTTCTGATGGTAAGAAAAGGAATGTAGAGCAAGAAGAGAACTAGCACTTGTTGAGTTAAGAGTACGAGCTTTCCATAAGATAGAGATTATTCTTCAGTGGGAAACCTTGCAGATACAAAATAAAATCCAAATATTTGGTCATGTAATACAAATTTTACCTGAAATAAAACCAAAGCCATAGATTCTGGTTCTGGCTTGTCAGCTATTCCCTGCACTAACATATCTGCAGACACATCTGGCCAATTTGAACCTAGTGACTCTCTATGCATGCTGAATGGGGCTCAGGTAAAATAACTCTAAAATGACAGAGATGAAGAGGATTCTGCACCCTGGGGGAGTTATCAGTATATAATAGGAGATCTGGATTTCATGTTTTTGTTTCCTTATTATAATTCAAATGCATTTCTGGGTGTGATTTTATTTTTGAAAAGGAATCTGTGTCCTCTGCTTACACTTAACAAGAGTAATTAAAAAAAACTACTCTAGCTTTAAGGAGCTGACATACACATGACATACACACAGTCCCAGCCACGGGACATGCTGAGGTCACCTTGTTTCCTGAGGAATTCTCCCCAAAGCTCTATGGGCTGACTTCTACTTATGTCTCACTGGCCAGAATTTAGTCATATGCTTATCCCTCTTTGAGGAGGACTGGAAAATGTACCTTTGTAGCCTGCACATATTGCTGCCCCCAACAAAATTAGAGTTTGTTAACATGCAAGAAGGAAGAAAAGATCTCATGGGGGCTATTCTAACTAGTTGGGACAGAAAGGAATTTATCCCTTGCAGAATTGTTAGAAGAGCTATAGAAGAAGCTCTAGGCAAAGCTCTCAGAACCACTGCTGCTTAATTTGTCTTACTAACCTCAGAAACACTGCCTCTATGGTTTCCATCCACGCCAGGGAAACCATGACCTCTGCCCAGCAGTTTCCTAATGTCACGTGCAAATCAAAGCCTTCCACAGAAGTACCTTACTGGGGAGAACCAAATCACAGGCTTGCAAGGGATGTTGGAAAATGTAGATTAAGAAAATTATCTGAAGAAGATAGGATTCATCTTCTAGTGGTGAGTAAGCATATTTCACTGATTCTAAGACAGGCTTTTTTTTTTTTTTTACATTTTCATGTTTCTAAAATGAGCATACTTTTGACAGTGCCAGCTGTTGGTGATCTGCCAGTTTTATGATGTAGTTTTCATTACTTCTATGTACATGAAACCTGCTTAGAAAGCATCTCCTTTGACAGGGTGCAGATGGGGGTCTCAATTTTGGGAGGAAATCCTGGACCCAACAGTGAAGCACTCTTTATAAGTGGTGTCCCACCAAAGAATTGCATGGGGTGCAAAACTAGCAACACTGATAATTCTGAGTTGAAAAGGGACTAATAAAATTCTATACTAAATAGTAAGAACTGCTGGAAATATTATAAATTTATTTTGCTTTTCTGTGTATTTCTATGAGATTTACACCTAAATAAATGTAAATGATATGTTTCAATAAGAACAACATAAGAACATCTAAATGATAAGGGATTGACTCATTGCACCACTCTTGGGAATTGAACCTGAGGAAATAATTGAAAAGAAAAAATATTCTCTGAGTGTAAAGAAGTTTACTCACAACAGTGTTGTTTATACAGGCAAAAAACCCTGATAGATAGGTATATTTTCATCACAAAAGCGACTAATATCTGTTGAAATTTTACTGTGTGCCAAGCCCTCTACATACATTATGTCATTTGATTCTGACAACAGCCATGTAAGGTAAATACTAATCTTATCCCTATTTCATATATGAGGCACATGTGATAACTTGTCCAAGATCAAGGTGCCAGCAAGTTCAATTCCTGGTGAAGGAACTCCTCTTGTATTGCAGTTGGCCACCATGTTTCCTCACATGATGCTTCCTCTGTGTGCATATGCAGAAAGAGAGAGAGAGATCTCTGGTATCTTTTCCTCTTATAAGGATATCAGATCCTATGGGATTAGGGCCCCTTATAACCTCTTATAACCTCTATATGTGCTGTGCTTAGTTTCTCAGTCATGTCCGACTCTTGGTAACCCTGTGAACTGTGGCCCACGAGGCTTGCATGTCCATGGAAATTCTCCAGGCAAGAATACTGGAGTGCCCTCCTCCAAGGATCTTCCCAACACAGGGATCAAACCCAGGTGTCCTACTTTGCAGGCGGTTTATTTACCATCTAGCCACCAAGAAAGCCCAAGAATACTAGAGTGGGTAGCCTATCCCTCATCCAGGGGAAATTCCTGAACCAGGAATCAAACCGAGGTCTCCTGCATTGCAGGCAGATTCTTTACCAGCTCCCTCAATTAACCCTAATTACCTCTCTAAAGGCTCCTTCTCTAATTCAGTCACATTGAGGGTTAGGGCTGTAAGATAGGAATTTGGGGGCAACACAATTCAGTCAATGATAAGAACTCATTTGAGAATCTAATGAAAGCTCCATACACCCTCCCGATAAGACATTGCCTCCCACAACTCTGCACACAATTTCAGGAAGTTATTGGACCCCAGGTTGAGAGCCACTGTTCTAGATCACCTTCCTCTTTTCCCAGATGGAGAAACAAGAGGTTCAGAAAGGGGAAGTGCTTTTCATCAGGTTAGGAGAGAGACAGGTCTCCTGATTCCTCATCAAGTGCTTGCCCCACCTTACTCTGCCTTGTGTTAGGCCTGTTAGGTCAGCAATCCAAGGTGACCCCAAAACGTGCGTGCAGTGAGGGGGAGTGCTTCACCTGGGATGCTCAAGTGAGTGAACAAGGCTCTAGCTATAACTGACAGTAAATGGGACCGATTTCATTGTTTCAAATTAGTCAGGAGGTTGGGAAGAAGCTGCACCAGCTTCAACATACATCCACAAGAGTTCTGAGTGTGAGGCGATGCAGGTGCTTCTGTCCTAATGAACAGCCAAGTGGGGACTGAACAGGTAGAGTTGAACTGCCTGCTGGCCTGGACATGTGGCACTGTCCCTCTACTCTCAGATTCCTCATTTGTACACCCCTCAGGAGTAGACCCGTTAGATTTCTACATGAGATTATCTAGCTCTAATATTCTGTACATCTGTGATTCTGGGGCAGGAACCATGCGGGAAAAATCAGCTGAGGCATTTGGGTCTTAGAATCAAGGGCAAAACAATTTTTTTTCAAAATGTCTTCTGATGGTGTCCAAGAATTAGCAATAAAGCACATGTAGTTTAAAGACATGAAAAATCCACAAGAACCTGAGAAGCCCTTAACACACTCAGTCATTTAAAGTAAAGTCTCAACAATAATGTTTCCTCAATTTTTGCTTCAGGCCTATCCTTAAAAAGGAATTATGATAGCTGGAATTCTAAGCAACAAAGTTAGAAGATGGGACAGTATTTATAGTTGGAAATGTTATTTTATCTTTAGGCAGAGGAGTGGCCCCAGGGAATGACTTTTGTTTCATTTCATCAATCAATGAGATTTAAGAAAACAGGACATTCTTCCTATTGACCCTATCAATGCCACAAACCAGTGTGGAGCCTTCACTTGGGCCACAAGACTAGAAACAAAAGCAGGGGCACTCACTGCAGGGTGGAGGCTAACATTTCAGGAAAATTCTTTCAGCTTTGCTCCCTACAAAGAACAAGGGAAGGGCTTGAAGGGCTGTGCACACCCACCTACTGCTTCTGTGCCAGTGGAAGGTGGGAGCACACCCAGTCTAGCACATCAATGGTCTCAGTTTCTGTCTGAGGAGAAAGAGGAAGAAAAGAGCTGCTGATGCGGAGAGGAGAGGTGAAGGCTGGTGTTGAGATAGTGTCAAAAGAGCAAGGGAGATGCAGCGCATCCAACCACCAGCACCATCACCATCATCACCATATTGGCACAAATAAGCTCTTCAGTCTCAGGGATTAATAGACGAATCACAAAGAACAGGAGGAACTCCAAAGGCATGGCATCTGGCCCTTCCCAACAAACAGCGTTAAACGATACTGCCCTCGCCTGGTCAGATCGGTGTATTACAGCGCAGGCACATTGCTTTGGATTTTTGGCCTTCATTTTCTCAGGTTCTTGGTGCTCCACCTCTGAGAGGAAGTGGATGGGGAGGGGAGAAGTCTCTGAGAAATTGTAACCAATTACAACACTTCTGTGGGTCTCAGCACAAATTCACAATTAAATTCTGAATGATAATGTACTACCCAAATATGGAATATTTATTAAAAACTGAGATTGATATTATAATTATGTATGCATCATTTTATTATTTTTAGTGAAAAGCTATGAATTCTTAAAAATAAAGCTATTAATATAAATTAAATAAGATCAGTAATATCAATTAGATATGTTCAGTTCAGTTCAGTTCACTCAGTCATGTCCGACACTTTGCGACCCCATGAATTGCACCGCGCCAGGCCTCCCTGTCCATCACCAACTCCTGGAGTCCACCCAAACTCATGTACATCGAGTTGGTGATGCCATCCAGCCATCTCATCCTCTGTCGTCCCCTTCTCCTCCTGCCCCCAATCCCTCCCAGCATCAGTCTTTTCCAATGAGTCAACTCTTCGCATGAGGTGGCCAAAGTATTAAGGTTTCAGCTTTAGCATCAGTCCTTCCAAAGAACACCCAGGACTGATCTCCTTTAGAATGGTCCTAGAATCATGGGCAAAACAATATTTTTTTCAAAATGTCTTCTGATGGTGTCCAAGAATTAGCAATAAAGCACATGTAGTTTAAAGAGATGAAAAATCCCGAATAAGCACGAGAAGACCCTTTACACGCTCAGTCATTTAAGGTAAAGTCTCAACAGAAATGTTTCCTCAATTTCTGTTTCGGGTCCATCCTTAAAAAGGGAGGCGAATTATAATAGCTGGAATTCTGAACAACAAGGTTAGAAGATGGAACAGTATTTATAATGGGAAAAGTTATGTTATCTTTAGGCAGAGGGGTGGCCCCAGAAAATGACTCTTGTTTCATTTCATCAATCAATGAGCATTTAAAAAACAGGACATTCTTCCTATTGACCCTATCAATGCCACGAACCAGTGTGGAGCCTTCACTTGGGCCACAAGACTAGAAACAAAAGCAGGGGCACTCACTGCGGGGTGGAGGCTAACATTTCAGGAAAATCCTTTCAGCTTTGCTCCCTACAAAGAACAAGGGAAGGGCTTGAAGGGCTGTGCACACCCACCTACTGCTTCTGTGCCAGTGGAAGGTGGGAGCACACCCAGTCTAGCACATCAATGGTCTCAGTTTCTGTCTGAGGAGAAAGAGGAAGAAAAGAGCTGCTGCTGCGGGGAGGAGAGGTGAAGGCTGGTGTTGAGACGGAAGTGTCAAACAGGCAAGGGAGATGCAGCGCATCCAACCACCATCACCATCACCATCACCACCATATTGGCACAAATAAGCTCTTCAGTCTCAGGGGTTAACAGACTAATCACAAAGATCAGGAGGAACTCCAAGCCATGGCATCTGGCCCTTCCCAACAAACAGCCTTAGACGATACTGCCCTCGCCTGGTCAGATCGGTGTATTAAAGCGCAGGCACATCGCTCCGGATTTTTGGCCTTCATTTCTTTTTCTCAGGTTCTTGGTGCTCCACCTCTGAGAGGAAGTGGATGGGGAGGGGAGAAGTCTCTGAGAAATCGTATCCAAATACATCACTTCTGTGGGTTTCAGCACAAGTTCACAATTACATTCTGAATGATAATGTACTACCCAAATATGGAATATTTATTAAAAACTGAGATTGATATAATTATGTAAGCATCACTTTATTATTTTTCGTTACAAAGGTATGAGTTCTCCAAAATATAGCTATTAATGTAGATGAAATAAGATTTCTAAGCTCAATTAGATATGTTATAAACAAAGAAAGTAACTTTGGTTCTACTTCTGGTTAGAACATAATTACAATATGCTTATACTGGGATGTTATTTCCCTAAGCATTATCTTTTTCCTCAATTATACTGAAATGTAACATAGAGAAGAAGTCACAATATATATGTGGAGTGTAATAATTGATTATCAAGTGTATACCCCCAAGTCACAGAAGAGGATAGTGTTGGCTTTCCCCAGGACTCCTGAAGTTTCCCTGTCTTATCTTAGCCCTATTTCTTATTCAAGGAGAATAGGCACACTCTTCCTTATATACCATCCTTTCTTCCCTTTTCCTCAAAATTTTATAGAGTATAAACATGTTCAGTTCAGTTCAGTCGTGTCCGACTCTTTGCGACCCCATGAATCGCACCGTGCTAGGCCTCCCTGTCCATCACCAACTCCCGGAGTCCACCCAAACTCATGTGCATCGAGTTGGTGATGCCATCCAGCCATCTCATCCCCTGTCGTCCCCTTCTCCTCCTGCCCCCAATCCCTCCCAGCATCAGAATCTTTTCCAATGAGTCAACTCTTCGCATGAGGTGGCCAAAGTATTGGAGTTTCAGCTTCAGCATCAGTCCTTCCGATGAACACCCAGGCCTAATCTCCTTTAGGATGGACTGGTTGGATCTCCTTGCAGTCCAAGGGACTTGCAAAAGTCTTCTTCAAAACCACAATTCAAAAGCATCAATTTTTTGGTGCTCAGAGGTGGAGCGCCAAGAACCTGAGAAAAAGAAACGAAGGCAAAAAATCCGGAGCTATGTCCCTGCATTGTAATACAACGATTTGACCAGCCGAGGGCAGTATCGTTTAAGGCTGTTTGTTGTTTGTCCTCAAACAGAAACTGAGACCATTGATGTGCTAGACTGGGTGTGCTCCCACCTTCCACTGGCACAGAAGCAGTAGGTGGGTGTGCACAGCCCTTCATGCCCTTCCCTTGTTCTTTGTAGGGAGCAAAGCTGGAAGAATTTTCCTGAAATGTTAGCCTCCACCCCGCAGTGAGTGCCCCTGCTTTTGTTTCTAGTCTTGTGGCCCAAGTGAAGGCTCCACACTGGTTCGTGGCATTGATAGGGTCAATAGGAAGAATGTCCTGTTTTTTAAATGCTCATTGATTGATGAAATGAAACAAGAGTCATTTTCTGGGGCCACCCCTCTGCCTAAAGATAACATAACTTTTCCCATTATAAATACTGTTCCATCTTCTAACCTTGTTGTTCAGAACTTCTGTTTTCGTGCCAGTATCACACTGTTTTGATGTCTGTACCTTTGTAGTATAGCCTGAAGTCCTGCTCTGGCTATTCACGGTCTTTTGTGTCTCCATACAATCTTTGTTCTGGTTCTGTGAAAAATACCATTGGTAATTTGATAGGGATTCAATTGCATCAGTAGGTTGCACTGGGTTGTATAGTCATACTGCCAATATTGATTCTCCCAATCCAAGTGATCTCAGAGAGGCAGCCAGTGAGCTGTGGCTTTAAGTTTGCCCCTTTGAAAAAAGCATTTCTCAAGGAGGCAAAATCTGTAAAAAAGAGGTACAGAGTTTATTGTTAGAGACACAGCACAACAAGTAGGAGAGCACACAGAGAAACAGTTTGCTTAGTTAGGACAGAGAAGGCAATGATACACATTTGGAGAGAAAAGGTGTGGGCATCTGTCCTAATGAGGAGTGCAGTAAGAGGCAGTTAAGTCATTTATATAGGACAGTCCTTTTGGGTCTTTGTTTACGTTTGGCCAGTTATCCTGTTTCTTTTCTCACACCTGACCTGCCCTAGGACCCTCCACAACATGCATGAGCAACTCTATTCCAAGATGCATGCCAGCCCAGAGACCTACAGGGGAGACGTTGCATCACATATTATGGGGTGGGGCCTCTTTGTTTTTGACTCCCAAGGAGCCTTTCTGCCCGTGTGCAATGTCTCTCCTGCCCTGAGAATGGGACATATGTGACCTCTTGATCTTTTACTCAAACAGAGAGTAGCTCCTCTGTCTCTGCCAGAGCTGTTATCTTAAAGCATCCTCAGGAGACAAAGCCTGACTATTTACCCTGTTACTCTTATTCTATTTCAAAGTGCAAGCCGGAGGCTGATTGTAAACACCTGGACTCAAGCCCACTTCCTCCTTCCTTGCTGCTGCTGCTAAGTCGCTTCAGTCGTGTCCGACTCTGTGCGACCCCATAGACAACAGCCCACCAGGTTCCTCTGTCCCTGGGATTCTCCAGGCAAGAATACTGGAGTGGGTTGCCATTTCCTTCTCCAATGCATGAAAGTGAAAAGTGAAAGGGAAGTCGCTCAGTCGTGCCCAACTCTTAGTGACCCCGTGGACTGCAGCCTACCAGGCTCCTCCATCCATGGGATTTTCCAGGCAAGAGTACTGGAGTGGGGTGCCATTGCTTCTCCAGCCTCCTTCCTTAGGAAATGTAAAGCAGAGGCTAGTTGTTAATGCTTGGCCTCACAAGAATACGATATTTCTTTCCATCTGTTTACGTCATCTTCAACAGCTCTCATTAGGATGTTATAGATTAGGATCTTTATCCCTTCCCTACCTCTGCCTTTCCGTTTTGGTAATCATAAGTTTTCAAAGTCTGTTTCCATTTTGTTAATAAGTTCATTTGTACAATTTTTTAGGTTCCACATGTAAGGGACATTTGTCTTTCTCTTTCTGACTTTCTTCACTCAGTATGGCAATCACTATGTCCATCCATGTTGCTGCAAGTGTCATTATTTCATTCTCTTTATGGTTAAGTAATATTCCACTGTATATATGTACCACATATTCTTTATCCATCCCTCTGTTGATGGATATTTAGGTAGCTACCATGTCTTGGCAGTTGTAAATAGTGCTGCAATCAACATTGGGGTGCATGCATCTTATAGATTTGTGAGTACAGCTCTTTTGTCTCCTTAGGTTTATTCCTTGGCATTTTATTCTTTTTGATGTGATGATAAATGGGATTGTCTATTTAGTCTCTCTTTCTGAAATTGCATTGTTAGCATGTGAAAATGCAAGAATTTTCTGTGCATTCATTTTGTATCTTGCAGTTTTACTGAATTCATTGATGAGCTCTTAATAGTTCTCTGGCAGCATCTTTAGGATTTTCTATGCATAGTATCCTGCAAACTGCAAGCAGTGACAGCTTTATTTCTTTTCCAACTTGGATTCTTTTATTTCTTTTTCTTCTCTGATTGCTGTGGTTAGAACTTCCGTGACTATATTGAATAAAAGTGGCGAGAGTGGCCATCCTTCTCTTCTTCCTGATCTTAGAAGAAACACTCTTCTTTTTACCATCGAGTATGATGTTATCGGTAGGTTTGTCAAATGTGGCCTTTTTTATGTTCAGGTAGGGTCCCTCTATGCCCACTTTCTGGAGAGTTTTATCACAAATGGATGTTGGACTTTTCTCTAAAGCTTTCTCTGCATCTATTGAGATCTATGGGTTTGTGGATATTGAAAAATTCTTGCATTACTTGGATGAATCCCACTTGATCATGTTGTGTGGTCCTTCTAATGTATTGCTGGATTTGGTTTGCTACTGTTTTGTTGAGAATTTTGTGCCTATTTTCATCATTGATATTGCCCTGTAACTTTCTCTTTTGGTGGTATATTTGTCTGCTTTTGGTATCAGGATGACGGTGGCCTCATAGGATGAGTTTGGGGAGTGTTCTTTCCTCTGCAAGTTTTTGGAATAGTTTCAGAAGGATGGGTATTGACTCTTCACTAAATGCCTGATGGAATTTGCCTCTGAAGTCATGTGGTCCTGGCCTTCTGTTTTCTGGAAAATTTTAAGTCAGAGTTTCAATTTCAGTACATATGTGTTTCTTTCATATATGATGTGTTTCTTTGTATTTTCTATTTCCTCCTGGTTCATACTTGGAAAATTGTACCACTCTAATAATTGGTCCATTTCTTCTAAGTTGTCCATTTCACTGGCATATACTTGCTTCCTGTATTCTCTTACAATCCAGTGCATTTCTGTGATGTCAGTTGCAACTTACTTCTCCATGTCTAATTTTATTGAGTTTAACCCTCTCCCTTTTATTCTTGATGGGTCTGGCAAAAGGTCTATCACTTTTGCTTATCCTCTCAAAGAACCAGCTTTTAGTTTTATTCACTTCAGGTCAGTCACTCAGTTGTGTCCGGCTATTTGCAACCCCATGGACTACAGCACACCAGCTTTCCCTGTCCATCACCAACTCCTGGAGCTTACTCAAACTCATGTCCGTTGCATCCGTGATGTTCTCCAATCGTCTCATCCTCTGCCATCCCCTTCTCCTCTCACCTTCAATCTTTCCCAGCATCATGGTCTTTTCCAATGAGTCAATTCTTCACATCAGGTGGCCAAAGTAGTTTCATTGACTTCATCTATTGCTTTCTTAATCTCTATTACATACATCTCTGCTCTGATC
The DNA here is from genome assembly GCF_002263795.3 of Bos taurus. Lineage (NCBI taxonomy): Eukaryota > Metazoa > Chordata > Mammalia > Artiodactyla > Bovidae > Bos > Bos taurus. The sequence continues at coordinate 79,022,629 of NC_037357.1, read as the reverse complement.
TTTGATTTCTTCCCTTCTGTTAACTTTCCATTTTATTTGTTTTTTTTTTTTTTTCTCTCATTGCTTTAGGTGTAAGATTAGGTTGTTTATTTGAGGTTTTTCTTGTTTCCTGAGGTAAGATTGTATTGCTATAAAATTCTCTCTTAGAACTGCTTTTGCTGCATCCCACAGGCTTTGTGTTTTCCCTTTCTTTTCCCTATAGGTATATTATGGTTTACTCTTTGATTTCTTCAGTGACTTAGCCTCCACATGTTTGTTTTTTCATACAGTTTTTTTTTTTTTTTTTTTGCTGCAGCTGATTTCTACTTTTTACCATTGTTTAATAATATGGGTTTGTTGTTGTTCAGTCGCCCAGTCGTGTCTGACTCTTGGCGACCCCATGGGCTGCAGCTTGCCAGGCCTCCGTGTCCCTCACCATCTCCCGAAGTTTGCCTAAGTTCATGTCCATTGCACGGGTGATGCCATCCAGCCATCCCACCCTCTGACGCCCTCTTCTCCTTCTGTCCTCAGTCTTTCCCACCATCAGGGACTTTTCCAATGAGTCAGCTGTTCGCATCAGATGACCAAAATACTGGACTTTCAGCTCAGCATCAGTCCTTCCCAATGAGGATTCAGAGTTGATTCCCCTTAAGATTGACTGGTTTGATTTCCTTGCTGTCCAAGGGACTCTCAGGAGTCTTCTCCAGCACCACAGTTCAAAGGCATCAATTCTTTGGTGCTCCGCCTTCTTACATGCCCACTGGGAAGACCATAGCCTTGACTATATGGATCTTTGTCAGCAGAGTAATGTCTCTGATTTTCAACACACCGTCTAGGTTTGTCATAGCTTTCCTGCCAAGAAGCAAACGTCTTCTGACTTCATGGCTTCAGTGACCATCCACAGTGATTTTAGAGCCCAAGAAGAGGAAATCTGTCACCATTTCCACCTTCCCCCCTCTATTTGCCATGAAGTAATGGGGTGGGATACCGTGATCATTCTTTTTTTTCAATATTTAGTTTTAAGCCGGCTTTTCCCACTCTCCTCCTTCACCCTCATCAAGAGGCTCTTTAGTTCCTCTTCCCTTTCTGCCATTAGAGTGGTATCATCTGCATATCTGAGGTTGTTGAGGTTTCTCCTGCCTATCTTGATTCCAGCTTGTAAATCATCCAGCCCGGCATTTCTCATGATGTGCTCAGCATATAGAGTAAACAAACAGGGTGACAGCAGACAGCCCTGTCGTACGCCTTTCTCAGTCCTGAACCAGTCAGTTGTTCCATACAGTGTGTGTTTCTTCTTGACCCACATACAGGTGTCTCAGGAGACAGGTAAGATGGTCTTGTAGTCCCATCTCTTTAAGAGCTTTCCACAGCTTATTATGACCACACAGACAAAGGCTTTGGTGTAGTTGATGAAACAGAGGTAGATGGTTTCCTGAAATTCCCTTGGTTTCCTTATGATCCAGCAAATGTTGGCAGTTTGATCTCTGGTTGCTCTTCTTTTTCTAAACCCAACTTGGACATCTGGATGTTCTTGGTTCACATAACGCTGAAGCCTAGCATGCAAGATTTTAAGCATTTCCTTACTAGCATGGCAGTTCAGTTCAGTTCAGTTGCTCAGTCATGTCCGACTCTTTGCGACCCCATGAATCACAGCATGCCAGGCCTCCCTGTCCATCACCAACTCCCGGAGTTCACTCAGACTCATGTCCATTGAATCAGTGATGCCATCCAGCCATCTCATCCTCTGCTGTCCCCTTCTCTTCCTGCCCCCAATCCCTCCCAGCATCAGAGTCTTTTCCAATGAGTCAACTCTTCACATGAGGTGGCCAAAGTACTGGAGTTTCAGCTTTAGCATCATTCCTTCCAAAGAAATCCCAGGGCTGATCTCCTTCAGAATGGACTGGTTGGATCTCCTTGCAGTCCAAGGGACTCTCAAGAGTCTTCTCCAACACCACAGTTCAAAAGCATCAATTGTTCGGTGCTCAGCTTTCTTCACAGTCCAACTCTCACATCCATACATGACCACTGGAAAAACCATAGCCTTGACTAGACGGATCTTTGTTGGCAAAGTAACGCCTCTGCTTTTCAATATGCTATGTAGGTTGGTCATAACTTTCCTTCCAAGGAGTAAGCGTCTTTTAATTTCATGGCTGCAATCACCATCTGCAGTGATTTTGGAGCCCCCCAAAAATAAAGTCTGACACTGTTTCCCCATCTATTGCCATGAAGTGATGGGACCAGATGCCATGATCTTTGTTTTCTGAATGTTGAGCTTTAAGCCAACTTTTTCACTCTCCTCTTTCACTTTCATCAAGAGGCTTTTTAGTTCCTCTTCACTTTCTGCCATAAAGGTGGTGTCATCTGCATATCTGAGGTTATTGATATTTCTCCTGGCCATCTTGATTCCAGCTTGTGCTTCTTCCAGCCCAGTGTTTCTCATGATGTACTCTGCATATAAGTTAAATAAGCAGGATGACAATATACAGCCTTGACGTACTCCTTTTGCTATTTGGAACCAGTCTGTTTTTCCATGTCCAATTCTAACTGTTGCTTCCTGACCTGCATACAGGTTTCTCAAGAGGCAGGTCAGGTGGTCTGATATTCCCATCTCTTGAAGAATTTTCCATAGTTTTTTGTGATCCACACAGTCAAAGGCTTTGGCATAGTCAATAAAGCATAAATAGATGTTTTTATGGAACTCTCTTGCTTTTTCCATGATCCAGCGGATGTTGGCAATTTGATCTCTGGTTCCTCTACCTTTTCCAAAACCAGCTTGAACATCTGGAAGTTCACGGTTCACGTATTGCTGAAGACTGTCTTGGAGAATTTTGAGCATTACTTTACTAGCATGTGAGATGAGTGCAATTGTGTGGTAGTTTGAGCATTCTTTGGCATTGCCTTTCTTTGGGATTGGAATGAAAATGGACTTTTTCCAGTCCTGTGGCCACTGCTGAGTTTTCCAAATTTGCTGGCATATTGAGTGCAGCACTTTCACAGCATCATCTTTCAGGATTTGAAATAGCTCAACTGGAATTCCATCACCTCCACTGGCTTTGTTCGTAGTGATGCTTTCTAAGGCCCACTTGACTTCACATTCCAGGATGTCTGGCTCTAGGCATGGCAGACGAGTGCAATTGTCCAATGGTTAGCACATTCTTTGGTACTACTCTTTTTGGGAATTGGGATGTGGATTGACTTTTTCCAGTCTTGTGGCCACTGGAAGGTCTTCCAGGTTTGCTAACATATTGGATGCAACACTTTGATGGCATCATCCTTTAGGGTTTTGAGAAATTCTACTGGAATTCTGTCGCATCCATTAGGTTTATTAAGAGCAGTGCTTCCTAAGGCCCACTTGATTTCACTCTCCAGAATAGGTGGCTCTGGGTGGTGACCACACCATTGCAGTAATCCAGTACATTAAGATCTTTTTTGGACAGTTCTTCTGTATATTCTTTCCATATCTTCTTGATCTTTTCAGCATCTACTAGGTCTCTTCCGTTTCTGTCCTTTATTGTGCCCATCTTTGGGAAAAATATTCCCTTGATATCTCCAATTTTCCTGAAGAGATCTCTAGTATTTCCTCTTGTGTTGTTTCTTCTAGTTTTATACACTGCATTGAAGAAGGCCTTCTTGTATCTGATGGAACAGTATTTGATGGGGACGCTGCAAGAACTGAGACCTACTAACCACACTTGCCATAGAGCATGATGGGCCCATTTGCACTCAAGGGTATAGAGAGGCTCAGGCTGGAGGTGAGGGTGGTCAGCTGGCTAGGGCAGGAAGGATGTGAAAACACAAAGGACTGCACCATCCATCTCTAGCTGCCAGGGTGCACTCTGACCCAGGTTGGCACCAAACAGATGCATCTCCTGACCTCCAGCCCAGAGACTAGCCTATCTCCTGTGCTCCCTGTACCTTCCCTCCTGCTCCCCAGCTCACTGGGTCCAGGCTTCATCCTAAGCCCTTTATTGAATCCAAAGAAGGAGAAGAGAAACTACTGGTGCCTGAGTCTCAGGGGTGAGGGCTAAAGAGGAGAGGAGCATTGTGTGCAGGTTCCAGCGTGCAAGGTGGGACTGGGGTGGGGGTGGGGGGAGGGCAGTACAGGCAGTAGGGACTCCAATGAGAGGGCAGAGCCTGGGAAGGGAGAGATGAGTGCACCTGTGCCTGTTTCCACCTGCTGAACTACACGTGCAGGCAAGGTCACCAATGGCAAGTCAGGGAGGGATCGAGGGTGCTCCAACAGGAAAGGAGAGTGGTCAGGGTAAGTAGGACAACGAGTCTAGTGCAGGAAGGAGGATGGGTTGGAGCTCTGTAAGGGGGTCATGAGTTCCTTCCCACGGGGAGGCAGAATGTCAGCGATGGATGGGAACCAGCAAATCCCAGAGGAGGGTGTTCAGAAAACAAGAAGAGGGCCTCAGGGGACTGGGAGGATGTGCCAATGTGGCCAGACAACGCCCTCAGTGAACCCAGACCAGGACCACTCCGCTGCCCTGATGGCCTGGATGGTAGCAGAGGCTGACCCAGAGTCCCCACCACAGGATGCCAGAGGTACTGTTCTGGAACAGGCTCTGATATGGAGTGGCTCCCCACCAGGCCTTGCCGCACTCCCCCAACCCCTACCCCCCAGAGGACAGAACACAGAATATGAGAAGTCCTTTAATCAAAAACTGCTGTGAGACTGGGGCAGAGAGGGGGAAAACAAGGGGCAGAGGATGCCCTGGTGGAGGCAGAACAGGAGGCAACAAGCTTGGCCACAGCTCACCAGCCTCGGAGGTAACATCTGCTCCTCTTGCAGAAAGATGTTGGGCTCAACCTGTGAAACAGCAGAGTCAGGGAAGAGCCTCAAGCCAGGGCCAGCCCACAGCCCTGCTCAACAGCCAGGACTGTGGGAAGGAGTATGGTGTGTGTAACACTCACTTCAAAGGACCTGGAACTTGTCAGCCAGGTGCTGCATGGCGGCTGCAACAGGGAGAGGCATAAGAACGTGCTCCAGACAGAATGATATAGACGCCTGTCCCCTTGTTCCTGTGGGGAACCACCTAGCCCTACAACCTGAAACCCACCCCACTAGCCCCAGTGCAAAGAGCTCTGGGCCTGATCACCACCCACCACCTGAGTTAAATGTGGAGCTATTTCCTAAAATGAACCAAAATGTGCCAGCAGCTCTCAAGTTCAAAAATTGTCTCGCAAACAAGCAATAACAAGAACCTTAGAGGCCACACCAAGCAGCAGTTAAAGGGAAAAATCAACATGGCATCTCTACAAGTCCTATCAGGAGGAGCTCTCTAGGACTCGAATGGCTGGCAGAGTGTGCGCGCAGTCCACACAGTACTTTGCTACTTGTCCACACGCCCAGCTGATCATGCACAGCACACTCCAGGGACACGCTTGCTAGGTTCTCCTCCCCACAGGAATGCTGATCCCTACGAGGCCCCCGGCACCTGCAGCCCACCCCACCCCAAGGGCCCACCCCGCTTCTGCACTAAGAACCCGCTGCTCTCTGTCCCTGGTTCCTGATACCGTATTGCTCCTTAAGGTCGTCTATTTCTCTCTGTAGCACCAGACGCTAGGCCAGTAGACATGGGAGGAAGAGAAAAGGTTAGTATACACTGCCCTCCTGTCGCCTCCTTTTTCTCCTCTCCCCAGGGCCATGCATCCCAAAGCCAGATGTCTAGAATGGCAAGGAAAGACTTTCATCAGTGGAAAGGAGGTGGGCTCCTTCTGACGGGTGTGGGATGGGGACAAGGGGGGAGGCCCACACATTTCAGTTGAACTTGGATCCAGATTCCACCATGAGGATTGGGTGTGCATTTCAGGAGCCAGAGGAAGCATTACCCGAAGATAGTCCAGCATTCCCAGTGGCTGCTGCTGCCTTTCCAGTCTTGGGGAATGGTCAGTTGGTTCCTGGTCACCTGAGAGGGAAAGGGCACCCAATCCAGCTTCCCAGGCTCCCAGTGAGGTGGAAAGGGCCAACCAGGCTCTAACGCAAGGTGAGGCAGCACCCCCCTCTGCTGGCAACAGGCCTCCTCTGCTCTGCCTGGCAGCCCAAACCTTCTCTACGGGCCTGCCTCCCCTGTTCCCCAAGGGCAGCATTTTCACCACTGTGGTCCCCAAAGACTGTGGTTCTGGGTTCGAGCCTCTCAGAGCGGCAGCCACAGCCAGCACCTGGGAGAGCAATGTGGGTGAACAGCACTTCACAGAAAAGGCTATTAACCTGCAAGTTTACAGCCAGAGGAGCTGTTGGGGCACTGCCACTGATCACCTCTGCCAAACAAATCCCACACAGAGGATGATGGGGCCAGCCCTGTTGACATCCTGTTTCCCATGGAAGAAGCTGCCTAGGAGCAAGGCTGAGCCCCCAGGAGAGAGAGAGAGAGAGAGAGAGAGAGAGAGAGACAGAGAGAGAGACAGAGAGAGAGACAGAGAGAGAGGTTTCTGCCCTCACCCCTGGTCCCCTTCCCCCATATCAAAACCCAGGACACTCATCTGAGGGTTCAGGTCCTCTGGGCATGACTTCTCCCAGGTTCAGGGCCAAGGGCTCTGAGTTTCCTGGGTCCTGGGGGGTCTCTGATGTGGAGGTCATCACTGCTGGGTTCTCCACGATGTGCCCATGGAGAAGATGGCCATGCCCCGTGAGTGGGCAGCTAAAAGAAAGATTTTTCACCAATCTGGACTAATGATGTGTGTGTGTGTATATATGTATGTATGTGTGTACCAGTGCATTTATATGTCTATATCTGTGTATGTGTGAGCAGGTGTGATTTGGGACTGGGCTGAGGCGGGGGAATGGGAAGAGAATTGAAAGGCTGATCTCTTTAGCACTTTCTCCATCAGTCAGCCCCAGGCCAGCAGGCAGAGCTGAGCTGGAGACAACAGTGCAGCACTGAGAAAGCCCGGGCCCCTGAAAGGAGGTTTGGGGAACAGCTAGGAAGTAGGATTCAGGAAAGTGATTCATCTAAACACTGAAGCTCTATGAAGCTTTTAAGGGGTCCCCTTTACACAATTAAGCTACCAGCCCTCCCTTCCTCTCTAGTCCCAGACTCGCAGAGACTGGAAACAGGCCAAGGGTGGAGAACCCAGCCCAGCACACCCCAAGTGCTACTTTAACGTTTGCCCCTAGTAAAAGGACCCCAATATGGCATCCTAATGACCCACTGACCAAGGGGCACCCAATGATGACGCCTGAGGGATGGACAGAGGGAGCATGGGTGAAGAATTATGTCCTGGGGAGGGTGAGAGGGGGAAGAGTGGGGAGAGAGGAGGGGCCTGGCCTACTCACTTGGCCCTTTGTTACTGGGTCTCTATTTGGGTCGTTGTTTTCTTCCACCACTGCCACCACTGACACGGCCTCCCATGCCCTCTTGGCCACAGCTTTCGCCCCAGTGCCCGTGTGCTTGGACTCTTTGGTTCCCAAAGGGACCAAGGTATGCCTCTTGGACCTCCCAAGCAGCGGAATGCCAGAGACTGGGGCAAGGTGGCCGGTTCCAGGGAAGTGGCCACGATTCGCTGCTCCCAGGAAGGGAAGGTTCTCCCCAGGGCAGGTTTGGAGATGCCCCCGAGGGATTTCTTCTCCCGGTCTCCTTTCCTCCTAGGAGCGACCCGCGGCAGGCTGTCTGTAGTGGCAGCTGCAGTAGCTGCCGCTACTGGTACTCCCTGGTAGCTGTGCAGGCGGCCATCCTTCCCCCAGAGCTCGCTCTGCATTTTCTTAGGTGGAGAGATGTTCATTTAGCTCTGCATTGCCCTGCCTGTCCTGCCTTTTCACAACCGAAGTGAATCCTCGCAGAGCGGAGGACAGGAACGGCCCTGGCAAGTGAAGGAGATTCTCCCTGCCCCAGACAGTCGAGTGTTTGGGCGTGTTCCTGGGACCCTTGAGGCTGTTGAGCTTGGCCTGGCCTCCTTCTTTGGGATAAATGCTCACCCTCATCAGCTCTCTCTCAATGAACTCATCAGAGGACTCGGAGTCAGACAGCAGCCCAAACGGGCCTTCCGAGGGCGGCCGCTGGTGATCCGCAGCCACGTTCAACGTACTCTTAGTGCCTCTCTTAGGGTTCCCCCAGGCCCGGCCCGCCTCGGCCCCACCGACCTGGAGAGGGCCAGCCGCAGCCAGCACCGCTGCCCCACAACTCTAGGGGACCGTGCCTCGACCGCTGGGACCCGCCTTGAGGTTGACCCACAAGGAGGTCTCATCAGTGATCGCATAGCTTTCCAGGGACAGGTATCTGCTGAAGCCCAGTACGTCCAGGTCGCTCAGTTGCCGCAGGATGGCCGCCACTGACTCGTCAGCCAGCTGCAGGGCATCCCCTTTGTCGTCGGCCAGGGAGCCAAGCTGGTCTTCGCAGCCCCACAGCACCGCCCCCCCCACCCCCGACCCCACCCCGCTTCCAGCACCTCCCGCTCTGAGTTGAATCCCTGAGTTTGGGTACCCATCTCCACTCTCATGGTGTCCTCACCTCGGAGCCCAGTCCAGGTCCCTGCGGGGCTGTAGAGCCGGCCTGAGGGACGCAGGTCCGCTCCCTGTCCTCTGGGCCGAAACCCGCTCCCCAAACTGACAGCTCATCATCTGGGGAATATGGGTGGCCCCCGGACCTGGGCTGGAGGTGATTTATCAACCGAGTTGCGGTGGCAGTGGTGGAGGCCGTCACGGAAGGTGAGGCCAGCAGCGTCTGGAGCGAGTGGTCAAGCACCACAAGCATGGCACGCACAAGATTGTGGCCAACGGCGCCAGGCTTTCAGCAAGCCTGGGACGCCGGCGCCATGGCCTCCTTATTGGTCTGGTTCCCACCAACCAGCGCGCGCCTTGTTTGCCTGCCCCCTCGAAGAGTAACCTCCTGTTTGCTGCCAAGCCCAAGGGTCATCAGGGCAGTTGATGAGTTGGCGGGTGAAGGTGATGGTGGTATGAGCACCTCTGTCAAGCCTCTCGTCCCACCTCCTCCTGTCCTGCCTTCCCTTTCTGATTAGAGTCACAGCTCTGAGCCCTGACTCTGTACAAAGTGGGTGGAGCGGGAAGCAGGAGGATCCTGAGGGCCCTGGTCTCCTGGGAGGTGAGGATGAAACGTCAGAATGGAGACGCTGAGCACTTAGAACGTGCTGAAACATTTGCCAGCCTCCCTTCCACCACAAGCCTTACGGCCCAATGAGAGAATGGGCAGAGGAATCCCACAGTCAGTGATCAGTGGTCGGCATACTTCTCCATATGTGGCCAGAGGGCAAAGGGATCCTATTTTTGTTCTGCAAGCAATCTGCCTCATCTGCTTCCATCAAACATTCTTGGCAGGCAGATTTGGGGGACAAACTGGGGTTGACCTCACTCCCTCAGCTCTTTCCCCACTCTGAGGCAATTCAAAGAATAGAGAGTCTCAGTGTCCAGTTACACCCACAAAGATGCTCACCACCGCTGATCCTGCAGATGTAAACTAAAACCATGAATCGGGTTTCACACTCTAGGACTGCAAGCTTCCAAGAGCTTAACCATTCTGAGAGTGGGAGAGGTTAGAAGCAAACCCCTGTGACTGTGCACCACTGTCTTGCACAGAGATCCATTTGGGGGGTAATTTGGCAAAATCTATGAAAAGCAACTTATACAGCAGGGACCCTGGGCCTGGCACTCTTCTAAGTGCTGTACATAAATAGTAATGCTTCCTTGTGACACTCCTAGGACTACAGTACCAATGAGTAAAAGCCTCTTACAGGTGAGGAAACAGGTTCTGAGAGGTTCAGCCACTGGCCCAAGGGCATTTGGCCCGTGCAGATCACTGGCAGAATTGAAACCAAGCAATATGACTCCAGAGTCCTTGCTTTGAGCCAAAGGTCTCAAATCTTGAAAAAAAATGATAAAGCGATTTTTCCTCTGTTCCAGGAAGTCTGCTGCCAGGTACATCTTCCGGAGACACCCTGGTACTTGTGGTGTACAAAAACACATGCACAGTGGCATTGGTGATGGGAAAAACTGAGAACACTCCCAATTCTCATCAGTAAGCAAAGGGATCAATGCAACATGGTGTAGCATCCAGTAGATACAAGTGTGGCAGTCCAAAAGAATGGATCAGGCCATTATCATCGATTTCAAAAGCATCCTCCTGACTTCATTCTGCAAGTTGCAGGATGATGCTGTTGGATACATGTTTGTAAATTTATTAAAACCCCTGATGAATCCTATCTAATGTTTCATAGTCTTTGGGTGTATGTATGTTTCAGGTTCTGAAGTGTGTTTTTCACTGGCTGGGAAATATATTGGATAGCTCCTAACTGGATCCAGTAGGTGTATGGAACAAAGTTTTGGCCTTGGATCTCCCCGGGTTGGTTAAGAAGGTGTACAGTAGGTTTCTTTTAGGCTCAATGTTGCCTACAGGTACCCTGAAAGCAGCCGCTGTCAGTCTGCCTTCAATGAGGGCATGCTGGATTCAATCAGTTCTCCAATGGTATGATTATTGGCCACAATACTCATTCCTTCAGCTAGAATAGAAGATATTCCATATAGGAGCTTTAATAAAATTCACCCAGGAAGCCTTTAATGATAGTAACCAAGCCATTAGTTTGCTCAATTCAGGAATTGCCGTGGTGAGAAAAGCAGTCCTGCAGAATGCATGGCCCTCAATATTCTAACAGCTTCCCAAGGGGGACCTTATACTATAATACATAGTGAATGCTGTATTTTTACACCTGATGAGTCTTCTAATGCAACCCCCTTTATGATGTATATGAAAAGTCAAATTTCCACTCTGAATGATCCTCTTCTCAGTTTAAGGGAAATGCTAGGAAAATGGTTTGTTTCAAGAGGGTACTGGTTTAAATCTTTACTAATGATATCCTCCTATTTATTGGCAACTTTGATTATAGTTTGTGTATCTTATAAAGTGATAGTGTCTTGAATTTTGCACCGTGTATCACCTGTTCCTAGTAAAATAATGATATCTATAGAACCTGAAACTACTGATCACATCTATAGTTCTCTTTATTTTTTTATTTTTATTTTTTATGACTAATTTCTATAGTTCTCTTTAAAGTGGTGCACGTTTATTATGCACATGCATGTTAAAATTGGGATAGTCCTATTGGACAACTTGGAGTTGACTTTTATTCCTTGCCAGACATTTTACTATTACCACCCTCTAAAAGGAAACAGAGAGCTGGGTCTAGGACCCAACAGGGAGGGACATAGTGGACCCAGGGCAAGTGAAGAACCAATTGAGTGATGAAATACTTGATCACCTAATGCTTTCTATTGAAAGATTAATGATCAAAAGGAGAATTGATGAAATAAAATTAATTAAAGTACACACACACACACACCAGTCAGCCCCACTAAATGTTTGAGAATCATATAATCTATGTACAAGTATGTTTTCTTTTCATTCCAGTCCCAAAGAAAGGCAATGCCAAAGAATGATTAAGCTACTGCACAATTGCACTCATTTCACACATTAGCAAAATGCTCAAAATAATCAAAGCAAGGCTTCATGTTCATGTTCAGTCACTCAGTCGTGTCCAGCTCTTTGCGACCCCATGAATTGCAGCATACCAGGCCTCCCTGTCCATCACCATCCCGGAGTTCACTCAGACTCACGTCCATCGAGTCAGTGATGCCATCCAGCCATCTCATCCTCTGTCGTCCCCTTCTCCTCCTGCCCCCAATCCCTCCCAGCATCACAGTCTTTTCCAATGAGTCAACTCTTCACATGAGGTGGCCAAAGTATTGGAGTTTCAGCTTTAGCATCATTCCTTCCAAAGAAATTCCAGGGCTGATCTCCTTCAGAATGGACTGGTTGGATCTCCTTGTAGTCCAAGGGACTCTCAAGAGTCTTCTCCAATACCACAGTTCAAAGCATCAGTTCTTCGGCGCTCAGCCTTCTTCACGATCCAACTCTCACATCCATACGTGACCACAGGAAAAACCATAGCCTTGACTAGACGGACCTTAGTTGGCAAAGTAATGTCTCTCCTTTTGAATATGCTATCTAGGTTGGTCATAACTTTCTTTCCAAGGAGTAAGTGTCTTTTAATTCCATGGCTGCAGTCACCATCTGCAGTGATTTTGGAGCCCAAAAAGATAAAGTCTGACACTGTTTCCACTGTTTCCCCATCTATTTCCCATGAAGTGATGGGACCGGATGCCGTGATCTTAGTTTTCTGAATGTTGAGCGAGCCTCCAATAGTACACAAATGAGAACTTCCAGGTGTTCAAGTTGAATTTAGAAAAGGCAGAGGAACCAGAAATCAAATTGCCAACGTTCATTGGATCATAGAAAAAGCAAGAGAATTCCAGAAAAACACCTACTTCTGTTTAATTGGAAAATTCTCAAAGAGATGGTAATACCTTACCACCTTACCTGCCTCCTGAGAAATGTGAATTTAGATGAAGAAACAACAGTTAGAACTGGACATGGAACAATGGACTGTTATCAAATTGGGAAAGGAGTACATCAAGGCTGTATATTGTCACCCTGCTTATTTAATTTAAATGTAGAGTACATTATGTGAAATGCCAGGCTGGATTAAGCACAACCTGGAATAAATATTGCCAGGATATTTATTAATAACCTCAGATATGCAGATGACACCACACTTATGTCAGAAAGTGAAGAGTAACTAAAGAGCCTCCTGATGAAGGGGAAAGAGGAGAGTGAAAAAGCTGGGTTAAAACTCAACATTAAAAAGCTAAGATCATGGCATCCAGCCCCATCACTTCATGTCAAAAATAGATGGGGAAACAATGGAAACAGTGACAGACTTTATTTTCTTGGGCTCCAAAAATCACTGCAGATGGTGACTGCAACCATGAAATTAAAAGACACTCGCTCCTTGAAGAAAAGCTATGAGACACCTAGACAGCACATTAAAAAGTGGAGACACTACTTTGCCAACAAAGGTCCATCTAGTCAAAGCTATGGTTTTTTCAATAGTCACGTATGGATGTGAGAGTTGGACCATAAAGAAGGCTGATCGCCGAAGAATTGATGCTTTTGAACTGTGGTGAAGCCTCTTGAGGTTCCCTTGGACTGCAAGGAGATCCAGCCAGTCAATCCTAAAGAAAATCAGTCCTGAATATTCATTGGAAGCTGAAGCTGAAGCTCCAATACTTGGTCACCTATTGTGAAGAGCCGACTCATTAGAAAAGACCCTGATGCTGGGAAAGATTGAATGTGGGAGGAGAAGGGAATGACAGGGGATGAGGTTGTTGGATTGCATCACCGACTTGATGGACATGAGTTTGACCAAGCTCTGGGAGTTGGTGAAGGAAAAGAAAGCCTGGCATGCTGCAGTCCATGGGGTTGCAAAGAGTCAGACACGACTGAGTGACTGAACAACAACATGCAAGCAAACAAAAGTCCAGGGCCAGATGTCTTCACAGGCAAATTCTATCAGGCATTAAGGGAAGAGTCAATACCTATTCTTATGAATCTATTCCAAACTCATTCCATCAGGCCACTGTCACCCTGATACTGAAAGCAAACAAAGATACCACCAAAAGAGAAAATTATAGGTCGCTATCACTGATGAACATAGGCACAAAATCCTCAACAAAACAGTAGCAAACAGTCTGACAATACATTAAAAGGACCATACAATATTATCAAGTGGGATTTATCATATGATACAAGAATTTTTCAATATTCACAAATCCATAGGTCTCTATAGGCAGAAAAAGCTTTTGAGAAAAATCCAATAACCTTTTATGATTTAAATAAAAAGTTTACATTTCCTGAGGAAGGAGGCAAGTGGGCTTGAGTCTAGATATTTAAATCAGATTCCTGCTTGCACTTCAAAATAGAAATAACAACAGAAACAGGGTAGTCAGGCTTTGTCTCCTGAGGACACTTTAAGATGATAGCTATGGCAGAGACAGAGAGGGGCTACACCCTGTTTGAGTAAAAGATCAAGAGATCACATATTTCCCATCCTCAGGGCAGGAGAGACATGGCACATGTGCAGAATGTGCTCCTTGGGGGTCAAAAAGAAAAGGGCACCACCTCATAGTATGTGATGCCATCTACCCCATAGATGTCTGGGCTGGCTTCCATCTTGGAATAGAGTAGTGCATGCATGTTGGGAGGGTCCTAGGGCAAGTCAGATGTGGGAAAAGAAACCAGATAACTGGCCAAACATAAACTAAGACCCAGAATGACTGCCCTATATAAATGACTTAATTGACTCTTTACAGCACTCCTCCTCATTACAACGGATGCCCACACTGTTTCTCTCTAAGGGTGTATCTTTGCCTTCAGTTCAGTGCAGTCGCTCAGTTATGTCCCACTCTTTGCCACCCCATGGACTGCAGCATGCCAGGCTTCCCTGTCCATCACCAACTCCTGGAGCTTGGCTCATGTCCATCGAGTCGGTGATACCATCCCACTACCTCATGCTCTGTCATCCCCTTCTCCTCCTGCCTTCAATCTTTCCCAGCATCAGGGTCTTTTCCAATGAGTCACTTCTTCACATCAGGTGACCAAAGTATTGGAGCTTCAGCTTCAGCATCAGTCTTTCCAATGAATATTCAAGACTGATTTCCTTTAGGATGGACTGGTTTGATCTCCCTCCAGTCCAAGGACTCTCAAAAGTCTTCTCCAACACCACAGTGCAAAAGCTTCAATTCTTGGGTGCTCAGCTTTCTTTATGGTCCAACCCTCACATCCATACATGACCACTGGAAAAACCATAGCTTTGACCAGACGGACCTTTATTGGCAAAGTAATGTCTCTGCTTTTTAATACGCTGTCTGGGTTGGTCATAGTCTTTCTTCCGAGGAGCAAGTGTCTTTTAATTTTATGGATGCAGGCACCATCTGCAGTGATTTTGGAGCCCAAGAAAATAGTCTGTCATGGTCCATTGTTTCCCCATCTTTTGCCATGAAGTGATGGGACTGGATACCATGGTCTTAGTTTTTTGAATGTTGAGTTTTGAGCTAGCTTTTTCACTCTATTCTTTCACTTCCATCAAGAGGCTCTTTAGTTCCTCTTTGGTGTCATCTGTGTATCTAAGGTTATTGATATTTCTTCCAGCAATCTTGATTCCAGCTTGTGCTTCATCCAGCCCAGCATTTTGCATAATGTGCTCTGCATATAAGTTAAATAAACAAGATGACAATATACAGCCTTGATGTACTCCTTTCCCAGTTTGAAACTAGTCCATTGTTCCATGTCAGTTGCTTCTTGCTGCATACAGATTTCTTAGGAGGCAGGTCAGGTGATCTGGTATTCCCATCTCTTGAAGAATTTTCCAGTTTGTCATGATCCACACAGTCAAAGGCTCTGGCATAGTCAATAAAGCAAAAGTAGATGTTTTTCTGGAACTCTCTTGCTTTTCTTATGATCCAATGGATGTTGGCAACTTGCTCTCAGGCTCCTTTGCCTTTTCTAAATTCAGCTTGAACGTCTGGAAGTTCTTGGTTCATGCACTGTTGAAGCCTTGCTTGGAGAATTTTGAGCATTAATTTGCTATCGTGTGAGATGAATGCAATTGTGCAGTAGTTTGAACATTCTTGGCATTGTCTTTCTTTGAGATTGGGATAAAAACTGACCTTTTTCCAGTCCTGTGGCCACAGCTGAGTTTTTAAAAATTCCTGGCATATTGAGTGCAGCACTTTCACAGCATCATCTTTTAGGATTTCAAATAGCTCAACTGGAATTCCATAACCTCCAGTAGCTTTGTTCATAGTCATGCTTCCTAAGGCCCACTTGCCTTCACACTCCAGGATGTCTGGCTCTAGGTGAATGATCACACCATCATGGTTTTCCAGGTCATTAAGATCTTTTTTGTATAGATCTTCTGTGTATTCTTGCCACTTCTTCTTAATATCTTCTGCTTCTTTTAGGTCCATACCATTTCTGTCTTTTATTATGCCCATCTTTGCATGAAATGTTGCCTTGGTATCTCTAATTTTCTTGAAAAGATCTCTAGGCTTTACTATTCCATTGTTTTCCTCTATTTCTTTGCATTGATCACTTAGGAAGGCTTTCTTATCTCTCCTTGCTATTCTTTGGAACTCTGCATTCAGATGGGTATATCTTTCCTTTTCTCTTTTGCTTTGCTCTGTCTTAACGAAACAAACTGTTTCTCTGTGTGCTCTTCCACTTGTGCTGTATCACTAATAATAAACTTTGTACCTGTTTTTACAATGGAAACAGTGACAAAATTTATTTTCTTGGGTTCCAAAATCACTGCAGATGGTGACTGCAGCCATGAAATTAAAAGACGCTTACTCCTTGGAAGGAAAGTTATGACCAACCTACATAGCATATTCAAAAGCAGAGACATAACTTTGCCAACAAAGGTCCATCTAGTCAAGGCTATGGTTTTTCCTATGGTCATGTATGGATGTGAGAGTTGGACTGTGAAGAAGGCTGAGCACCGAAGAGTTGATGCTTTTGAACTGTGGTGTTGGAGAAGACTCTTGAGAGTCCCTTGGACTACAAGGAGATCCAACCAGTCCATTCTGAAGGAGATCAGCCCTGGCATTTCTTTGGAAGGAATGATGCTAAAGCTGAAACTCCAGTACTTTGGCCACTTCATGTGAAGAGTTGACTCATTGGAAAAGACTCTGATGCTGGGAGGGATTGGGGGCAGGAGGAGAAGGGGACGACAGAGGATGAGATGGCTGGATGGCATCACTGACTCGATGGATGTGAGTCTGTGTGAACTCCGGGAGTTGGTGATGGACAGGGAGGCCTGGCATGCTGCTATTCATGGGGTTGCAGAGAGTCGGACAGGACTGAGCGACTGATCTGATCTGAGTAAAAGCTATGGTTTTTCCAGTGGTCATGTATGGATGTGAGAGTTGGACTATAAAGAAAGCTGAGTGCCGAAGAATTGATGCTTTTGAACTGTGGTGTTGGAGAAGACTCTTGAGAGTCCCTTGGACTGGAGAGAGATCAAACCAGTCCATCCTAAAGAAAACCAGCCCTGAGTATTCATTGGAAGGACTGATGCTGAAACCGAAGCTCCAATACTTTGGCCACCTGATGTGAAGAACGGACTCATTGGAAAAGACCTTGATGGTGGGAAAAATTGAAGGCAGGAGGAGAAGGGGATGACAGAGCATGAGATGGTTGGATGGTATCACTGACTCGATGGACATGAGTTTGAGCAAGCTCTGGGAGTTGGTGATGGAAGAAGTTGGGAAGCCTGGTGTGCTACAGTCCATGGTGTCACAAAGAGTCGGACACAACTGAGTGACTTAACTGACTGAACTGACTTAAAGTTTTTACTTCCTTGAGAAATGCAGTTTTCAATGGTGAAAGAGCTAGGGAAAACTTGCTTCTAGCCTCTAGCCGTTTTCAGTCTAGTGGGTAGGATTCCTGGTTTTCATCCAGGCTGTTGCTAAGTCACTTCAGTCGTGTCCGACTCTGTGTGACCCCATAGACGGCAGCCCACCAGTCTCCCCCGTCCCTGGGATTCTCCAGGCAAGAACACTGGAGAGGGTTGCCATTTCCTTCTCCAATGCATGAAAGTGAAAAGTGAAAGTGAAGTCACTCAGTTATGTTCAACCCTCAGTGACCCCATGGACTGCAGCCTTCCAGGCTCCTCCGTCCATGGGATTTTCCAGGCAAGAGTATTGGAGTGGGGTGCCATTGCCTTCTCCATTCATCCAGGTTACCCATGTTCAATTCCTGGGCAGGAAACTAAGATCTCATTCAAGCCACTGCTCACTGCTGCCTCTCCACTTGGATTGGAAGAATCAAAACTGTCAAAACGAATTCACTACCCAATGCAATCTACTGATCCAATGCAATCCTTATCAAATTACCAATGGTACCTTTCACAGAACTAGAAAAAAACTCAAAATTTGTATGGAGACACAAAGACCATGAATAGCCAAAGAAATCTTGAGAGAGAAAAATGGAGCTGGAGGAATCAGGCTCCAGGGCTTCAGAATATACTACAAAGGTGCAGTCACCGAAACAGTGTGGCACTGGCACAAACACAGAGATATTGATCAATGAAACAGGATAGAAAGCCCAGAAATAAACCCATGCACCTATGGTCAATCTCTGACAAAGGAGGAAAGAATAGACAAATGAGAAAAGACAGTCTCTGCAATAAGTGGTGCTGGGAAAGCAGTATGGTTACATGTAAAAAAATGAAATTAAAACATTTCCTAATATCATACAAAGAAATAAACTCAAAATGGATTAAAGACCTAAATGTAACACCAGAAACTATAAAATTGTTAGAGGAAAACATAGGCAGAACACTCTTTGACATAAATCGCAGCAATATGTTTTTTCATTCACCTCCTAGAGTAATGAAAATAAAAACAAAAATAAACAAATAGGACCTAATTAAAATTAAAAGCTTTTGCACATCAAAGGAAACTATAAACAAGATGAAAGACATCACTCAGAATTGAAGAAAATATTTGCAAATATTTTTTGCAAATATTTTTGCAAACGAAGCAACCAACAAGGGATTACTTTCCAAAATATGCAAACAGGTCATGCAACTCTCTCTTTCTCTCTCTGTCTCTCTGTCCCTCTGTCTCACTCTCTCTCTATACACACACACACACACACACACACACCTGGTTGTCATACATTTTACATCTATGCACATTATAAACTCTAAATACATTATCATTGTTCTGTTCTAAATGGTCAATTTTAAATATTTTTAATGAATAAAAATATCTTCTGTATTTGGCCACATACAAAGTAAAATAATTAAATAAGTAAAATAAAAACTAGTCAATTTGCCTAAGTTTTCAAACTGATTAGAATAAAATGGCTCATAGTGTCCTCTTTCCTCTCAAATTCTGTTTTTGGAAATATTAATATTTCTCCTACATACAGTAATTGCAAGAAAATAACACAGAACACCCAAACATCCATCACCTTGACTGACCCATTATTAAAATTTTGTCAAATTTCCCATATTCTGTTTCTGTCTCTGTTTTGTTGAATCATTAGAGTTACTTTAAGACATTGCAGTGTTTCTTCTCTCAATATTTCAGTATGTATCTCTTCAGAGAAAGATTAGTCTGCCTCAAATCTTAATTCAATTATCATATTCAGGAAATTTAACTTTGAGACAATATAATTAACTTACTATATGATCTTCATTCAAAATGTCTGATTGTCCCAAAATTGTTTTTGTACCTGAACTCTAAAATAAACCTTGCTTCCAAATAAAGGTTATGTAGTGCATTTGGTTGTCAGTGTCTTTAGTGTCCTTTATTTATTTTTTCTTTTTTTTTAAAAAAAAAATTCTATTTTGGCCATGCCACATAGCATATGGGATCTTAGTTCCCCCACCAGGGATTGAACCTTCACCCCCTGCATTGGCAGCTCTGAGTCTTAACCACTGGACTGCCAGGGAAGCCCCTTTATTGTCCTTTAAACTGTAACATTTTCCTAGATTTTTCGGGGGGGGGGTCTTGCCTGATATTGAAAATTTTAAAGATCCAGTCCAGGTGGTTTTCAGAAAGCTTCTCCAGTGGAATTTGTCTGATTGCTGCTTCCTGATTCCATTCAAATTAAACGTTTCGGCAGGAATATTGCATAGGTGATGTCCTGTCTTTCTGAATTTATGGCATCAGGATATTCTTATGATTCTTCCAATTCTATTCAGATATATTTGACATACAGCACTGTATAAATTTAAAGTGTACAGCATAATGATTTGACATACATACATCATGAAATGATTATCACAATAAGTTTAGTAAACATGCATCTTCTCATATAGACAGAAAATTAAAGATAAAGAAAAAATTTTTCTTGCGATGAGAACACTCGGAATTTATTCTCTTAACAACTTTCATATATAACATACAGCAATGTTAATTGTATTTATCTTGTTGTACATTACATCCCTTGTACTTATTTATCTAATAACTGGAAGTGTTTCCCTTCTGCCCACCTTTGTCCCCTCCCCCACACCTACCCTTTGGTAAGTGCAAATCTGAAATCTCTTCCTGTGAATCTTTGTTTGTTTGCTTGCTTGTTTGTTTTTGAAGTGTAATTGACCTACAACACTATATTAGCTCCTGGTACACAACATAGTGATTTATTATTTCTGTACATTTCAAAATGGTCAGCACTATGATTCCAGTTATAATGTGCCACCATACAGGATAGTACATAGCTATTGGCTATATTCCCTACACTGTGTGTAACTCTTTCTGTATCTGATTATTTTAAGTTGCTCACCTCTTAAGTTTAAACACATTTTAGCGCCCCCACATTTTTACTCCTCTCCTCATGTTTACTGTTTCTGACATCATATTTTCCCACTTTTTTTCCGTATATTCCTTAACTAAGGGGTTTCCCTGGTGGCTCAGCACTGGAGACATGAGTTCGATCCCCAGTTCGGGAAGATTCCCTGGAGAAGGAAATGGCAACCCACTCCACTATTCTTGCCTGGAGAATCCCATGGACAAAGGAGCCTGGCAGGTTACAGTCCATGGGATCTCGAAGAGTCGGACGTGACTTAGCAAATAAACAACAACAACAACAATCCATTAACTATGTATTGCGGATATAGATAATTTTACTACTTTTGTCTTTTAACCTTCCCACTAGCTTTGTAAGTCATTGATACAGCTTTGTAAACTGTATATTTGCCTTTATCAGTGAACTTTTTCCTTTCATCATTTTCATATTTCTAATTGTCTTTTTCTTTTTGCTTGGAGAAGTCCCCCTAACATTTCCTGTAAAGCTGGTTTGATGATGCTGAACTGTTAGCTTTTGCCTGTCTGTAAAACTTTTAATCTTCAAATCTGGATGACACATTTGAAGAAATGACAGATTACCAGTAGTGTCTTCTTGGTTGTAGGTTTTCCTCTTTATTATTTTAAATATATCATGCCACTCCCTTCTCCCATGCAGAGTTTCTGCCCAAAAGTCCCTTGTTTGTAACTTGTTGCTTTTCCCTTGCTGCTTTTAATATCCACTCTTTAGCTTTAATTTTTGCCATTCTAATTACAGTGTGTCTTGTTGTGGTCTTTTTGTTTGGAACTCTGTGTTCCAGTACCTGGATGCCCATTTCTTTTCCCAGGTTAGCAAAGTGTTCAGCTAGTACGTCTTCACATATGCTCTCTGCCCCTTCCTCTCTTTCTTCTCCTGCTGGGACCCCCAGAATTCAAATGTTTCTATGCTTGATGTGGTCCCAGAGGTCTCTGAAACTCATTTTTGTTTATTCTTTCTTTTTTCTGTTCAGCTTCAGTGATTTCCACTATTCTGTCTTCCAGCTTATTGAGTCGTTCCTCTGTATCATCTCACCTACCATTGAAGTGTATTTTTCATTTCACTTATTGTACTCTTCAGCTCTGTTTGGTTCTCCTATAGATTTTTAATTTTTGGTTCTTTTTTAAACTTTTTTATTGATTATTTTTAATTGGAGGATAACTGCTTTAAAATATTATGTTGGTTTCTGACATACATCAACAGGAATCAGCCATAGGTATATATATGATCCTTTCCTCTGTTTTTTTGTACCCTTCTCTTGAACCTCCTTTTCAGCTCCCACCCCATCCCACCCATCTAGGTTGTCACAAAGCACCAAGTTTGAGCTCCCTGTGTCAGACAACAAATTCCCACTGGCTATCTGTTTTATATAAGGTAATGTATGTGTTTCAATGCTACTCTCTCCATTCGTTCCACCCACTCCTTCCCCCACTGTGTCCACATATCTGTTCTCTGTGTCTGTGTCTCCATTTCATCCCTGCAAATAGGTTCATCAGTACCATCTTTCTAGATTCCATGTGTATGCATTAATATCCGATACTTGTTTTTATCTTTCTGACTTACTTCATTCTGTATAATAGGCTCTAGGCTCATCCACCTCAATAGAACTGACTCAAATGCATTCCTTTTTCTGGCTGAGTAACATTCAATTGTATATATGTACCACAACTTCTTTATCCATTCATGCGTTTTTTTTCCATTATGGTTTCCTTATGGTATATGCCCAGTAGTGGGATTGCTGGGTCTTATGGTAGTTTTATTCCTAGTTTGTTTGTTTTAAGGACTCTCCATACTGTTTTCCATACTGGCTGTATCAATGTACATTCCCACCAATAGTGCAAGAGAGTTCCCTTTTCTCCACATCCCCTCTAGCATTTATTGTTTATAACTTTTTGATGATGACCATTCTGACAGGTGTGAGGTGATATCTCATTACAGTTCTGATTTACATGTCTCTAATAATGAGTGATGTTGAGCATCTTTCATCTGTTTATTAGCCGTCTGTGTCTTCTTTGCATAAATGTCTGTTTAGATATTTTGCCCAGTCTTTGACTGGGTTTTCTGTTTTTCTGGTATTGAGCTTCATGAACTGCTTGTATATTTTGAAGATTACTTCTTTGTCAGTTGTTTAATTTGCTGTTATTTTCTCCCATTCTGAGGGCTGTATTTTCATCTTGTTTATCATTTCCATTACTGTGCTAAAGCTTTTAAGTTTAGGTAGATCCCACTGTTTATTTTTATTTCCATTACTCTAGGTGGTGTGTCAGAGAATCTTGCTGTTCTGCCTGTTTTCCTCTAAGAATCTTAGAATTTCTTGTCTTAGATTTTCAATTCTCTGTTAAAAACTTGTAACTTCTTTCCCTGTTCATCCAATCTTGCCCTGAATTTTTTGATCTGGTTTATGATCCCTACCCTGAATGCTTTCTCAGGTAGAGTGCCTACCTCTACTTCACTTAGTGCTTCTTTTGGGGTTCTAACTTGCTCCTTTGTTTTGAACATATTCCTCTGTCTCCTCATTTTGTCTGATTTACATTTTAATCTTATGCGTTTAGTAGGTTGATTACATCTACCAATCTTGGAAGAATGGCCTTTTCTAGGAGACATCCCATGCATCTCTGCAGTACACTCCCCTCTGGTCATCAGAGCTATATGCTCTAGGGTTGCCCCATACGTAAGGCATGGTCTCATAGGGCTAGTTAGCCTCCGGTCTGACTGCTTGCCAGGCCCTGCTTTGTGTGGAGTCTGCCAGTCACTTATGAGTGGGGTGGGGTCATGGTACTACTGGCTCTGTGTCCCTGATGGTTTTTTGAGCCTGTTTCTCTTGTGAATAGGTGCAAGATTGGGAATCCCAGATCAAGTGTAGGCCTATTGTTTTGTAGGGCTAGTTCCTGCAATGCCGGGTATGGGGTCTTAGGTATCCCAAAACTTTTCTTATTCTGCTGGTGAGTGTGGCTGTTTCTGGGGGCAGCTGGCTGACATGCCAAGGTATCTTGAGGCTGGTTTGTCCTGCCGTTGACTGAGTTTGGGGTCCAGGGTGTCCTGGGGTAATGCCAGCTCACTGGTGGGTGGAACTCTGTTTCTGTTCCTGGGTCTCTAGCTGCAGGGCCCTGGGGGTCCCAGAGCTGGCTTCAGTCTACTGTTGGGTGGGGCCAGTTCCTGACATGGCTGGCTGTGGGGTCCTAGATGTCCCAAAGGGGGCTTCCACACACTGCAGTGTGGGGCCAGATTCCAGAGCTCCTGGCTGAGAGCTCCAAAGTGTCCCAGACCTGGTGTCTACTTGCTGGTACACTGTGCTGGGACTCAGTGGCTCTTGGGGCTGGTGTGGGCCTGCTGGTGGGTGACCTATTTCCTGGTATGGCAGGCTGCAGGGCTGGAGTTACTCCAGTTGCTGTTGTCTGCCTGCTGGTGTGTGGAGCTGGTTCTTGGGTTCTCTGGCTTCAGGGCCCTGGAGGAGTCCAGGAGTTGGTGTTTTGGGCCATGGGTGGCTGGGGCTGGGTCCAGGGCATACTAGGGCTGGTGCCTACCCACTGATGGGTAAAACTGGTCCTGGGGCTAGCGATGACCTGCTGTGGGCAGGAACTAGGTCCCAGGCTCTGACTGCAGGACCCTGGAGTCCTGGGCTTAGTGCCTTCTCATTGGTGTATAGGGCCAGTGTGGTGTGTCGGGGCCTCTGATTGACAGGTCCAGCTCCAGGGAGTCTTAAGGCAGCAGGCTTGCTTGTGGGTGGGGCTGTGTCTCTGTGTGGCTGGTAGCTTGTCCTGTCCTAGTATTACTGCCTACAGGCTGACGGGCAGGTCTGGGCACTGGTGCTGGTGAGCTGCAGGGAGGATTCCAAAATGGCACTTGCCAGCACCGGTGTCCACGTGGTCGATGGAGCTCCGCAAAGTGGCTGTGTCCCCAGGGTGAGTCCAGCTGCCCCTTGCCTCTCTGGGAGGCTCTCCAAGATCAGCTGCTTTCAAATTATTGCTTCAGCCCAGGGTCCTGGAGCATGTGAGATTTTGTATGCCCCCTTTAAGAGTGGAGTCTGTTTCCCACAGCCCTCTGACTCTCCCAAAATTAAGCTCTGCAGACTTCAAATCTAAAAGTTCTGGGAGGTCCTCTTCATGTGAATAAATACAATTTCATCAGCAAAAATATACAAACTACCACTACAGAGAATAGGCACGAATCTTATAAATTTAACATTGATTAAAAACCAAGAAGCAACACAGATATATTTAACAATTCCATTTATATAATTGTAAGTAGCTGTCAACACTAACTCATAACATTTTATATATATATATATAACAGTTGAGCTATTTCAAATCCTGAAATATGATGCTGTGAAAGTGCTGCACTCAATATGCCAGCAAATTTGGAAAACTCAGCAGTGGCCACAGGACTGGAAAAAGGTCAGTTTTCATTCCAATCCCAAAGAAAGGCAATGCCAAAGAATGCTCAAACAAATGAGTGCACAATTGCACTCATCTCACACGCTAGTAAAGTAATGCTCAAAATTCTCCAAGCCAGGCTTCAGCAATACGTGAACCGTGAACTTCCAGATGTTCAAGCTGGTTTTAGTAAAGGCAGAGGAACCAGAGATCAAATTGCCAACATCCACTGGATCATGGAAAAAGCAAGAGAGTTCCATAAAAACATCTATTTCTGCTTTATTGACTATGCCAAAGCCTTTGACTGTGTGGATCACAATAAACTGTGGGAAATTCTGAAAGAGATGGGAATACCAGACCACCTGATCTGCCTCCTGAGAAATCTGTATGCAGGTCAAAAAGCAACAGTTAGAACTGGACATGGAACAACAGACTGGTTCCCAATAGGAAAAGGAGTATCTCAAGGCTGTATATTGTCACCCTGCTTATTTAACTTATATGCAGAGTACATCATGAGAAACCCTGGGCTGGAAGAAACACAAGCTGGAATCAAGATTGCCAAGAGAAATATCAATAACCTCAGATATGCAGATGACACCACCCTTATGACAGAAAGTGAAGAGGAACTAAAAAGCCTCTTAATGAAAGTGAAAGTGGAGAGTGAAAAAGTTGGCTTAAAGCTCAACATTCAGAAAACGAAGATCATGGCATCTGATCCCATCACTTCATGGGAAATAGATGGGGAAACAGTAGAAACAGTGTCAGACATTATTTTTTGGGGCTCCAAAATCACTGCAGATGGTGACTGCAGCCATGAAATTAAAAGACGCTTACTCCTTGGAAGCAAAGTTATGTCCAACCTAGATAGCATATTCAAAAACAGGGACATTACTTTGCCAACAAAGGTCCGTCTAGTCAAGGCTATGGTTTTTCCAGTGGTCATGTATGGATGTGAGAGTTGGACCGTGAAGAAAGCTGAGCACCAAAGAATTGATGCTTTTGAACTGTGGTGTTGGAGAAGACTCTTGAGAGTCCCTTGGACTGCAAGGAGATCCAACCAGTCCATTCTGAAGGAGATCAGCCCTGGCATTTCTTTGGAAGGAATGATGCTAAAGCTGAAACTCCAGTACTTTGGCCACCTCATGCGAAGAGTTGACTCATTGGAAAAGACTCTGATGCTGGGAGGGATTGGGGGCAGGAGGAGAAGGGGACGGCAGAGGATGAGATGGCTGGATGGCATCACTGACTTGATGGACGTGAGTCTGGGTGAACTCCGGGAGTCGGTGATGGACAGGGAGGCCTGGCATGCTGCGATTCATGGGGTCGCAAAGAGTTGGACACGACTGAGTGACTGAACTGAACTGATATATATATATGTACATATATAGTATAAAATTTTTGAGGAAAAGGGAAGAAAGGATGGCATATAAGTAAGAGTGTGCCTATTCTCCTTGAAGAAGGAGCGGGTCTAAGATAAGACAGGGAAACTTCAGGAGTGTTGGGGAAGCCGACACTATCCCCTTCTGTGACTTGGGGGTATACACTTGATAATCAGTTATTAAACTCCACGTATATATTGTGACTTTTTCTCTATCTATGTTACGTTTCAGTATATTTGGAGAAAAATATAATGCTTAGGGAAATAACATCCCAGTATAAGCATATTGTAATTATATTCTAACCAGAAGTAGAACCAAAGTTACCTTCTTTGTTTATAACGTATCTAATTGAGCTTAGTAATCTATTTCATCTAAATTAATAGCTATATTTTTGAGAACTCATACCTTTGTAATGAAAAATAATAAAGTGATGCTTACATAATTATAATATCAATCTCAATTTTTAATAAATATTCCATATTTGGGTAGTACATTATCATTCAGAATTTAATTGTGGAATTGTGCTGAAATCCACAGAAGTGATGTATTTGGATACAATTTCTCAGAGACTTCTCCCCTCCCCATTCACTTCCTCTCAGAGGTGGAGGACCAAGAACCTGAGCAAAAGAAATGAAGGCCAAAAATCCGGAGCGATGTCCCTGCATTGTAATACACCGACTTGACCAGGCGAGGGCAGTATCGGCTAAGGCTGTTTGTTGGGAAGGGCCAGATGCCATGGCTTGGAGTTCCTCCTGATCTTTGTGATTAGTCTGTTAACCCCTGAGACTGAAGAGCTTATTTGTGCCAATATGGTGGTGATGGTGATGGTGCTGGTGGTTGGATGCGCTGCATCTCCCTTGCCTGTTTGACACTTCCGTCTCAACACCAGCCTTCACCTCTCCTCCCCGCAGCAGCAGCTCTTTTCTTCCTCTTTCTCCTCAGACAGAAACTGAGACCATTGATGAGCTAGACTGGGTGTGCTCCCACCTTCCACTGGCACAGAAGCAGTAGGTGGGTGTGCACAGCCCTTCAAGCCCTTCCCTTGTTCTTTGTAGGGAGCAAAGCTGAAAGGATTTTCCTGAAATGTTAGCCTCCACCCCGCAGTGAGTGCCCCTGCTTTTGTTTCTAGTCTTGTGGCCCAAGTGAAGGCTCCACACTGGTTCGTGGCATTGATAGGGTCAATAGGAAGAATGTCCTGTTTTTTAAATGCTCATTGATTGATGAAATGAAACAAGAGTCCTTTTCTGGGGCCACCCCTCTGCCTAAAGATAACATAACTTTTCCCATTATAAATACTGTTCCATCTTCTAACCTTGTTGTTCAGAATTCCAGCTATTATAATTCGCCTCCCTTTTTAAGGATGGACCCGAAACAGAAATTGAGGAAACATTTCTGTTGAGACTTTACCTTAAATGACTGAGCGTGTAAAGGGTCTTCTCGTGCTTATTCGGGATTTTTCATCTCTTTAAACTACATGTGCTTTATTGCTAATTCTTGGACACCATCAGAAGACATTTTGAAAAAAAAATTATTTTGCCCATGATTCTAGGACCATTCTAAAGGAGGTCAGTCCTGCGTGTTCTTTGGAAGGACTGATGCTAAAGCTGAAACTCCAATACTTTGGCCACCTCATGCGAAGAGTTGACTCGTTGGAAAAGACTCTGATGCTGGGAGGGATTGGGGGCAGGAGGAGAAGGGGACGACAGAGGATGAGATGGCTGGATGGCGTCACCAACTTGATGGACATGAGTTTGGGTGAGCTCCGGGAGTTGGGGATGGACAGGGAGGCCTGGCGGGGTGCAGTTCATGGGGTCACAAAGAGTCGGACACGACTGAGCGACTGAACTGAACTGAACTAGGACCCAAATGCCTCAGCTGATTTTTCCCGCATGGTTCCTGCCCCAGAATCACAGATCTACAGAATACTAGAGCTAGATAATCTCATGTAGAAATCTAACAGGTCTACTCCTGAGGGGTGTACAAATGAGGAATCTGAGAGTAGAGGGACAGTACCATGTCCACGCCAGCAGACAGTTCAACTCTACCTGTTCAGTCCCCACTTTGCTGTTCATTAGGACAGAAGCACCTGCATCGCCTCACACTCAGAACTCTTGTGGATGTATGTTGAAGCTGGTGCAGCTTCTTCCCAACCTCCTGACTAATTTGAAACAATGAAATCGGTCCCATTTACTGTCAGTTATGGCTAGAGCCTTGTTCACTCACTTGAGCATCCCAGGTGAAGCACTCCCCTTCACTGCATCCACAGAATCTCTAGTGTTTTGGGGTCACCTTGGATTGCTGACCTAACAGCCCTAACATAAGGCAGAGTAAGGTAGGGCAAGCACTTGATGAGGAATCAGGAGACCTACCTCTCTCCTAACCTGACGAAAAGCACTTTCCCTTTCTGAACCTCTTGTTTCTCCATCGGGAAAAGAGGAAGGTGACCTAGAACAGTGGCTCTCAACCTGGATTCCAAGAACTTCCTGAAATTGTGTGCAGAGTTGTGGGAGGTAATGTATACAGTCTTCTTGGGAGGGTGTATAGAGCTTTCAATAGATTCTCAAAGGAGTCCTATTATGGGCTGAATTGTGTGGCCCTCAAATGCCTATCTTAAAGCCCTAACCCTCAATGTGACTGAATTTGGAGATGGAGCCTTTAGAGAGGTAATTAGGGTTAATTGAGGAGCTGGAAAAGAATCTGCCTGCAATATAGGTTTTGATTCCCGTGTCGGGAAGTACCCCTGCAGAAGGGATACGCTACCCAATCTAGTATTCTTGGGCTTCCCTGGTGGCTAGATGGTAACGAACCCACCTGCAATGTGGCACACCTGAGTTCCATCCCTGTGTTGGGAAGTTCCCCTGGAGGAGGGCATGGCAACCCACTCCAGGATTCTTGCCTGGAGAATTCCCATGGAGAGAGGAGCCTGGTGTGCCACAGTTCATGGGGTCACCAAGAGTCGGACACAACTGAGTGACCAAGCACAACACATACAGAGGTGTAAGAGTGGGGCCCTAATCCCAAAGGATCTGACATCCTTATAAGAGGAGGAGTTACCAGACCTCTTGCGCGCGGTCTCTCTCTGTCTCCATACACACACACAGGAAATGTCATGTGAGGAAACAGAGGGAAGGTGGCCAACTGCAATACAAGAGGAGTGCCTACACCAGGAGTTGAACTCGCTGGCACCTTGATCTTGGACTTCTAGTTTCCCGAACTATGAGAAACTAAATGTCTTTTGTTTAAGCCATCCAGCCTGTGGTATTTGGTTTTGGCAACTCGAACAGACTAACACAGGGCCCATAACCAAAAAAAAAAAAAAAAAAAAAGCTTCAGAGCCATTGCACCCACTGGTTGCCAGAAACCCATCCTGGACATTCATGTTTCAGTACAACGTTTTTAGGCACTTGCAGATTTCTTGAGTTCTTGCTTAGAACAGTGCAGTATATCTTTTATTGCAACATGCTTCCTTTTCGAATAGTTGTATAACACAGATTTGTATCTATATAAACCCAAAGACCAGAGTTTAAATCCTGATTCCACCACCTACTAGATGTTTGACTTTGGACAAGTTATCACATGTTTGTGCCTTGTATATAAAATAGGGATAAGATTAGTGTCTACCTCACATGGCTGTTGTGAGAATTAAATGACATAATGCATGTAGAGGGCCTAGCACATAGTAAAGTTTCAACAGATATTAGTAGCTTTTGTGATGAAAATGTAAGTAGCAGTCAGAGTTTTTTGCCCTTATAAACAACACTGTTGTGAGCAAACTTCTTTATACACAAAGAATTTTTTTTAAATACTTACCTAGATTAACTGAGAGAAAAAGACTAAAATAACTAAAATCATAAATAAAAGAGGGGATATTACAATCAATGTGACAA